>NC_086320.1:199804721-200113567 GCF_036172605.1 Pelobates fuscus
CTATTAGTAATAATGAGATATTTTACATTATCTTGAAGATAAATGTTTATGCCAGAACTTCAAATACACAATCCAAGGGTTGAAGACAAAAATATAAAATCCACGCAAGTAAGAAAAGATCTTGAATGGGGTCAGGGTTCAAGCAGTCCAAATACACAGTATGAAATAGAAACCATAGTCACAGGAAATACCTGATCTAGGGAATGTGGACAGTGCCAAACCAATTTAAAGGCCCTGAACCTTGGACCAAGCTGCCATTTAATGTGAGGGGATGCCTTCCTTATCAAACTGTATGTACTTACTTGTATGACTTGCCTTTTTGGCATGCCAGACCCTGGCCTGAGTTCATAACCTTATATGCCTTTGGGTTTACTGTTTTTTTTTTTAATCTCCTTGGAGGTTTTTTTTGTAAACCTGGCCACCATGAGGTAAAAAACATTTCTTCCTATATGTTTTTCTTTTCTATGTACTTTTATAGTCAGGCCAGTGTTTTGTTTGCAAAATCAACTGCTAACATTACACCTTGTACTCAATACCTCAATAGTTTTTTTCCCTTTGTGCAAGAGTACAGCAGTGACATGGGAGCAGACAGATCAAGATGATCTGTGACAGTGCTGCTTTAACACACTGAAAACACCATGGAGTATAAATTACTGCGTTGGTATACTAATGTCTCCCTGCGTACAAAATGTATTTTCTATTACATGCTTATAATTAGATAATCCCAAAGCTACTCATATAAAACAGATAATTGTTTTGGCTAGACTTGATACCACCAACATGAAAAGACTGGTAATAAAATGTGACAAGCAATCATTTACTTAACAAACATCTGGTTTATAAACAAGCCAAACACTACACTAATAATAAACCCTGTCAGCTGTACAGTTGGCAATGTGCCTGATGTTAGCTGGTTATTAAAATAAAGTGTTTTACTGCACACATAAACCAAACATCAGGGTGCTTATTTAGTGCAAACTGATAATAAAATGAACACACTGAAGTAATACAAAGTTCTACAACAACACGTGTGCATTGTATACAGGCTTCCAAGTTACATATGGTGCCAATTAGTCACTAATGTTACATACCACTTTACAGAAAACATCACAGCTCCCCATAGCACATAGATCACCAACACATATAAAACAGCAACACTACCCTCAATTTACCTACCTGTAACCTATGTAAAAACACACCAACTCACAACTATCAGTGTCCACACCAAGTACAGCAAAAATCTCCCATATAAACATTATGTTTAATGCATAACTCTCACATTCATATTGCAGAGAAGATTAAAATTCTACTTTAAAATAGTAATTTGAAGAATAGATAAATATTACCAACAACCATCCAGAATGTCATTCAATAATATATAAATCAGATTAGAACAAAGTGTGCCACTTTAAATTCCAGCTCATATGTTCCTTGGTAATGTGATGATGCATAATACATGACTTACAGAACAGAGCTTGTGTGTGAATCTAGATGAACTAGCAATTATATCATCAGACAACGATTTTGACATAGTTGGTAGGCATGTGCATAGGGAAAATTTTCGGTTTGGTTCGGCATTCTGAAATTCGGGACATCGGTAATTCGGTTCGGCACTTCGGAACTTCAGCAATTTTGGCACTTCAGCACTTCGTAATTTCGGCACTTCTCTTGCAGCCGCTTGGTAGAAAACTCCCTAATTCCCACGGTATTAGGGAGTTATCTACCAAAAGGCTGAAAGACCTAAATTGGTCTTTCAGACAAATTTACTAATACTAAGTAAAAATGACTTAGTATTAGTAAATTATGCCCCTACTCGCTATACGGTGAGTAGGAGCATGTCTATTAAGCAGTGAGCAGCCAGCGGCTGCTCACTGTTAAAAAATTTTTTAAAAAAGTGTGTCCCCTCCCTAGCCCCCACCTGTGCCACGCGATTGGGGGCTTTTAAACTAAAGGAGGGACCTACTGCCCACCCCTCAGCTCCCACTCCCCGAGCGGTGGGTTGGGGCCCTAAAGTAAAATAATGGGGGGGCCCTATTGTCCTCCCCCGGCCCCCAACACTGAGCGGCGGGTGGGGGCCCTAAATACCAATAGGGGGTGGGGGGGACCAATTGTCCTCCCCCTGACCCCACCCCGAGTGGCAGGTGGGGGCCCTTAAATTAGAATAAGGGGGGGGGGACCTGTTGCTGTGACAGGTAAATGTAGAGACTTACCTGTCAGTCTCTTCATTTACCTATCAGAGCACTCTGATTGGATGGCTTAAACCAACCAGCCAGAGTGCTCTGAGCCTAATTGCATGGCGGGGCAAGGCTTTATAAGCCTTCCCCCACCCTGCAGAGCTCAGTCTGTGCGGAGCCCTCCATGGGTGAAGATGGATTATTATTTTTTGTGCTGGTTTTTTTTTTATTGTGACGGTCATTATGGATTTTTATTTAGCCTTTTTTGTGGCTGAAAAAAAGAAGACATCAAATGGTAAGTTTTTTTTTGTTTTTTTTTTACAGGTTCTTCGTTAATGGTCCCCCCTCATTATTTTTAGGGTGAGGGGGGTGGGTAGGGTTTGGGGACCCCTAGTCATTATTTAGAGCCCCCACCTGCCGCTCAGGGTTGGGGACATTAGGTACCCACCTTATTCTAATTTAGGGCCCCCAACCACCGCTCAGGGGTGGGGGGGGAGGACATTCTTTATTCTTCCACTGGGTAAGTATATTAGTACTTTAGTATACTTTTAGTATATTAGGCAATACTGTGCTTCGGAACTTCAGCAATTTCAGAACTTTGGCAATTCAGCTATTCGGACATTCAGCCAATGAATGGCTGAGCCGGAGAAGCAAGAAGCATGTCACTGGACAACCAGGAGCATTGGAGCTCCTGGGTAAGAGGGGATATGGTTTTACCCATTTCTGAGGAACTGACCAGGGTACTTCCAGCATCATAACCACTACAGCGCTAGTGGTAGTGATGATATTTGAAGTAACCCTTTAAGGATACTTAACTACTTAACACCGCTTAAAGAAATACTTTACAGTACTGTGATGTAATTCCAGTAAAATACAAGTTTAGCAGGCTAAGATTGCCACAAGGCATATGTATGTATATGTGTTTGTAGTATCAGTTAGTTAATTACACGTAGCTAAGATACTGTTATCACTGTACTGACCAGGTGCAGGAATGTAAGAACTGGAATTACGCGTCCCTCTCCTTTGTATCAGATGAGCCACGTGGTTAGACCGGATGGATGAGTTTAGACTCTATTTATTAAATAGGTTAAGGGTATGTGTGGGTGTAGTTAATTGTGGGAGGAGCTACAGTGCTATATAAGGAATGTACTCTATGTATTCAGTACTCAGACTTTGCTGTATTTTGGTGACGCTAGTCCCTCTGAGTCCCGATCGGTGATCCAATAAAGAATCTCTTCCTTCCTGAAGAAACCTGTGTCCATCTCTCTGTGCTTGGCTTCCGTCAGTTTCTCCGGTATCATTTGGTGCGTTGGCCGGGAAGCTCATCGTTCAACGGTAGCTGAGAGGCAGAGGCGTGAGACGGTCTATCTTTGCCCACGTTCTCTACGGCTGCACCCCTGAACTTCTGCGTGGACCTCCCTTCGTCTCGGCGCCACTGGTCTGTTGTCCAGGAGATCATCGGCCTCTACGTGAGAAGTGCTGGGGTGTCCCCGTCGATGAGTGTGAACTCAGGTTCAGGAACGAGGAGGTAAGATAACTGCTGTTTTAGACGGCAGGACCCGCTAGGGGTATACCGATTGTGCGGTAGGCCCAAAGGGGTTTTTGAATCTGTATCTGCCCCCTCTGTCGGAGGGAAGGAGCGAAGGCGCACCGCTCGATCGAACGCTCTTTAGTCAGACCGTTTGATTTGGTTAGTCAGGCGGGGTCCTGGTGTAAATAGCCCTAGCCGGACACCGGTGTCTTGTCTAGACTAGCGTTCTAGGGTGTATATTACGTTCGCTAGGTCGGAGGGACCGGGAGACTAAGCGGCGCCTGTGTAAATTCGGTTCGCTAGTTCTCATCCTATCTGGGCTAAGTGGGAAGGCGTGTAAATTTGGAACCCACTAGACTTTTGATAGTACGACTAAGAGGCGCCTGTGTAAATTCGGATCTCTAGCTCGTTGTATAGTGCGACTAAGAGGCGCCTGTGTAAATTCGGTTCTCTAGCTCGCTATGTATATGTGGTGATTGGGCAGTGTGGCTAACCAAAACGGGTGTATATAGTTTTAGGTAGTCCATTCAAGGTACTGGCCAATAGTTTAGTTGGGAATTGTAAATGTGTTAATGATTGTTTAGTAAAGTGTATATCTTGTTAGATAGCGCGAGCTCAGCCGTCTAGCGAGAGTGTTAATAGTGTGTTGCTGTATTATAGTGCACGGTACCATAACCCTGTATATTTACTGACATTATATAATAAGTACTAATCATTGTCGTCCATTGCATGTTTAACACCATAACCACTAATAATTGTATTGTGACCTTAACTTGTGCTTTGACCTATGCTAACCGTACTGTAACCGCTATTTGTAAAAGACGATGTTACTGGGGTGTGTTATAGACGGGTAATTCGTATATAGAGAATTATAGCGTGGGTGACTGTATAGTTACGCCAAAGGGCATAATATTGATTATATAGTGACTGGTGTAACAGCTGTGTGTGTACGGGAATTCCCTGAGTGTTTATTGTTATTGTGTACGTTTCACTTGGTAACCGTACCACGTGGTGCTGTTGCCAGAGGAAACGGGTGTGACTGTTGAATAGTACGCGTGTATAGTAATCGTTGTCGACGACGTTCCACTGTTAAATATGGGTGCGTCGCAGTCAACGATTCCGGATCCCTTAGGATGTATGGTTAAGAATTTTAAAAAGGGATTCAAAGTTTGTGATTTTGGGGTTAAGATGTCCCCTGTACGTTTGGTCACTTTGTGCACTAGGGAGTGGCCTACTTTGGTTGCGGCATGGCCGCCACGTGGCAGTTTGGATCCAACTCTGGTACAGCGCTTACACGTGGCTGTATCAGGTAGGCCTGAACTTTACGGCCAGTTTCCTTATATTGATTGTTGGAGACAGGCCGTAAATGACTCGCCAAAATGGCTCCGGACATGCCACGAGGAACAGTGTCGCCTCATGGTAGCTAGGACTTGTTCGTCCACTAGGGCTGGTGTTAGGCCCATTTTGGACACGCCCCCTGAGTCCGAGATCCCTTTGCCGCCCCCTTACTTTCCGGTAAGAGGAAGTGACGCAAATACAGGAAGTCCTGTAACCCTTCCCTCATTACCCTCATCCACTTCCGCTTCCTCCTCCAGTACAGGATCCACCCCCCCTCGTACTAAATCTCCCCTTCCGGAACCAGAATCCACCCCCATTAGAAACGAATATCCTGATTTGGCGCCACTTCAGACTTCCGGTCAAGCTTCATCTAGCTCGGCTCGAAGTGTTTTATTTACGACCTTTTCCCAAAACCGACCTCCCACATCCCCATACCCTATCTCTCCCCGACCGGAACCCATGACTGACGCCTCTCTACGTAGCCCCATCCAAACCCGACAGTTGACTGGTGCCCAACAATTAAAGCACTATCAGATGCCTCTTCGTCTGAATCCCGGGTCAGCTTATATCGATGCCGCAGGTCAAATGGCACACGCTGACCCAGTCTTCGTATATGTCCCATTTACCACAACCGATCTTTTAAACTGGAAGACCCATAATTCCTCGTATACTGAGAAACCACAAGCTATGACTGATCTGTTCACCTCAATAGTACAGACGCATAATCCGACATGGGCTGATTGCCAGCAGTTACTAATGACTTTATTTAACAATGAGGAAAGGACAAGAATAAATCAAGCAGCCATTAAAGCATTAGAGGATAGAGCCCGTGCTTTGAACCAAGCTAATCCAGCAGCATGGGCCGCGACACACTATCCCAACACCGATCCCGATTGGAACGTAAATGGTGCTGATATGGTTCAACTCAGAGCCTATAGAGACGCTATAATTGCTGGCATGAAAGCCGGAGGAAAGAAAGCCATTAACATGTCGAAGACAGTTGAGGTGATCCAGAAAAGCGATGAAGCGCCCAGTGTCTTTTATGACCGATTATTGGAGGCATACCGCTTGTATACCCCCTTTAATCCGGAAGACGCAGACAGTTCCCGAATGGTTAACTCCGCCTTTGTCAGCCAAGCATACGGAGATATTAAGCGCAAGCTACAAAAGTTAGAAGGGTTTGCAGGTATGTCCATCACCCAACTAATGGAGGTAGCAAATAAGGTCTATATGAACAGGGATACAGAAAGTAAGAAAGAGGAAGAGCGCAAGATGCGTAAAAAGGCTGATATGCTAGCGGTAGCGATCGCAGGCGTAGATAAACGGGGCCCAGATAGAGGCAATAATAGATGGAGTAGGGAGCCTTTGAGTAGGGATCAATGCGCGTATTGCAAGGAAGAAGGGCATTGGAGGAACGAATGTCCGCAAAGAGAGCAGTACGAGAGAGACCAACCCAGGGCAGGCTACGGAAACTTTAGAGGTAGAGCGAGAGGTAGAGGAGGCCCCGGAGGGAGTAATGGTTATAGAGGGAGTAATGGGAACAGAGGAAGTGTTAGGGAAGACAGGTATATTCCAGCAGCGCAAAGGTCTCGCGATAGAGAAGGTAGGGACTTTGTAGGATTGGCTGACACGGTCATGGAGGACTATTGATACCGACCGGGCTCCATCCCCCTTGGTCGAGCGGAGCCTATGGTCGATGTATCAATAGGGGGGAAAAGGAGTGCGTTCATGATCGACACTGGTGCTGAACATTCAGTGGTGACTAATCTAGTTGCTCCTCCATCTGGAAGGACTATTACTGTGATAGGAGCAACTGGAAGAAGTGCTGAAAGACCGGTTCTTAAAAGTCGACTCTGTACATTGGGAGGCCACGTAGTAAAACACCAATTCCTTTATATGCCTGAATGTCCAGTCCAATTGCTGGGACGTGATATGCTATCCAAATTACAAGCGCAGATTACGTTCCTACCAGATGGAACAACATCTTTAAAGTTTAATGGACCTTCAGGTATTATGACTTTATCCGTACCAAAGGAAGAAGAGTGGCGACTTTATACAGTGTTGACTAGCCAAAACCCTAGGAGTGATGAGACATTGTTTAACATACCAGGAGTTTGGGCAGAGAACAACCCACCAGGACTGGCCCGCAATATTCCACCAATAAAAATTGAACTGAAACATGGGGTTTATCCAGTGAGCCTAAGACAATATCACATTCCGCAGAAGGCTAAGAAGAACATCCAATCCTATCTGGATAAGTTCATACGGTATGGTATCCTAAAATTCTGTACTTCCCCCTGGAACACCCCATTGCTGCCTGTTCAAAAGCCCGGCACAGATGAGTATCGACCTGTGCAGGACTTAAGAGCAGTCAATGATGCGGTTGTTAGCATACATCCAGTTGTACCCAATCCATATAACCTGCTTGCTTTAATTCCGGGCGGGGCTACTTACTTCACAGTTTTAGACCTCAAAGATGCCTTCTTTTGCCTCCGAATTGCCGCAGAAAGTCAATGTATTTTCGCTTTCCAATGGGAGAACGCTGTAACGGGCTCAAAACGCCAAATGACTTGGACAAGACTGCCCCAAGGGTTTAAAAATTCACCTACCCTATTTGGTTCAGCCCTAAGTCAAGATCTATTGGATTTCGAGTCCATCCCAGGAGAGTGTGTATTGTTACAATATGTAGATGACTTGTTGATAGCAGCAGTTACAAAAGAAATCTGTCAGCAAGCAACGCACGATCTACTACACATTCTCTGGAAGGCAGGATACAAGGTGTCTAGAAAGAAGGCTCAGTTGTGTTTGCCAACTGTCAAGTATCTAGGATTCCATATCTCTGAAGGTCAAAGAATTATGGGGCCAGAGAGAAAAGAGGCTGTCTGCCAAATACCAATACCCAAGAATAGAAGACAAGTGCGAGAATTCTTGGGGGCAGCAGGCTTCTGTAGGATATGGATTCCCAGCTATGCGATACTGGCAAAACCTCTGTACGCAGCTATCAAAGGTACAGAGCACGACCCCTTCCTATGGACCCAAGAACAGCAAACGGCATTTGAAGATGTGAAGAAGGCTTTGATGAGTGCCCCAGCATTAGGTCTACCTGATCACACACGACCATTCTACCTGTATGTACACGAGCAAAGAAGAATGGCTGTGGGAGTATTGACACAGTACTTGGGATCATGGCAAAGACCTGTTGCCTACATGTCTAAGCAACTGGATGCAGTGGCCAGCGGACTTCCACCTTGTCTAAGAGCCGTAGCTGCAGCCGCCCTGCTAGTAGCTGAAGCCGATAAACTCACTCTGGGTCAAGAACTTTATGTACGAGTCCCACATGCAGTACAGACGTTGTTGGATTACAAAGGAAATCATTGGTTTAGTAATAGCCGTATGACCAAGTATCAAGCAATGTTGTGTGAAAACCCAAGAGTGCATTTAGAGACTGTAAACACCTTAAATCCAGCTACCCTTTTGCCACAACCTACTGAAAGTCAACATGATTGTTTGGAAGTAATGGATGAAGTATTCTCAAGTAGACCAGATCTTCGTGATTTTCCCATCCAGAACCCCGATGTTCAATATTACACCGACGGCAGTAGTTATGTGAAAGAAGGGATCCGCTATGCAGGATATGCAGTGACAACAATAGACAAGGTGATAGAAGCTCGGCCACTGGCGAAAGGAACATCAGCACAAAAGGCAGAATTAATAGCACTAACACGAGCGTTACAATTGGCTGAAGGTTTAAGAGTAAATATCTATACGGACTCTAAGTATGCGTTTTTAACCACTCATGCCCACGGAGCTTTGTATAAAGAAAGAGGACTACTGAATTCAGAAGGCAAAGAAATCAAGTACGCAGCTGAAATCCTACAACTATTGGAAGCAGTGTGGGAGCCGAAAGAAGTCGGTATCATACATTGTCGAGCGCATCTGAGAGGAGATGGTGATGTAACCAAGGGAAATCGGATGGCAGATAGTGCAGCTAAGCGTGCTGCTGAATCAGGAAGACAGGAGTATGTGGGGCATATAGCTGCTCTTATACCAACTCCACTGTCCCAATGGACTCCAGTTTATACAGCTCAAGAAGAGGAGTGGTTAAAGACTGAACCGGGAAAGTATTTGGAGAACAAGTGGTATCAGCTAGAAGATGGAAGAATAGTCATACCAGCATCACTAGCGGTAGAAATTGTCCAAAATTATCACAACGGGACACATTCTGGGAGAGACAGTACTGAAGAATCTCTCAGGAAACATTTCTACATACCAAGATTGTCCAACTTGACTCAGGCCATTGTACGCAGATGTGTAACGTGTGCTAAGAATAATGCAAGACAAGGACCAGTAAAGCCACCAGGAGTCCAGTTTATGGGGGACTCCCCATGTCCGATCTACAAATAGACTTTACAGTAATGCCTAAATCGGGTGGACATCGTTACCTGTTGGTAATTGTGTGCACCTATTCAGGCTGGGTAGAAGCATGTCCTACTCGTACAGAGAAAGCAGGAGAAGTTGTAAGATTCCTGCTACGAGAAATAATACCCCGATATGGACTACCCTGTTCTATAGGATCGGACAATGGTCCAGCTTTTGTTCATCAGTGCCTACAACAACTGACTCATATGCTTGGTATAAAGTGGAGGCTTCATACTGCATATAGACCCCAGAGTTCTGGTAAGGTAGAGAGAATGAATAGAACTATAAAGAACCAGTTGGCTAAAATGTGTCAGGAAACCCAACTTAAGTGGAACGTTCTCTTACCCATAGCTTTATTGCGAATCCGCAGTACCCCTACCAGAAGGATGGGCCTCTCTCCTTTTGAAATCATGTATGGGCGACCACCTCCCGTACTTGGTAACTTAAGGGGGGACTTGAGTCAGTTGGGAGAAGGAATTACCCGGCAGCAGGTTGTAGAGTTGGGTAAGACTATGGAGGAGGTACAGAAATGGGTACAAGATAGATTACCTGTGAATATTTATCCCCCTGTTCATAGTTATCATCCAGGAGACCAAGTGTGGATTAAAGAGTGGAATAATGTACCGTTAGGGCCCAAGTGGAGAGGTCCTTATGTTGTTCTTTTGTCTACCCCTACAGCGATAAAAGTAGCCGAAGTAACTCCGTGGATACATCACTCCAGGGTTAAACCAGCAGCAGTCGATTCTTGGCAAATTACAGCAGATCCAGAGAATCCCTGCAAGATCCGGTTGAAACGCACTACTCAGTCGGAGTAACGAGGAATTATTGTGGATTACAAATTTTATTGTTACAGGTGTGAGTGAGAAGGCCATAATAAAGCCTGTCCGCTTACCATCACATAGTGTATAAGCCAGGAAAGTCTCGAAGGGACACCTGTGAAGATGAGCAGAACTCCATTCCCTGCAGCCCCTCACATCCTGGAAGCTGAGGCGCCATCGCACGGACGAAGACTGAGGATGACGGCGAAAGATGTGCTTTTGATAGTGTTTATTTATATGTGTTTTTATATTCAGGAAGGTAGAGGTACCGACACTCCTAGCTGTGAGGTATGCATTAAGACTACGAGAACAGGTAACCATATTTCCCAAACCCTAATTTGGCATTCACAATACGAGTGTAAAGGAGATGTATCGAGATGTAGATACTTAAATATAGATTATAGTGTGTGCCATTTAGGAGTAGGAGAACCTAAGTGCTTCAGTCCGGAGTATCAACCTCGTACAATTTGGTTGACTCTCAGGAATGGAGATCCTCAGGGGACCCTAATTAATAAAACGGTGTTAGAATCCGTACATTCTTCGGGTGTTCTGCTATTTGATGCGTGTAAAGCGATATCGAGTGGTAGAAAGCCGTGGAATGTATGTGGGGATCTTAGATGGGAGAGGACGTATGGGTCTAACGATAAATATATTTGTCCCAGTAGCAAAAATAAATATGTAAGTCCTAGATGCCCAAATAGAGATTATAACTTTTGCCCATATTGGTCTTGTGTGGGGTGGGCAACTTGGGGACAGACAGTAGACAAAGACATGATAGTGACTAAGTTGCCGACTAGCCCTTATTGTAAGTCTATGGAATGCAACCCAGTCCATATACTCATTAATAACCCCGACAAGTTCTTAGATAAGTATGGAAATTTATTTGGGTTTCAAATATACGGGACGGGTTTAGATCCTGGGACATTATTGTTTATAGGAATAGAGACTGATACGGTATCCTCCCAGACTCATCAAGTATACCATTCCTTTTATGAAGAGATGAGTATAGATAATAAGATCCCCCATAACGCTAAAAACCTGTTCATTGACCTAGCTGAAAGTATTGCCGGTAGTCTTAATGTTACCAACTGCTATGTGTGTGGAGGTACTAACATGGGAGACCAATGGCCTTGGGAAGCAAAGGAGGTAATGTCCGGTTCTGAGGCAGTTGACCAACTAATATCTACACAAGCCGATTATCATTTGAGTGTTAGAGGTAAATCTGAGTGGAGATTAAAGACCTCCATCATAGGTTATGTTTGCATAGCAAGGAAAGGAATAATGTATAATACTTCTGTAGGAGAATTAACTTGTCTAGGGCAAAAAGCTTATGATGATGATACTAAAAATACAACTTGGTGGTCGGCTTCAAATGTCTCAGAACCATCTAACCCGTTTGCTAGATATGCCAATTTAAAGGATGTGTGGTTTGATCTATCCATCACATCTATTTGGAGAGCCCCAGCAAATTTGTACTGGATCTGTGGTAAGAAAGCCTATTCGGAGCTGCCACAGGACTGGGAAGGGGCATGTGTGTTGGGTATGCTCAAACCATCCTTCTTCTTGTTACCGATTGAAACAGGTGAGACTTTAGGTGTTAAAGTGTATGATGTGAATCATAGGAAGAAAAGGGGACCCATAGAGATAGGCGCCTGGGAAGATGATGAATGGCCTCCCCAGCGTATCATAGATTATTATGGGCCAGCCACGTGGGCTGAGGATGGTACCTTTGGTTATAGAACCCCTATTTATATGCTCAACCGTATTATAAGATTACAGGCGGTGGTTGAGATTATCACAAATGAGACATCACAAGCGCTCAATCTTCTAGCGAAGCATAACACCAGGATGAGGACAGCAGTCTACCAAAATAGATTAGCCTTGGATTACCTTTTGGCAGTAGAGGGAGGTGTATGTGGGAAGTTTAACCTAAGTAATTGCTGTCTTCAAATAGATGACGAAGGGCAAGCAATAGCTGAGCTTACTAGCCATATGGTTAAACTAGCGCATGTGCCTACTCAGGTATGGAAAGGGTACAATCCAAGTAGTTGGTTTGGTAGCTGGTATGAGTGGTTTGGAGGGCTTAAGGCAGTGGTAGGTGGAGTCCTACTGATTTTACTGTTGTGTCTACTCCTACCGTGTCTTATACCCTTAGTAGTTAGGTCTGTGCAAAGCCTGATAGGAAGTATAGCAGAGAGGAAGGCTGCTGCACAGATAATGGCGATATATAAGTATAAGGCTCTAGATCAAGGAGAACCAATGCAGGAAGATGAGTGTTAAAAGATTCACATCATAAGATAAGTCTGGTCTGGTTCATGGTAACCTGAGGTATATGCAAACCAAGGTTAAGTGATGCCTCAAGTAATTGTGAAATATCAGAGGCATCAAAGGGGGGAATGTGATGTAATTCCAGTAAAATACAAGTTTAGCAGGCTAAGATTGCCACAAGGCATATGTATGTATATGTGTTTGTAGTATCAGTTAGTTAATTACACGTAGCTAAGATACTGTTATCACTGTACTGACCAGGTGCAGGAATGTAAGAACTGGAATTACGCGTCCCTCTCCTTTGTATCAGATGAGCCACGTGGTTAGACCGGATGGATGAGTTTAGACTCTATTTATTAAATAGGTTAAGGGTATGTGTGGGTGTAGTTAATTGTGGGAGGAGCTACAGTGCTATATAAGGAATGTACTCTATGTATTCAGTACTCAGACTTTGCTGTATTTTGGTGACGCTAGTCCCTCTGAGTCCCGATCGGTGATCCAATAAAGAATCTCTTCCTTCCTGAAGAAACCTGTGTCCATCTCTCTGTGCTTGGCTTCCGTCAGTTTCTCCGGTATCAGTACAAATAGAAAAATAAGTAAAGATCACTGTTTAGTAAATATACACAAATGAAACCATGCATGCATTTAATTAAACATTTTTTCATTGGCAGTATACCTGACAACTGTTTGCAAAACCAGCAGTTCTCTTGTCTGCTGTCTTTGCAAGCCTTCCCCTTCTTTCCCAGACCAGACTTTTTGTGACAGTTCTGAGCTAACCAAACCAGTTGTCTGATTGACTGCTAAGGTGATACCAGTTTAATTAATTAAAGTGCCAATTTCTATTGAAATCTCCACCTTTGTAAATTGGTTTAAAAAAAGGACACACCCATCACACATAAAGCATTTCAACAAGCTAAAGTGCTTTATGAGTCTGGAGTGTCCCTTTAAGAATGTTTATAAATGTGTTACTTCACAGTTATATGCCAACAAAAACTAAATATTGCAGACTGCCTCAAAAAACTAAAACTGATGAGAACAGTATGCAAAAGTAGTTCTTATGTATAATAATAATAATAATAATAATAACAACAACTAGTATTTATAAAGCACCTTTCTCCCAGTGAGACTCAAGGCACTTCTCAGCACACACTCTCGGAATCAACTGAATCAGCAGTTGAATAATAATATATATTATTACACAATTAATGGTACTCATTTTTTCGACTTCGGAAGGAAGAAGTTGAATAATAATAGATGTTATTATTATACAATTATTGGTACTTATTTTTTCTGAGTTGACCCTGTCAGGATTTGAACCTGTGACCTTTTTTTGAACAGGGTCTTTAGTCAGGGAATTTACCAACTGACCTACCTCATCAGTTTAACAATAAAAAATATTTTTAAAAAATGTGCTAAAGTTTCCCTGGATTTTTTCTATGTTATTGCAATAATCATGATGCCTCTACCTTATAGCCATTAAATAATACATACCCACCTACACCTCAAAGGATGATTCTAAGCAACAAAACCAGTTAAACTTAACAAAATAAATAAATTCTATGTATAGAATATATCTGTGATAACAAAACATGACCTTTAACCCCTTAAGGACCAAACTTCTGGAATAAAAGGGAATTATGACATGTCACACATGTCATGTGTCCTTAAGGGGTTAAGTGAGCCTTATAGCTTTTAGGGGACCTTTTATCCTAAAATCTGCTACATACATGTTTTATTAGCTCAAAGCTCAATGTATTTTATCTATTACATCTCAAGTAATAAAGTCCTTCCAGGATGTCTTAATGGTCAGTGAGTGATTTATGAATATGGAGCTGCAAGCTATTAACCCACCAAAAGACCTCTGTTAGATATTGCAGTCATACTTTAAAGGCCACAGTAACTGAGATCAGAGATTTTAAATACAGAAGGACATTACAGTCTTAAATCACCTAATTTATCTAGTTCATTCAAGAATTACATGATTTATTGGTAAGTGTGATACATTCATTACTCAAAAATGGAATTATCTATGTTTCTCACTTGATATTGTTCTCATTTTAACCCCTTAAGGACCAAACTTCTGGAATAAAAGGGAATTATGACGTGTCACACACGTCATGTGTCCTTAAGGGGTTAAATATGTTATCTTTAATTTTGTTAAGGATACTTACTATATTACTATTACTTACTATTAGTGATGTCCCGAACTGTTCGCCAGGAACCGTTCGCCGGCGAACATAGCTTGTTCATGGCGAACGCGGCAGGCGAACATATGTGATGGTCGGTCCGCCCCCTATTCGTCATTGAGGTGGGAGGGTTTGGGAGGGAGGGTCTGCTGCTGATTGGCTGGAATGTGTCTGCTGACTGTGAGGTACAGGGTCAAAGTTTACTCAATGATGACGAATAGGGGGCGGACCGACCATCGCATATGTTCGCCCGCCGCATTCGCCACGAACAAGCTATGTTCGCCGGCGAACGGTTCCCGGCGAACAGTTCGGGACATCACTACTTACTATATATTTTACGGCTTGCAGCTTGAATGCTATATACGCAGGGCCTTCTTTAACACGAGGCAAATGGGAACAGCTGCCCCGGGCCCTGTCACTGCTGGGAGGCTCAAGGCAGCTGCCCCGTTTGTCCTCTACCCGCAACAATGCGATAGCGGGATCCAAAATAAGCATTGCACCAGTACCCTTTCTAGCAGTGGCGTACACAAAAACCATGGGGCCCCAGTGCGAAAATGATCTGTGGGCCCCCCCCACCACACACACACACATACATACAAACAAACAGACAGGCAGACATATATACATACAGACAGACACACACAGACACATACATACAAACAGACAGGCACACACATACAGACATACAAAGACACATTGATTAAAAAAACCAAAAAAAACGCAGACAGGCACACATACACACAGGCAGACAGACACACACAGACAGACACACAAACATACAAACAGACAAGCACACACACATACAGGCACACAGACATACATACACACATACACAGACAGGCACACACCCACACACATACAAAGACATACATACAGGCAGACAGACAGACACACACACACACACACATACATACATACAGACAGACAGGCACACATACATACAAACACACACCAAATGTTTAAGTCACCCTCTTGTTTCCTACCTTTTAGGTGCAGGAGGGTGACTTTCCCTGGGGTCCAGTGGTGGCTCAGGTTCCCACTCTGACTCCCTGGTCTTCCTCCCGCGCGGCTCTCAGTGTTAGCTGGGAGGAGTAACGTGCGGTCACTTCCTCCCAGCTTGTGATGTAATCACAGGGGGCCCGGTCAGCTCTGGGCGCTTTAACAGCGTAACCGGGCCCCCTGTGATTACATCACAAGCTGGGAGGAAGTGACCGCACGTTACTCCTCCCAGCTAACACTGACAATCCATATCCATCGGGTGGCCCTGACAGCTTGATGGACACCTTGGACGGCGGCCCGGGCGGTTTGCCACGCGGGCCAGGGCCGCAGAAGATGATGGCGGTGGATACCCTGTCACAGGGGTCCGCAGGGTGGCCGGTCCCCCTGCGACCGAGGTATGTACGCCGCTGCTTTCTAGTTTAGTTACACCACTGCATTGCAGTGGAGGGTTGACTGTATGCCTGGGAGTGGGGTGGGGGGCAGGGGGCCCAAGTAAATGCTTGCCCAGGGTCCAATCAATATCAAAGATGTTTTTATCATCAATTTACAAATGTTACTTGCCAATTGCACTTGTCTATCATGTGTGGCTTTATTTATTACACATTTTATTTTTGGGGGGGGGGGACAAATAGCCAATCTATACTTTTTTCCTGCATTTATTACCATGTCAGTAAGTCATATAGCATCCCCTGTGGAAGAAGTAACTGAAGGTCAATTTGGCCAGAACAATCAATTTTAGTAGAAAGGATTTATGAATTAAGAAACAAATAAATAGTGACACTTAAGGCAAAGATTGAATTGCATTGATATATAAATTAATACAATTAATACTATTAAATACAATTTCCTTAACACGGAAGAGAAAACACTTATTTAATGACTGGAGACCATACATATGCATACACTACAGTAGTAGGGGGGAGGGTCATAGCAATCTACAAAATGGAGATGAGCTTTAGCTCAGTATAAGGGGGATGGAGACGCGGGGAGGGGCAAGGTATGTAATGTTGATAAATATATTAAATGTATGCTTATTAATGTAAGGAGCCTAAATAACAAAATGTGGGAACTAGAGGCTACACCAGCATACACTAAACAATATGACATAATAGGCATAACTGAAACATGGTGGGATGAGACACATGACTGGGCAGTTAACTTAAATGGGTACATGTTATTTAGGAAGGATAGGAAAAACAAGAAAGGGGTGGGGTATGTTTGTATGTCAACCATTAGTTAAAGCCAAATCTTAAGCAAGTGAATGTGATGAGGAAAATGTGGAAGCTTTATGGGTAAATATCTGCTTGGGGCGAAAGAAGGGAAATCAACTATTGATTGGCATAAGTTATAAACCACCTAATGTTAATATTGACGAGGATCAACAGCTGTTTGAGCAAATTGAGAAAACTGCAAATCTGGTTAACACTTTAATTATTGGAGATTTTAATTACCCGGACATAAATTGGGACACAAGGACTAGTAGCTCAGCAAAGGGAATTAGGTTTTTGAACTTGTTAAATTACACCTTCATGTCACAACTTGTACAATCAACTAGAAAGGACGCTTGTCTGGACCTGGTCTTAACAAACATCGTTGATCTTTTGACCAACATTCAAGTAGGTGAGCACTTGGGAAATAGTGAACACAATATAGTGTCCTTTGAAATAAACTAAAAACAAAACAAAAGCACATGGGGTATACTAAAACATATAACTTTAGAGGGGCGTGGCTTGGCTGCCGACCGAGATGGCCGTGTAGCACAGGAGCTCCGCTTAATCCACGACGAATAAAGCACTTACCAAAGGCAACGAGGCCCAGACAGTAGCCCTGCAAAGCAGCAGGATGCCAGGCTCCTACTCCGGCAACAAACAAGCCAGGAAAAAAAAGGACGACAGCAGAGAAACCCCTAAAACCGTCGCCGAAATGCTGATGGCGCCACGAGGCACACAGGCCGGACAAGATGGCCGACAACAGAGCCCGCGGGGAAATCAGCATCCTGAGACCGGAACGGGAGAGGAAAGTCCCGAAATCACAGCAGGAGGAACATCACACATACTGGCCAAATTAACAGAGGTGAGCAACTACCTGGCTGCAGAAATTTCCAACTGCACAAAAGAAGTGAAGGCAGAGATTCAGGCGCTGGGCTGCAGAACAGCAGACCTAGAAACCAGAATGGAACAGGTCACCCAGGCACATAACAAGGTAGTAGCACACTCCAAAACCATGGAGAGACAACTAACCGACCTCGCACTCACCATAGACGACCTGGCTAACCGGTCCAGGCGTAATAATGTCCGGCTCAGAGGCCTTCCGGAGTCCCTCACTGAAGGGAGTCTGGTAGCCGCAATGGAGCACTATTTTAAACACCTCATCCCAGACATACCCGAAGAACAATGGACGATAGACCGCGCACACAGGGCGCTACGAGCCCGCAGGTCAGCAAACCAGCCTCCTAGGGACATTATAATTAAATTCCATTACTACCGGACAAAGGAGGCGGTGATGCAGTATGCCAGGAACAACGAATTATCGTACAAAGACGCAGTGATAACCGTCTATCAAGACCTCTCCCCTACCACTTTACAGCGTAGAAGAGCATGGAGGCCCCTCACCACGCTGCTGCGGGACAGGGACATAAAATACACATGGGGACATCCGTTTAAGCTGGTGGCGTTCAAGGACGGCACGACACACACCCTGATACCGGGCGCTGATCCTCAGAAGTTCCTCCGGGACATGCGGGTGGACCCACCGCGAGACTTCACCTTGCAGCAGGAACCCATACCCGAGCTGGACACCTTGGCCACAGAATGGAGAACCGTGGGAGACACAGAGGGACGCTGAGCTAAAAACCCCTGAGAGGGGAACCAAGAGACCTCTATGAACTCACATGTCAAGCGAACTGGGGAATTAGCAGAACCACTCGGGCTTAAGCCATGTCAGGGGGACAGGGGGCATGGAGGAGGGAAAAACAAAAAACACAAAGCTATCGCCCACGGGCCTAAAAAAATACCCAAAGACGTGGCGGAACCGACGGACACCCGACTCATGGTGTCCCGGTTCCCCCAAACACAACTCCCTCAGCCAATACAGAAGGAGACAAACACTTAGGGACGACACCTAGTAGACAAAGAAGGAATACAGGGGACAGGTCTCTACACGCACACTACACACAACACAACATTCAAGGGCTTACTACAGCTAGGCTCCACCCCCTACGAATCAGATCGCACAAAACAGGAATTAGCGCCCAGGGCGGACGCTGAACTAAGAGAAAGGGATGGGATTGACGGGAAGCTGAGATCCCTAGGAGCGAATAGAAAGGGACAGGGAAGAGAGGCTTGGGATGACGGGGGAGGGAGGGGCATGGTAAAGGGCAATATTATTAAGGGGCTATACCAGGGACCTCGTAAAGAGGCACGGTGGATCGGAGACAAACCCGACCCTGTAAGGAACACACATTGATGGCCTGCAGGGGGGGGACACGTCCCCGTCCGAATCTGGCAAAAAGTAAGACTAGATTAAAAAAACAATATTATAATGTTTATACCGGTTATGAAATGTTTGAATTGTTACTCATTATGTTTTTATTTTCTTCTTCCAACACGAGTGAGACCGCTACCCAGACCACAAAAGAGAGGACGACAACAAAGACTCTGGAGAGAGAACCCTACGGACCCCTGACAGGTATGGGCCCAACTCTCCGCACAGACACGCCACCCGCCAGACTAGTCACCCCATGGCGCTAAAAATACTATCGATTAATGCTAGGGGACTCAATACGCCCATCAAGCGCAGGACCCTCCTACGCGACCTAAAAACTAAAAAGGTCGACATAGCCCTAATTCAGGAGACCCATATTCCTAGGGCCGCTCCGGTCAAATTAGGTGACCACACATACACAGTCACCCATGAGGCGAGAGCGCTGCGCAAGCAAGCGGGCGTTGCCATACTCCTCCACAAACACTGCCCTTTTACCCTACTACATAAGCAAACGGACCCGGCGGGCAGATTCATAGTGCTTTCGGGCACGTACCATAACACCAAACTACACCTGGTAAATTTATACGCACCCAACGAACCCGACCAAGACTTCTGGAACACCATAGAATCACTACTACTCACCTTACAGGGGGGTATCCTAGCGGTAGGAGGCGACATGAATGCAGTTCCCTGCCCAGCCCTTGATCGCACCACCAAACCAGGAACACAGAGATCCCAGGGCAGAGGGGGACAGGATAAAATCTTCCACTCCTTCATCCAACACACTGGCTTACTAGACGCATGGAGGCTACAACACCCAGATACATCAGACTACACATTCCACTCAGCCCCACACAACACTTACTCTAGGATAGACAATATACTCCTCAACGGAGCGGGAATGGCCAAACTCATCCAATCAGAAATAAACACCATCACATGGTCGGACCACGCAGACATAACAGTCACACTAGGAAACTTGCAACACCACACTACCTGGACGTGGAAACTAAACACTAGCTTACTAGCCGACGAAGACATTCTCAACGCAACAAGAAAAACAATCACCGACTACTTTAACGCTAATGACACAGAAGACATAAACCCGACCACACTATGGGCAGCCCACAAATCAGTGTTAAGGGGACACCTCATACAAGCAGCTACACATAAAAAACGTGCAAAAACAAAACGCATACTGGAGCTACAGGCAACACTGAGGAAAACCGCCCAACAACACAAACAAAACCCCACCGCCACCTTATATAACCAATTACAAAACATTAGACATCTCATTAGGGAACAAACCCTAGCAGAAATAACCCGCTCCGTACTCTGGTCTAAAAGGCTATTCTACGAAAAGGCGAATAAAATGGACACCATGCTAGCACGCACACTTAGACCCAGACAGGAACGTAAACACATCACCAAAATACGCAACTCAGCAAACCAAATAGACAACACACCGAAAGCTATCAACGAAACGTTTACAGAATACTTTAAGGCATTATACAACCACACGCCTAGAGAGGGGGAAGAACAAGCCCAATACCTAAGCCGCATCACTGAATTCCTAGCACACACACGCTTACCCAAAGTAACGACAGGGGACGCCACCGAGTTAAGTGAACCAATCACACAGGAAGAGGTGGGGGCAGCAATCTCCAATCTTCAAAGTAATAAGGCACCAGGACCAGATGGGTACGATATGTCGTATTACAAAAAATGCAGCACAGAGTTACTGCCACACCTCACCAAACTGTTTAACCACTTCCTACAGGGAGGCACCCCGGACCGGGACATGGCCATAGCAAACATAGTTTTACTACCCAAACCCGATAAGGACGCGACCTTAGCCACAAATTACAGGCCTATCTCCCTAATAAATTCGGATCTAAAAAATTTTGCTAAAATCCTGGCACACAGAATGGCTCCATTACTACCCAAGTTAATTCACCCGGATCAGGTAGGCTTCATACCGGGACGCCAGCTGTACGAAAACACCCGCCGGGGGGTAGACCTGCTGTGGCACATGGCAGACACACGAGCACCATCACTGGCCCTCTCGCTGGACGCAGAGAAGGCCTTTGATAGAGTGCAATGGCCCTTCATGATGCAACTGCTCCACACACTAGGCTTCCCTAACCCCTTCATCACAGCAATAAGAGCACTATACACAAACACACGGGCACAAACCATAGTGGCGGGAGCACCTAGGATACCCTTTGACGTAGGAAACGGAACAAGGCAGGGATGTCCATTATCCCCAATGTTATTCGCTCTTGTCCTAGAGCCATTCCTACACGCAGTCCGAAATGACCCAAATATTACAGGGGTACAACTTGGGAACGAACAATTTAAGATAGCAGCGTACGCAGACGACGTACTCCTCACACTTACGAACCCAAGCCACTCACTGACTCACCTGGAGGGACTACTACAAACATACGGGGACGTGTCCGGCTACAAGATCAACCTCACCAAATCCGTAGCACTGCCTTTTCACATAGCCGACCAAGACATACAACTGATTAGACACATACACAAAATCAAAATTAACACGGAAGCTCTCACGTACCTAGGAGTGAAGTTAACGGCAGACACCAACACATTATTTAAACTAAACTATACGCCCCTATTCTCAAAAATAAAATCCGACCTGGAAAATTGGACGGAAAAACCCATATCCTGGCTAGGCCGCCTACATTCAATAAAAATGAATATCTTACCCAGACTAATGTTCCTGTTTCAAGTGCTCCCAATTAACGTAACCAAAAATGACTTAAAGGACATACAGAGGGCAGCAGACGGGTTCATATGGCAGCGGAAAAGACCTAGGATAGCCAGAGCCACAATGTACAACCCAAAATGGAGGGGGGGACTGGGCCTGCCACACCTCCACCACTACTATGTAGCGGCACAGATAGCCCAAATAGCATATTGGCACTGCCCCATAGACCAACGTAGATGGGTGGACATTGAAGCACTGATGACAGGTGCGGACCTACCACAGTTTCACATTTGGACGCCAAGGGAACACAGAGCGCTCCTAAGGACCAGGTGTCCGGCCATTCTAAACTCCATTAGCATATGGGACCGATTCGCACAAAAATACAAAATAGCGGATATCCCCTCACCAATGACACCCGTGCTGCGCAATAGGGCATTCCCCCCAGGGATAAGGGCACAAGACTTCAAAGGAATAGAAGCAACGGGCTTACAGAGATATACTCACCTTTACGCGGACGACCGCATAGTCTCATATGAGCACTTACAATCCCTTGCCCCGCTACAAACCCGCGACTTCTTTAGGTACATACAGCTGCGAGATTTCGCACAAACGCAAGAGGTTAAAACAGCCGCGGCGAAACCCCTAACCTTTTTCGAACAAATATGTCTAAAAGAAAAAATGCCAGAGAAACTAATCTCGTGGCTATATAGCCACATATGCACGACATCAGGAATATGGGGTGCGCAAACCTACACGGATAGATGGGAGGAGGACTTGGGGGAAACATTGGAGGGAACAGACTGGCAGGACATATGGGAGGCAAACGCAAAGGTGTCCATCTGCACAACACTACAAGAACAAGCTTACAAAATAATGTTACGGTGGCATACCACCCCAGTGAAACAATATCATGAAACTGAGCCCTACAGACACATGCTGGCGACTGTGCGGAGAGAGGGGCACATACATCCATATGTGGTGGCAATGCCCAAAGATACAGGAATACTGGGGAAAGATAGTAGACTTATGCTCACAAATTTTAGAACGACGACTGACGCTAGACCCATGGGCCTGCCTCCTCTCGAGACCCACAGAGGGGCTCCACAAACATGACCAAAAACTTCTAAATATGCTCTACCTAGCCGCTCGAAGAGCGATAGCGCAACATTGGATAAACCCAGACACACCCCCACTCACCCTGGTCAAAGCAAAAATTAGGGACAACTACCTAATGGATAAGATGACAGCTCAGGTGAGAAATACCACCAACACATTCCGGAAAGTCTGGGCCACATGGGAACAATACGACATCTAAAACAAATAGAAATGACAGATCAGGGACGGCGAAATCTCACTCGTGTAATGGAACTATTTAGTTTTATTTAAGTTAATTTTCATATGGTTTAATATGTATTGAACTGTTACAATATATGTAAAAAGAGTCAAAAGGAAAACGCTGACAGACACTGTAGCAAACGACACCTTAATAGGCCTCTGCGCAGGCCACAGGCTACGAAACCAAAAAAGGCACCAACAACGCTATGATGCGTGCAATCATACCTACCGCTTAAATACAAAACAGGCTTCTGCGCAAGCCACACATGTCTTTTTGAATCTGCTCAGCACGAAAAATAAAGAATATATAAAAAAAAAAAAAAACATATAACTTTAAAAAGGTTTTAAGGGCAGTTTTACAATATATTGACTGGCATAAACTCTTTAGTGAAAAGAACACTGAGGATAAATGGAACATCTTCCAACAAATATTAGAAAGGTACATTTCTCAGTATGTACCATTGGGTAATAAATATAAAAGAAACAAATTGAAACCAATGTGGCTTAGTAGAGAAGTAAAACAAGAGATTATAAAAAAAGAAAAGGGCATTTAAAGCATATAAATCGGACAAATCAGATGCATCCTATAAAAGAAATAAGGAAGACAATAATGCGTGCAAAAGGGCGATTAGATTCGCTAAACTTCAAAATGAAAAAATGATAGCCGAAGAGAGCAAACCAACCCAAAAGCATTCTTTAAGTACATCAATTCTAAAAAAACAAAAAATTCAAGTGTAGGTTCACTAAAAACGAAAATGGGTGTGTTAGTTATAGAAGACCAGGAAAAGGCAGGAATTTTATAAATAACTATTTCTCCTCCGTATTTATTAAGGAAGAACCCATGGCAATAGACGTGCAAATGATTGCTGCTAAAAACTTGCAAAATAATTGTAATTAGTTAACTCAAGACAAGGTGCTGCAGCAACTAAAGAAAGTTAATATAAACAAAGCTCCAGGGCCTGACGGTATTCATCCACAAGTACTTAAGGAACTAAGTGTAGAAATAAGTGAACCTTTTTAATCTTTCAAGATTCTTTTCTTTCAGGAAGTGTTCTGGAGGATTTGAGGAAGGCATATGTGGTTCCTATAGCCAAAAAGGGTTCAAAATCCTTGCCTGGAAATTATAGACCTGTGAGGTTATTAAGGGATATATTCAAGAATTCCTTGAGAAGAACATGGTTATCAGCAAAAATCAGCATGGTTTTATGAAGCACAGGTCATGTCAAACTAACTTGATTGCGTTCTAAGAAGAAGTAGAAGTATAGATCAGGGTGTTGCAATGGATGTGATCTATTTGGATTATGCCAAGGCATTTGATACAGTTCCACACAATAGATTAGTGTTCAAACTCAAAGAAAAAGGTTTAGATGAAAATTCTTGTTCTTGGGTAGAACATTGGCTTAAAAATAGATTACAAAGAGTTGTCATTAATGGTAAATTTTCAAGCTGGACAGATGTGGCAAGTGGTGTCAGGGTTCTGTTCTATTTAACATGTTTATAAATTATCTTGAAAAAAGGATTGAAAGTCATGCTTTAGTGTTTGCAGATGACACAAAACTCTGTAAAGTAATACAATGTGAGCAAGATTAAGGAAAATTGTTTTATACTTACCGTAATTTTCTTTTCCTGATCATTATTCATGGCAGCATTTACTCATGGGTTAGCTCCTCCCCTTACAGCAGAAAGGATAGGAAACAGAACTCTGAAACTGGTATAAATAGACCCTCTCCCTTCCCATCAGGCAGTCTTTGTAACTAGCTTCACATCTCTTATAGTATATGGGTGGGAACGTAATGCTGCCATGAATAATGATCAGGAAAAGAAATTTCATTACGGTAAGTATGAAACAATTTTCCTTATTCCTGATCAATCATGGCAGCATTTACTCATGGGGAATACCCAAGCAGTATATATAATCGAGGGAGGGACAGAGTTCAAAAACAGCTAATAGCTATAAAAAACATTATTGAGCTATTGAGCCATTATTGAGCATAAACCTTAGAAGACTTAAAAAAAGCCAAACAAGCAATCAATAGGATATTGTCATAAAAGCTGCTCAGACAAGTTAATTTACCCTAGAGGTTGCAAGGTCAGCAACCTCCTGGCATTCAAATGTCTGAAATATCTTGAATAAATCTAGAGCCAAATAGGCATTAAGGCCCTGATAGCCTAGTCTAGAGAAGGGACAAGGCTAGAGAACCTCTAGGAAACCCAGACACGGTCTAGAAATTATAGATCTATTATGTCAACAAGAAAGGATAATGTCCTTCTCTGATATAAATTTAAAACCAAATGGATGGCATCATCAAATCAGAACCTTGACAAACGCTTAACTTCCAGAAATCATACTGGAACAATCAGACACTGTTGGATGAGAACAGTCACACCATGCTATTTAGCGGGGGAGAATTACACTGAGAATCCCACTACTTTCTGGATGTATTTATTAAAGACAATTCACATTGCGTCCTCTTGTCTAGTGAACTACTTACCTGTAGATACAGGAAACAAATCAATATCTGCCTGTCAGAAAGAGGCAGAGCCTAGTAGAGAAATAAGAGCTGGTTATAAAAAACACTGCAACAATTAATATAAATTGTAAAATCAGACTCACAACAATACTACACACCGTGGATGAATTGATACAGTAATGATCAGTTACAGGAGAGGTATAAACCAATAACATTACTAGGCAAAGGCAAAAAGAATCATATACAGATTAGTTGAGGAAAAAGAAATATCGGTATGAACCGTAGAATTTGTGGCAACTACTAAATTATAAGTAGGCAATGTAGGCCAACCACGTCAGTACCTACATTCAAAGATAAACATATTGTAAATAGTAGAGATTATGCCAAACAGCATAATCAAATTTATTAGAGACTGTTGTGCAACCTGAGTAGGAGATATGCAATAGGCACATGATACATTGTGGCAACAGACATAATAAGAAGGATAGTAGAAGATATTCAGTTATCCTTATGAGAACAAACAACCGCATACTTACTCTTACCTTATCTTCAGATAGTGATGAAGTACTTATGGCAGAGCCTATGGTAAGCCTATAATAAGCAGTTGGTTTTATGTGCAAGATATCAACACCAAACCAAGCATATAATCCACAAGTCCACAAATCAATGCAATGTTAGGAGTGACTATAACTTATACAGATCTAGGCACAGGGACCATGTAAAAATCAGTCAAATGTTTGTCATCAACAAGCTGCATTACATTATATTATGCAGGATGAATCAACCACTTAAAGTCACACGTTGGTTGCAAATTCCAGATATAAGGACACCTAGAAGAATCCCCATGGATATCAGAAGAGAGGTCCATAATGGAACTACCTGTTCAGGGATTTCCTTTATTGTTCTGGTAGCAGGTGAATTTTACCTGAAATAGTAAACCTGGTAGAATGGTCTAGGAACTGGAAAGACCTTCCAATGTCAATTAAAATACTTGCAATACACAGTATCAAAGTTACCTGGAGCATATGAGCCTAAAAGAATACTTGTTATTGCAGAAAGGGAATTAGAATGTACCCCTTCACAACAGGGGAATCTGTGAGAAAATTCGGAACATTAACTCCTTAAGAACCAAAAGCATGCCACCCCTGACATATACTTAAGGGATTGCCAAACTTTCAGGTCCCCAATGAATAAAAGAGAATACTGAATAAAAAGTATAAACCAGACCAGGAGTAGTGAATTTTTCAGAGTAGAAGCTTGCAGAAAAATAAAATGATACTAAAGTTATGACCAGGTGAAAGAAAAAGCCAATATTAACAGTTTTTAAATCAGCTAAATTAGATTTTAGAAAGAAAAGAAATATACCAGAGAAAAGAGTCAGGTAATTGTTTCATAGTTACCTACTTAGGAGATCAATAAATAGCCCAATTTGTGCTCCTGTAACCAGCAAGATTTACTAAGCTGTGCATCAGTAATCAGCATATATCTGAAGGTTAACACTGCCACCAAACTTTAAAAAAACAGAGGAGATGATACCTGGCAATAAAAACACTTTCTTGAATGGTCTCATGCATAGATACATAGGTGTGCACACCCCAAAAAAAAACACATTAATTATGTTAAACATTCCCATGCTCCATTTTGGAAATCAGATCTCATTCTCTCCTGGGAGAGGCACTCAGACAGGTTCAGTAACACTGAAACACCTGTGGGAGAAGGAATCTAATACAAAGCCAAAAGCAGTATGTTTCTCTTATTTACTTCATTTAAAAAACTGAAATAGAAAATCCACAGTAGGCAATAGGTACTTACCCAGTGTAACAGTGGATTTGTTTTTGCAAGAATTGGGCTGTATTATATTTCAGCGCAAAACAGACCTTAGATCATTTGTATATATTAAATCTACCAAGGCCGTGTATAAATTGGGGTTATATATTAATACCAACCTGCATACAGAATATAGGAATCACATACATTGTGGATGTTTCTAACAGCACCTTATGTACAGATATATCAGATACATATACTGAGTCTGCAGTGGCGTACACACAACCCATGGGGCCCCGGTGCGAAAACTGATCTGTGGCCCCCCCCCCCGCGCGCGCACGCTTACTCTGCGCGGGCTGGGGCCGCAACACATGGCGGCGGGTACTGGGTCGCAGGGCTGCGACCTGTGCGACCGCGGTATGTATGCCAGTGCATGCATAAACACATACACTTAAAGGACCACTACAGACACCCAGATCACATCAGCTCAATGAAGTGGTCTGGGTGCCAGGTCTCTAGTTTTAACCCTGCAGCTGAAAACATAGCAGTTTGTTTCACTGAGGGTTAATCCAGCCTCTAGTGGCTGTCTCATTGACAGCCGCTAGAGGATTTTCTGCGATTCTCACTGTGAAAATCACAGTGAGAAGACGCTGAACGTCCATTGGAAAGCATTGAGTAATGCTTTCCTATGGGCGGTTTGAATGCGCGCGTGGCTCTTGCCATGCATACGCATTCGGAGCTGAGAGGCGGATCGGGGCGGAGAGATTCCCAGCGCCAAGGTAATCCGGCGATGGAGAAAGGTAAGTGCTTAAGACACACACACACTCTCATGAACAGATGCACACATTTACTGACAGACACACACACTCACTAACAGATGCACACAAACATACTCAGTAACAGACACACACACTAACACACACACACACATTAACATACACTCACACACACACTCTAAGACTAACACACACACACACTAACACTAACACACTCACTAACACACACACGCACTAACACACACACACACACACACTCTAAGACTAACACACACACACACACTCTAACACTAACACACACACACACTCTAACACTAGCACACTCACTAACACACACTCACACACACTCTAACACACACTAACATACACTCACACTCACAAACACACACTAACACTAACATACACTCACACACACTAACACACTCACACACACTAACATACTCACACACACTCACACTAACACATTTATTTTTTTTAATCCCCCCAGCCTCCTTACCTGTGGGAGAGCTGAGGGGATTCCCTGGGGTCCAGTGGTGTTGCTGGCCCTGCTGTCACCCGGCTGGCCGGTCCTGCGGGCGCGCGAGGGAGCACTGTCTCCTGAGTGCTTCCTCTTCAGCTCCCTCGCGCGCCGCGTACTGATGCCGCAGCCGGAAGATGACGTCATCTTCCGGCTCCGGTATCAGTGCGGTGCGCGAGGGAGCTGAAGATGAAGCACTCAGGAGACAGTGCTCCCTCGCGCGCCTGCAGGACCGGCCAGCCGGGCGACAGCAGGGCCAGCCTCGTGGGGCCCTGAGGTGGCGGGCTCCTGGGCCCCCCAGGAGAAGAGGCTGGCCCAGTGACATACATACCTGGGTCGGACCCGGTCGCAGCCGCGACCCCTGCGACCCCGGTATGTACGCCACTGTGAGTCTGTTTAAACAGTAATCATACATAGCCTACCTCTGCTATATACAATGACACTATGCCTGCTCCCATATTAAGATTATATGAGTGAAATAAATTAAAGCTGTGTTTTAACAGAGCTTCATGCACATATTATTCCACTTAGATATACTGATGTTGTGACTAACAACCACACATAGAACTTGTATTAGATCGGATTCATATAGAGGATGTGTCTTATATCATTCACCTATATTGTGTTTCCACTAATACATCAAGCATATAGTGAACATATCCACTGAAGCAATGTCTCCAACTTACACATAAAGCATGTAGAGTACATATACTGAGGCTATGTATTCACAGCAACACAGAGCATATAAAGAACACAAACTGAGGCAGAGTCTTCAGATCAACTCATAAATACACAATATAGTGGATACATATACTGAGGCTGTGTCCTCATAGAATTCATACATAGAGCATATATTGCATTCATATACTGAGGCAGCGACCTCATTGCAACTCATACATAGAGCCTATAGTGGATACCTATGCTGAGGTGATGTCCTCATAACTCATACATACAGCATATAGTGGATACTTATACTGAGGCAGTGTTCACACAGTAACTCTTACATAGAGCATATAGTGGATACATATACTGAGGCCAGGTCCTCATAGTAACTCATACATAGAGCATATACTGGACACACACTGAGACGGAGTCTTCAGACCAATTCATACATAAAGCATATAGTTGATACATATACTGAGGCCGTGTCCTCATTAGTAACTCATACATAGAGCATATACTGGACACACACTGAGTCAGAGTCTTCAGACCAATTCATACACAGAACATATAGTGGAAACATACCGATGCTGTACCACCAGTTCATGTACAGATACTGAGACCCAGGGGTCTCCTGTGCAGTATATTCTTCCACTGTCTGCAAAAGCCTGCTTATTTGCGATAATGCACAGATAACAGCAATCAATGCCACATGCCTTGATAGAAACAAGTGTGTGTATGGACTTAGAGTTAGAATTTTAAAACCGGTCATATATATGTGTGTACTTCAATCAGTTATCCAGGAAAGTTCTCTTACCTTGGATATTTCTCTGTCTTCAGGACTGTGGAATTTCAGCAGACTTTATACAGCCAGGATATCCATTATCAGCACTCTTTTTTCACAATGCCTCATTGCATTATCAGCACTCTTTTGCACAATGCCTCCTTGCATTATCAGCACTCTTTTGCACCAAGCATTCTTTCATGTATAAACTTACCTATATGCTCACCACACAAACCTCCTAAATGTGACCTATTTGTTAGAAGGAAGCCTAATGTAAGCAGCTGGGAGGGACCGAAAGAACAGAGGCCCAGGTGCCTATACTAGTTTTAATCTAAATTTCTAATACACTTCCCTGAACCGTCGCAGGCCTGTGTTTCAACGGCAAAATGGGGATTTGAACAACTGACAGCCTAAACTGTTTAAACTATAGGCTTCCATCTGTACCCCATATGCCATTCATCATCACCAGTGGAAGAAGGTTTAACCAAACCCCAGACAAGGTGGAATACATAGAATAGGTATACCCTCGGCTGGGCCTCATGTATGCAGTGGACCGCTGTCATCCCCTGAGGGAGAGAGATAGGTTAGACTCCTGATAGCTCAAGGAGGTACCCAGGCTGGCAACCTTTACAGATGTGCTGTTTGCTGGGTCTTCAGGGATAAGAGGCTGAACCCTGGCCTGGCTTCATGTAGGCAGTATATAACATACATTCCCTGAGGGGGTACCCAAGCTGGCCTGTTGCTGGGTCTTCAGGGATAAGAGGCTGAACCCTGGCATGCAGTGGACCATTTCCATCCCCTGAGGGAGAGGTTGGGTCCGACCCCCGGTCACCAAAGGGGGTACCCAGGTTAGCCACTTTTACAATAGTGCATTGCTGGGTCTTCAGGGCTTAGAGGCTGAACCCCGGCAGGGCTTCAAAAATATTGCCCGGTGAGCATAAAAGAAAAAAACTAGGCCTGCATAAGCAGACTCCTTCCAAACTGCTGTGAAGGACAGGAAAAAAGACTGCCTGATGGGAAGGGGGGAGGATCTATTTATACCGGTTTCAGAGTTCTGTTTCCTGTCCTTTTTGCTGTACCCATCAGTAAATGCTGCCATGATTGATCAGGAAATTACTTTGCTGCAGAGGGATTTAGATAGACTGGGGGACTGGGCACTCAAATGGCAGATGAAATTTAATTTATTATATGCAAAGTTATACACTTCGGCATAAAGAATGCACAAGCAACGTATACCCTTAATGGAAGCGAATTAGGGATAACAACACACAAAAAGGACTTGGGAATTGTTATAGACAACAAACTATGCCAGTAAGGTATTGTCATGCATGAAAAAGGGCATTCATTCTCAGGATGAGAATATCATTTTGCCTCTTTATAAATCCCTGGTAAGACCACATATTGAATATGCTGTGCAATTTTGGGTACTAGAAAAAGTGCAGAGGCAGGCTACAAAATTAATAAAAGGAATGGAACATATCAGCTATGAAGAAAGGTTAAAAAATGTAAACCTCTTTAGTTTAGAAAAACGTCGCCTGAGAGGGGATATGATAACATTATACAAATATATTCGGGGCCAATACAAACCATTGTGTGGAAATCTATTCACAAACTAGACTTTACATAGGACACAAGGTCATGTATTTAGACTGGAAGAAAGAAGATTTCGTCTAAGGCAAAGGAAAGGTTTTTTTACTGTAAGAACAATAAGGATGTGGAATTCTCCGCCTGAGGAAGTGGTTTTATCCATATAGATGTTCAAACAGCTACTAGATGCATATTTGCAAAAACAGAATATTCAAGGATATAATTTTTCAATGTAGGGTAATAACTGCTTGATCCAAGGATAAATCTGACTGCCATTCTGTTTTTTACAACAGTGCGCAGCCACAGGTTGCTCACTGATTAGTAGACATGCCCCTACTCGCCGCATAGCGAGTAGGAGCATTTGGGAGATTTCAATCTCCCGTATGCTATTATGGGGGTCATATTGACCCTTCATAGAGTGAGGGAGGACATGGGGGGCTTAGGAAACAGTGACATCCTTGCGTAAGGAATCCCACCAAAAATACTGAGAAACAGCTGACATCGTTTTGGAAATACCAGGATGTCCAGCAGTCTTAGTATCATGATATAACGACAGAATCTCCCGTCTCTCGGGAACATCAACAAACAATTTATCAATAGGCCTCTCGCTAGGTGCCATGCTTTGTTTCGCCTGTATGGCCTGCAAGAGGGATGAAGAAATATACAAAATAGTGGTAGCTATTATTCTGTCTGGGGGAATGACAGGAGTAACATCAATCTCCTGTTTGTCAGCAGTTTCAAACTGTCTGGACAGAGCGTCTGCTTTAATGTTACGATCACCTGGTCTATAGGTGATAATATAATTGAAACGGGACAAAAACAATGACCACCTAGCGTGCATAGAAGATAATCTTTCAGCTTCACCAATGTAGGATAGGTTCTTGTGATCCGTAAAAATGAGGATAGGATCCTTAGTTCCTTCTAACAAGTGTCTCCATTCTTTAAGAGCTAAGATAATAGCAAGGAGTTCATGATTACCCACATCATAATTCTTTTCAGCTTTGGACATTTGTCTAGAAAAGAAGCCACAAGGATGCAATGGCTTTTCAGGCGATTCTCTTTGGGACAAAACAGCACCTACCCCGATATCAGAAGCATCAACTTCAAGAATATAAGGCAGTGAGGGGATAGGATGCTGTAAAATAGGTGCAGAGGCCATTGTAGTTTTAAGAAAGTCGAAAGCCTGAAGTGCCTCGGGAGACCAGACGAGAGTATTACCACCCTTTTTTGTCAAACGGGTGATAGGCGCTACAATAGAAGAAAAACCCTTAATAAAGTCTATAATAGTTAGAGAAACCAAGAAAACGTTGAATTGCTTTCAAACCTTGTGGTAGAGGCCACTCTATGACAGCAGAAAGCTTCTGGGGATCCATACGAAAACCTTTGGCGGAAATCAAATACCCCAAAAACTGGACTTCGGATTGGTCAAATAAACATTTTTCTAGTTTACAATAAAGACCATTAGCAAGAAGGGTCTTCAGGACCGTTGTAACATGTCTGTGATGAGTGTGTAAATCTGTAGAATATATTAGTATGTCGTCCAAGTATACAATTACAAATGTGTGAATAAAGTCTCTTAAGACGTCATTAATGAATTCTTGAAATATTGCTGGGGCATTGCAAAGACCAAATGGCATAACAGTATACTCATAATGACCGGATCTAGTGTTGAATGCAGTCTTCCATTCGTGGCCTTTCTTAATACGTATTAAATTGTATGCACCTCTAAGGTCCAATTTAGAGAATACAGTAGCATGTTTCAGCCTGTCAAACAATTATGTGATAAAAGGTATAGGGTATGCATTTTTGATAGTGATTTTATTTAGACCTCTATAATCGATACACGGTCTTAAATCACCTTCTTTCTTAGATACGAAGAAGAACCCCGCTCCAGCTGGAGAAGAGGATCTCCTAATGAACCCCTTTTCTAGTGATTCCTTAACATATTCCTCCATGATACGGTTTTCTTGAGAAACAAGTACTGAGGAGGTATAACAGTAGACAAAGGAGGAGTAGTAGGAACACTAATAGTATTTAAAGGGGTAACTTTAATCATGCAAGATTCATGGCAGGCTTTGCTCCATGATTTTAATTGTCCCGACTCCCAGTCGAAAATGGGATTGTGAGAACATGGGTACCCTAACACGATGAGAAGAGGGAGAGGTGATAACCTCCAACTGAACAGTCTCAAAGTGTAAAACCCCTGTATACATGAATAATGGTACAGTTTCATGGGTAACGACTGGAGAACTTAAAGGTCTACCATCTATGGCCTCAATGGCCTAGGGTATCTCCCTCTCTCTGATGGAAATGTTGTTTTTTGTAACAAAACCAGAGTCTATGAAGTTCTCAGCAGCCCCGGAATCAACCAAGGCTAGTATGTTTTCAGCTATACAACTCTCTCCCATATGAAGAGAAACAGGGAGAAGCAAACGGTTAGGAGGCAATTTAGGAGACTTAGATATCACATGTCCCCACTAAGGTCCACCAGGGGAAAACCACTGGAATGTCCAGTCCCCTATAAGGTCTTAGGTGCGAGAGTTTTCTGGAAGCAAAGGACATTCCTACCATATGGTCTCTCCTACCACAGTATAGGCAGAGTCCGTCCCTTCTCCTCAGTAATTTTTCAGCATCAGAGAGTTTGGCAACCCCTAATTGCATGGGTTCCTCCTCAGATACTTTAACACTCTCAGGTTTAACAATTCTGGGGTTAATAGGTGTAACAAAACGTCTATTCCTGTTCTTAGTATAGAGCCTGTCACGAATCCTATTATCTATATCAATGAGGTAATCAATAAGGTCCTCTAATGCAGTAGGAAGCTCCTTCGCTGCTACCTCATCCAATATAGTGTCAGATAAACCTTCCATGAACGCTGTAGTTAACCCATTATTGGTCCAATCTACCTGTAAAGCAAGGGTACGAAACTGAATAGCATAGTCAGCCACAGACCTAAAACCCTGTTTAATTCTCATTAATGCTCTTGCGGCATTCTTTGACCTTTTCGTTGTGTCAAAAGTTCTACGAAAAGCCGTAAGAAACTATTGAAATTATGCATCAGAGGTCCATTGGCCTCCCGAATAGGATTTGCCCACTCAAGTGCTTTGTCAGTAAGCTGATGCATCAAAAACCCCACTTTAGACCTATCAGTGGGAAAGGAACGTGGATACATCTCAAAGTGGAATTCTATTTGATTAATGAAACCTCTGCATGTCTTAGCTTCCCCTCCATACCTGGGAGGGGGTGTTAAATGGGGCGAAGTATTAGGCAAATTGGATACTTCGGGAAGAAGAGGTGTAGGAGGGTTAGGTGCGGTTGCAGGAATAGTTCTAGACAAGAGCGTCTGGAGAGCCTGAGCTATCTGATCCATACGGTGATCCTGCTCTACAAACCTTGCCTCATGAGAAGCCATTTGCTGAGCTTATTCTTGATTGGCCCCTGTCATATCCACGCCCCCAATATGTGAGAGTATGGGGAGCGTGGGGTGACAGGGGCCAATGGGAGACCGTTTTGATTTTCGGCTCCCACTTCCCCTTTAAGAGCGTGCTCGTGACGCGCGGCGCGCTCTCAAAGCTAGGCGGGACACGTGACCGCATTTCGCGGTCAGCGCCCACCGTCATCGGCGCTCTGAGCGCGCCGGGAACAGAGGACCTCGGCCGGCCCCCGGACAAGGTAAGTAACGCTACAGTATGGAAACTTAAAAGGGATGTAGGGGAACAAAACTTGTGTGGACTAACTGACAATGAAATTAATTAAGGTATTGCTGGTCCTGCGCCAGTGCACCTTGTGTTTATTGGGATTGACTGTGGCTCCTCTCTTAATTTTAAAGCTCAGGATGCTGTCTGCACAGTATGCCCTTAGTTGGCCAGCCTGCATGAATGGCAGGCAGCATGACATGCATTCACGCCAAACTGGCCTTCTAATTCTCTGTGCAGACACGCCCTCTTTTTGGGCATGTTTGTCACTTTGGGCGGTTCTCCTGAAGTGATTAACGTCAGTGAGCCACCCTTTTACCCCACCCACCAACATCCTACTTCACCGGACACTGCTGTTAAGGATTTACATGAAAGATGAAAGCGAGAGATTAGGTATGTGTATTTTGATATTCCAGCACCACCTCCACCAGATACATGATGCTTGGGAGGTGCGGCTGGTTTAGTGTAGTGAATTGACAGGATAGTAATTGAACCGGTCTCTGGATACCAGCCAAGGACCATTGCTGCGTGGAAAGGTGCGGAGAGAACAAGCCAAGAGAAGACACAGAGGGCAATACCTCTGTGGCGGAACAGGCCACCTATTTGTATTATATACTGTTCCTGTCATGTCCAAGACTTATCTGGTTCGGCAATTGGGGTCCACCGAACAAAGTATAACCCTATTGTTCACATACCAAACCATCTCCCGAACAGGGGACCACCCAAGGGAGTCATGTGTCTCCAATTGACTCTGTTTACCTTAATCACACATTAGAAACCGCAAGGTTCTAGGCGGTTTGCTGGGTGGACGTCTTTCGTATGACCGAACACGTGGCAGCAGCCATCTTGCTCCACGAACACAGACAGCGGTGTTTGGTTGTTGAGTGCATGGAACTATAATCGGACACTCGCCGGCACAAACACCGCTGAACTACGAACCCTTTGTGTGTTCGGTTCAATTCACCTAGAAAGAGCAGCATTCGTATAAAACAACCTCCCGAACGAGGGGCACACAACCCTCTGCTATACGAATGGTTCCATTAGTTATTTTAATGTTTCGAACTCCCGAAAGAAGACCGGTCAAAGCCTAATCTCTGGAACTGTTTTGGGGCTTCACCTCGTGGTCGACCGGTCTGAAATTACTCAAATGGCGTTCTGAGTGATATTTTAACCAAGTGGGCGCTCAGATCGCAGCTAAGTAACTTTCGGGGGGTTCTGAAGTATGAAAATGGCTTTTTATGATGTTACCAATATTGTATATTTTCTGTACATGGGAGATAATGTAATTAAAGAGTTGTTCTTGCTCAATTATCTCCCAGGTACAGGGGAGGAGTTTGTGAACTGGTTGTTTGCTGCATGTCCCCACTAAGGTCCACCAGGGGAAAACCACTGGAATGTGAATTAAGGTGCGGAGTTGTATAAAAGCCGGCTGTGACTGAATACAAGTTAGTTGACTCCCAGAACTGTGTATCGTCGGTTACTGGGGAATTGGGATTATATTGCTACACTAAAAGGTGGGTAAGAGGGGGGACTGCCACAGCGCAAAACTTTCCCACCTTCCCATTATTGAAGAACCCTTCAGTAGGGTGGTGGTAGACCTGGTGGGGCCCTTAGCTAGACCCAGTCCTTCAGGCAAGAAGTACATCTTGACCGTAGTAGACTATACCACTAGATACCCAGAGGCGGTGGCGCTGACCAATGTCCACTCTGAGACGGTCGTGGATGCCCTGATGCGGATTTTCTGTCGCATGGGATTTCCTCGAGAGATTATTTCGGATCGGGGTACCCAATTTACTGCAGAGGTCACGCACCAACTCTGGAGACTATGCGGCATTAAGCCCATAGTGAACTCTGCATACCACCCGCAGTCGAATGGTCTCTGCGAACGATTTAATGGAGCGCTGAAACAGATCCTCCGTACGTTCGTAGACACTAACCAAGACTGTGAGAGATTTTTACCACACCTCCTATATACGAGGTCCCCAAGGAATCCACTGGATTCTCCCCAATTGAACTAATGTTCGGGAGGTGAGTGAGGGAGCCCTTACACTTAATTAGAGAGCATTGGGAGGGAGAGGTTAGCGCAGACGGTACCCCTATCATCCCATATGTGTTGGAGTTTAGGGACCGCCTGGAGGAGTTAACCCAGATTGTGCGAACCAACCTCCAGGTGTTTGGCCTGTACCAGTTTCGGATCATGCCATTCGGGATGAAAAACACTCCGGCAACTTTTCAGTGGATGGTAGATCGGCTATTGCCTGGGTTCCAGGATTATGCTTGTGCATACCTGGACGATATTGCTATCTATAGCATCACCTGGTCAGAACACCTGACCCACGTAGGAGCGGTATTAGACCGTACCAGAGAAGCAGGGTTGACACCTAAACCTAGCAAGTGTCATATAGGGATGACTGAGGTACAGTACCTTGGCCACAGAGTAGGGAGCGGTCAGCAGAAACCTGAACCAGCCAAAGTAGAGGCTGTAGCAAAGTGGCCTACCCCTCATACTAAAACCCAGGTCTTTTTGGGAACAGCAGGGTATTACCGAAAATTTTAACCCAAAGAGTTTTTTTTGCTCATTTATCTCCCAGGTACAGGGGAGGAGTTTGTGAACTGGTTGTTTGTTGTATGTCCCCACTCAGGTCCACCAGGGGAAAACCCCTGGAATGTGAATTAAGAAACGCCTTGCATGGGGAGTTGCATAAAAGCCGGCTGTGGCTGAATAAAAGTTAGTTGTCGTCCGGTTACTGGGGAATTGGGATTATATTGCTACACTATGCTTTTCTTGGATTTTCGGCAGACTACCAGCCGAGATATTGGTTTTAATTAGGCATGTGCATGGGGAAAATATTCAGTTCGGTTCGGCATTCCGAAATTTGGGATTTTCGCAATTCGGCACTTCAAGACTTCGGAAATTCGGCACTTCAGCACTTCGGAACTTCGGCACTTCGACACTTTGGAAATTTGGCAACTTCGCCACTTCGGAATTTCCGAACTTCGGCATTTCGGAATTTCGGCGCCTTGGGACTTCTCTTGCAGCCGCTTGGTACATAACTCCCTAATTCCCACGGTATTAGGGAGTTATCTACCAAAAGGCTGAAAGACCTCAATTGGTCTTTCAGCCAAATTTACTAATACTAAGTAAAAATTACTTAGGATTAGTAAATTCTGCCCCTACTCGCTATACCGCGAGTAGGGGCATGTTTAGAAAACAGTGAGCAGCCCGTGACTGCTCACTGTTTTAAAAAAAAAAATGGCACCCCCCCCGGCCCCCACCCCTGAGCGGCGGGTGGGGGCCCTAAATCAGAATAAGGGGGGACCTAATGTCCTCCTCCCTGGCCCCCACCCCTAAGCGGTGGGTGGGGGCCCTAAATTATAATAAGGGGGGGACCTAATGTCCTCCACCCTGGCCCCCACCCCTGAGCGGTGGGTGGGGGCCCTACAGTAAAATAAGGGGGGACCTAATATCCTCTCCCCTGGCCCCCACCCCTGAGCAGTGGGTGGGGGCCCTACAGTAAAATAAGGGGGGGACCTAAGATCCTCCCCCCTTCCCCCCACCCCTGAGCGGCGTGTGGGGGCCCTAAATATTAATAAGGAGGGGGACCAATCAGAGAGTTATGAGTCAAATTACACAGCGTGGGAAAATTCCAAAGAACTTTCCCACGCTGTGTAAAATGACACAGCACTCTGATTGGTGGATTTCAAACCAACCAATCAGAGTCCTGTGACAGGTAAATGTAGAGACTTACCTGTCAGTCTCTTCATTTACCTGTCAGAGCACTCTGATTGGATGGCTTAAACCCACCAATCAGAGTGCTCTGAGCCTAATTGCAGGGCGGGGCAAGGCTTTATAAGCATTCCACCGCCCTGCAGAGCTCAGTCTGCACGGAGCCCTCGCCGGGTGAAGGATTTTTTTTTTTTATAATTGCGTCGGTTATTATGGTTTTTTTATTTGCCCTTTTTTGGGGCTGAAAAAAGAATATTTTAGAAGAAAGAAAACATTGAATGGTAATTTTTTTTTTTTTTTTACAGGTACTTAGTTAAAGGTCCCCCCTCTAGTTTTTAGGGTGAGGGGGGTAGGTAGGGGGATAATTTTAATTTGGGGGGGAGTGGGTGACAAGGGGTTTGGGGATTTTTTTTAGGACCCCCACCCGCCGCTCAGGGGTGGGGGCCAGGGGGTAGGATCTTAGGTCCTTATTAGTATTATTAGGTCCTTATTAGTATTTAGGGCCCCCACCCGTCGCTGAGGGATGGGGGCCAGGGGGAGGACACTAGGTCCCCCCCCTCTTATTTCAATTTATGGCCCCCACCTGCCGCTCAGGGGTGGGGGCCAGGGGGGAGGACATTAGGTCGCCCCCTTAATAGTATTTAGGGCCCCCACTCGCCGTTTAGGGGGGAGGACCTTACATCCCCCTCCTTATTTTACTGTAGAGCCCCCACCCACCACTCAAGGGTGGGGGCCGGGGGGAGGACATTAGGTCCCCCCCCCTTATTAGTATTTAGGGCCCCCACCCACCGCTCAGGGGTGGGGGCCAGGGGGGAGGACATTAGGTCCCCCCCCTTATTATAATTTAGGGCCCCCACCCACCGCTCAGGAGTGGGGGCCAGGGGCTCGGGAGGGGGGAACTTATTATTTTTATTTTTTTTACAGTGAGCAGCCACTGTTAAATAGACATGCCCCTACTCGCGGTATAGCGAGAAGGGGCATACTTTACTAATACTAAGTAATCTTTACTTAGTATTAGTAAATTTGTCTGAAAGACCAATTTAGGTCTTTCAGCCTTTTAGTAGATAGCTCCCTAATACCGTGGGAATTAGGTAGTTATCTACTTATTCATTCCTGTCATTACATTGACTGGCCAAGTAACTTACATTTTATATGAATGTGTGTTACTTGATTGTTGTAAGTGTTGCAAATGCTTACAGCTGAATCCTGGCTATGTTTGTATACTGTTTATTTAAAATTATTTACAATGTAACATTCTTCTTCTTTCACTGGGTAACTATATTAGTACTTAGGCAATACTGTGCTTCGGAACTTCGGCACTTTGACACTTTGGAACTTCGGCACTTCGGAACTTCGACACTTCGGAAATTCGGCACTTCGGACGTACCCAAATGTCCGAATTGTCCGAAATTCATCCGAATACATATTCGGACCAAAACGAATTGCACATGTCTAGTTTTAATATTTCATCTTCGCTACAACCTTATCTGGGCCTGATGTGGAATCACACTTTCAGGGATGGAGTGTTGATGACAGGACTTTAGGAAGGGAGGTGCATAAGTGCAGAGGTATTCAGAAGTGTTAGTCTACTGTAAAATGCTTTAGGCATGCATCATCTAGGCCTGTCCAATTGTTGAAATTGAAGGGCTTTAGACTAGAATTAATTCATAATAAATATATCTGATATTTATTCCAGATGTTTGAGTAAATTACTGATTTCACTTGAAGTAGGTGGGCTAGGAGAGAAATAGACTAGGTTCGAAATGTGTACAGTATCCGAAGAGTATTTTCATCTTTATTACATTTATACGTCCTACCCAGGGCACCTCTCGTGGAATGCCGGAAGAGGCTGGCATGCTGCACTCACTCAGCGGATGCCTCGTAGGTCTTGACATCCCGGGAATGGGGGGCGCATCAAGCTCTCTTCCTGGATGACAACGAGGTTCTCAGTTCTTCAACAGCACCGGGAACTCGCTCCTCATGTGCTGGGCCCTGCTACCGCTCCACATGGGTTGTGGCATACAGGGGAAGGTAGGCACACCCTGTATGCCCTTCGGCCGCCTCCCCTCCGATGGGCATCATGCTGCTTCAGGATCCCCTCAGGGTGTCAGATATTGTATTTCTGGGAGCAGTGTAGAGAACAAGAAGTGGGCCTGGATGCCTACTCATCAAAGGGGTGAATTCACTCTACAGGGTGAGGCTCCCATTTCCTCTCCCCTATTTAAACCCAGACCACCCTGGGTTCTTGGCTCAGTAGTTCTGTGAACTCCTAGAGGTTACAAGCCTCCTTTGCCTGATCCTGCCTTGGTTAACCTTAGTCTGCCTGAACCTGCTTTGGTTACTCATTGCCTGTTTGATCCTGCTTTTGTTAACCCCTGCCTGATCCGTATTGATTAACCCTTGCCTGGATCCCTGGTTAACCTTTTTCCTGTCTGATCCTGCCCAGATCCCTGGTTAACCTCTGCCTGACTGTATCCCTGGTTAAACTTTTGCTTGCCTGGTCCTGCCCGGATCCCTGGTTAACCTCTGCCTGATTCTGTCTTGGATTGTCTGGTTGACCTCTGCCTGATTCTGTCCTGGATTGCTTGGTTAACTTTTGCCTACTGGGTTAACCTACTAAAGATTGTCTGTATACAGAGAGAATTCACCACAAACTGTTCTATCTTGTACCTGTCATAAGAGTCTAATCTAATCTAATACCTAGATACGAAATAGAAACATTTCTCCAATCGAAGGTATAGGTTGACATATTTTCATAATTTCAGAAAATAACTGAAGGAGAACCAATGAGGTAGAGATTGCTATATTAGGAACAATGGGAAGTAAACATAGTTGTATGGTGTGTGGTCTCTGCCTAGTATTTTCTCTCCTCGTGTGCCGTGACTGCATGCGCCATGCTCGCAGCGTGACCTGTTTATTTTTTTCTTATTTTTTCTGGGGTCTACTTGTGTAGGATATTGGGATGGCTGCGGAGTTTCACCTGGATCTTACTAGCTTTGTTGATCCATAGGGAGTTTATCTCGCCGAGTGCTTGTATGCACGGCGGCCGTCTTGGATCTTGTGAGATTCACGGTGGTGATCTTAGATTTTTATAGCAGACTGAGTTTTGTGATATGGTCCTCGTTTTCTTACCAGTTTTGCCTGTCCTACTTTTAAGAATTCAAGTAATCTCGTACAACATATGTTAGTACCTTACATCCTTATTGGAGTTATAGGGATGAGCCCCCCTATTTGAGAAGAGATTACCAGTGTCTCTCCATCGTTGTGAAGTGTTACCTCCTATAAGTTATTTGCTGCTCTTATTGTCCTACAGTGGAAGGTGAGCCCCTCTATTATAACTGATCCCATATGACAGTGTTGTGGTGGTTTGTCTGCCTCCCCCTAGGCAAGCCCAATTGTATTTGGCAGGACTGCCTTTATACACTCCTAACTGACACAAACACATGTTGTGTTTTACGCACAGGACATTGTCTATACCATCATGAGTGACTCACCTCCAGAAGCACAGGACTTCCAGTCTATGATAAATGCTGCTGTGGCAGCCTCTGTAGAAAAGGTCCTATGCAAGATGTTGTTACAGTATTCACCTGAGGCTTCCGCCCAGGGACCAATCTTGGCACCAGCAGAAGACAATGATATCGCCATGGGCTCAGAGGCTTCCAGCAGGTAACATTACTCATTACCCAAACGCCATAAGAAAAGCACTAATTCAGTATCCTCCAGATCAAAAGGGAAGGCACTAGACAAATGTTCAAAGCATGTGGCAATGCTGGAGATGATTCAACCTGTAACATCCTCTGAGGATAAGGGTACCTACCTTCCACTGGCAATTTTGGACGAACAGCGTGCGGACAACACCGTTTTGGAGGATGAAGAGGGCAGGACATTCCACACTCAGACTCCAAGTATGTTAGGGAGTCTCTAGTAGAGGATCCTCTCCTTGGGGTGATGACCAGTCATCCTTCACACTGGATGAGAATGGATTATTTCTGGACACCTGGGGAACCCCGCTCTTTAATCCAAGGTCCATCAGGCATCCCAAGTCATCGGAGTGGAGCCTGTTGGACCATTTGCACAAGTTTGTACACTTCTGGCTTAGGAAACCCCTAGAACGGGAGATTGGAACCTGCCTCCGCATCGAATGCCCCAGGCCTTCTGTCCCAGACAAAATGGCCAATACGTCGGGACGCGACCCGCATAAAGGGTTCGAAAAGGGGTTGAAGGCAACCCTGGATCTGCTTGGCCAACTGATGACGATCCTATACTTTGCAGACCAGCTGTTGTCTCAGAGCACCCAACTTGACCCAAATGCTGCAAGGGACTGGGTCCAATGCTCCATCTGCCTGCTGAGAATACAAATTCAACCTTATGTGCCGAGAGACGAGAGGTAGCACTTTTTTGCATTGCTGCGAGCTCATTGATATGTCCACTAAAGAGCTGGGACCCTTGGCCCTTCTGCAGATCCCTTCATTGCAGAACTTAAGACACATGTTACATTATTCACAATGCTTAATAAGGCCTAGTCTTCACTGAAACAGGGGTTTCCTTCTCCACCCAGCAAAGGTGTTTTGGGGCTGTTTGTCGTTATGGGGGGAGAACTGACGGTAGGACGGGGGGAGACGCTGCTACCCACCGCTCACTCTAGACCCCGAACTACACACTTAGACTCCGACTCCAACCCCACGGGAGACAGATTTTTTTTTTTTTAATTCTTTATTTTTGTTGAGGCATGTGATTATAGGGGCACAGAAAAAAAAAGAGAGGGAGACTTTCAAGAGTTGTACAGGATAGGGTCGTCATAACATATTGTCAACGTCTCCTATGATTATCAACCTCATTTTATATATAGTAACATGCAATGGCTAAATACTGTTATCTCTCGCTTTAATACTGTAATCTCTCACATTAATACTGTTATCTCTCGCTTTAATACTGTTATCTCTCGCTTTAATACTGTTATCTCTAGTTTTGATACTGTTATCTCTCGCTTTAATACTGTTATCTCTCGCTTCAATACTGGTATCTCTCGCTTCAATACTGTTATCTCGATCTCTAGCTTTATTACTGTTATCTCTAGCTTTAACATTGTTATCTCTCGCTTAAATGCTGTTATCTAGAGTATCAAACTATTAAACTTTGTTTTCATTGAATAGCAAGCTAAGCTAGGCATGCATAGAACAATGCTGATTGCGCTTAAGATATGGAGCAGGCTGGTCGTTTAAATGTATGTCTGCGTAGCGCATTAATGACAAAAAAGAAAAGAGATCATAGTAAATAATAATAATGAAACTGAACGTATTCAACGTATCACGCCGGTAAAATATAAAAGTAAATGCAGTGCGCTAGTTATGTAAGCAGGCTAGTGCTGGCGGGTCAGGTAATCTAGTCATATGCTGAACATACTGCGTGAAACTAATAACATGCAAGTCCGAGTACTGCTAAATAAGATTTGTCGTTGACAGTTCAAATAGGAACACATATTTCGAGGTGGGTGTCCGGGCTGTGAGTTTCTGCCAGCGGTGATAGTGTTCCTTTAAGTTAGCCCCTTCATCCTATGCCCACCTGGCGTACCGACCTGTCCAGCCTGGGGGTACAGAGCAGGAACTCTGTACGGTCTGGGGAAGAAGTAAAGTCCTTCAGCGTAGTCAGAGGCATCAGCCGCCAGGGGTGAGTCCTGGACTTGCGGGTGCTAGTCTGCCGTGGCTTTTCCGGTCCTGTTTGTGGTAAGGAGTTGTATTTTGTGAGATGTGTGCCCGGTGGCCTGGTGTCTCTGCCCTTCAGGCCTGTTCGGTTGGCGGGTGGTGTCGGCAGGGGTTTTGTCTGGCAGGGGCGCCCTAGAGTTAGCGGTCTGTTGGGGCCCCCCTTTGTGATGGGCGGACTGCAGTGTCCTCTCACCCGCTTCTGTGACGCTTGTGCCCGGCTTTTGTGGGGCGGGTTTGTGCTGGATACTCCCGGTCTGTGTGTTATCTTCCGGATCTCCGTTTCTTTAAACCGCTTTCGCGGTGCTTGTGCTGGGTTCGGATGGCCCGTCTGTGCGTTAAGGGGGGCGTACCAGCTTCGTGCCGGGCAGGGATCTGTCCGCAGCGAAGCCCTCAGTCTTGGCGGGGGGAGAGCGGCCGTCTCTCCTGCTCCCTCCTGTTGACTAGGCCTCCGGCGGCCGTCGGGCAGAAAACCCGCCGCTTGAGGGGCATCATTCTGTTCCTCTCGGCATTCCCCATCGATGGCTGGCTCTATCGGCCCGCTTAAGTCACGCTTGGGTCGGGGAAAACCGGTTAAATTGCGGAATCATGCAGGAGCCCACAAGGATGTCGACCGTTCGGCTCTGCGGTCAGGCCCCGCCCCCGGGAGACAGATTTTGATCCAGCGCACGGCTCAAGGGCTATCATGCGTCCCCCCCCCTTCCTCTCCCCGGCCCGACAGACATTTGTAATGGACACAAGGGAACCGGCCCAGGAGCCCCCAAGGAACACAAAGGCGCCTCAGCGAAGAGGGAGGACAAGCCCAAGGGTATAGTCTATGATTTTGTTCTAAGTTCATTAAATATGTATGTGAGTTGTGAACGGTGGAGTCACACCCGGATGCCTGTACTTACAGCTCATCTCCCCACTATCAGGGAGGATGAGGCCGGGAACCATACTTACCTCTGTTGATTACTATGACCAGTAATAACCTTAATTTCTTAATATTCTACACTTTCTCTTCTCTCTATCTCTATATACTCTATCCTCACTTTGCACCAGGTTCGGAGGGCGGAGGACACCACAGGTGCTCAAAGCTTCTGATAACGCCAGCGCACCAAAGAAAAAATGGCTTTGAAGGTGATATCTATTAACTTCAAGGGCCTAAACGCCCCCCAAAAAAGACGGATGATGTTCAGGGAAGTGGATGGGGCAGATATTGCCTTTCTTCAGGAGACACACATATAGAAAACCACGACATTCACAGTGAGTAACTGCACCTACTCCACATCACACGAAGCTAGATCACTCCGGAAAAAGAATGGGGTAGCCATACTCATACGTAACTGCAAAACTTAATAGCACACATCCTCCATAGAGCCCCAGACTTAAGCCCCTGGACATACCTACTAAACAGACTACCAGAGGACTAGACCAAAAGAGTGCAAAAACGTATCCACAAAGTAACATTAGTGGCTTGGGGAGCACTAGCCCAAGCATGGCTGGAGGACCGTCCTAGCGAATATAAAAGATGTATACCTTATGGACAGTCTGACAGCCAGAGTGCGAGGGTCTATGACGCATTTTGAAACAAATGTGGGAACCATGGACCTCTAGCGACTTAGCCTGAGCGAGCACTAACACAGACAGACAACAACTATCCAAGCCTCCACACCACACTGAATCGCCCCCGAGCTACACCACGCTATATGTCACCGAAACCCTCCAGCCTGGTGAACTCTCTTTATTCTCTCTCTTTCTCTCTATTCTGTCATTCCTCTCTACCGAAATGGTAGACAATGTTTGAAAGTTTTGTTATATAGTCTTCGGACTACAGTAGTAGTTGTACGTTAAAATGTTTTAAAAAATATAATGAACACATTTCGACAAATTGTAAAGCCAAGCAATAATTGATAAATGTGAATTGCGCAATGTGGTACTACCAAGAAACTTGAGTGAAATTATATGATTCTGGCAAGTTCTGATATGCACCATGTATGTTTCAAAAATAAAGTAATTTAAAAAAAAGGTGTTTTGGGAGGGCTGGACAGCAGAGTCGCCATGTCACCAGGCGATTATGGAGATCGGGTCCCAGGACTAACCCTAAGTCATCGTCCTTCTTCCCGGCTACTGCCTCCCGAACCAGCTCATTCCACAGAGGCATGGATAGGACCAGAAATGCCAGAGACAGAGGTTGAGGATACTCCTCTACAGGTGGGTTTTCCTCTACATTACTTTCTACGACTTTCACTGCGGGCAAGTTGTCCCATTTTTGGCAGAATTGGGAAGCAATTTCCTAGGATGCCAGGATTCTTTAGATAGTTCAGGATTACATCATACAATTCTGTTCTCCTCATTCTAAAGAGCATGAGACCCTCATCGAAGAGGAGATCCAAACACTGTTTTCCAAAGGTGCTGTTTTATATGCGCCAGACAAAAGAGTGTCTGGACATATTTCTTGTCTGGAAAAAGACAGAAGACTTTCAGCTAGTCATCAACTTGCATCAACCCAACGCATTTGTGGTGTATCAGCACTACAAGATGAAGGATATCCATCTGTGATTGGATCTTCTACTCCAGTGTAATCGATTCACTTGTCTCAATCTGAAGGATGCATATCTCTCGGTGAAGGCAATTGCTGAGTTTCCTTTTGCGGGGCATTCCCTGCCAGGTCAATTGTCTCCCCTTTGAGAGCTTACATGACATGATCCACTGAGGGAATAGCTGACTGAAACTCATCAGGAACCATGAAGTGTTAGCATATACCTATTTCCACTTTTTTGTTTCACGTTTTACTACTTTGGCTTCCACTTTTTTGTTTCACGTTTTACTACTTTGGTTTCCACTTTTTTGTTTCACGTTATACCTATTTACTGCCTACAAATCTGAATCAGTATGTCTTTATCCACCAGGCGTTCCTCATTTATATTAGAGCAGAAACAGTCCAGATTAATTGTTCAGGTCTGAATCACTGGACGAACTTGTTTCAGTGACCAGTAACCTTTATATGTATCCCAAGTGGGCATGCACTGCCATGTAATTGACCCCTTATTTATCTTTCATATTAACTGCACCCACACTTATTATATATAATTTTACCACATGACAGGAGGCTTCATATTTTGCATAAACTCTCTTTACTAACTCCACATAGCAGTAAAGAAAGTGAAAACATTAATCAATCAAAAAGTAGTAGGAGGCATAGTATTCACAGAGATGAGGCTCCTCCCCCTCTTTCTTTACTGCTCCATCAGCAGACAGGTCAGAGTTTCAGGCTCTTCCCTTTATTTATATCTGGAGAAACAGGACATTCATTTCACATCACATATTCATATATGAAACATAATTCAATATAAATAAAACTTAAAAAAATATAGTTAAACTTAAAATATTATTTTTCAAGTTCTGCATGGCACTTTAACTATGAAATGTGACAATGCTGTTAGCTTTTACTGCAACAAAACACACATTTCTGTGTTTAGCGATGTCTCAGAAATCTTCCCTGATCCCATCCCAAACTGTCCCTTTCCTGGATTTTCAAATCGACTCCGTCCTTCTGTAAGCTTCCATTCAGGCAATTTTCCTGAGCCTTCTACACTACAGGGCGATGCAATGTTTCAAGACATATTATCTTCACAAATCCAGGTCATAAGACCTGTGACGATAGTCACTATCACCAGGAACTTCAAAAAGACTATTTATGTAGGTCCCTGAACTATTCTTATGTTTTAGTCATCCTGTGCCCATTATAGGTGCAGGGCTTGTGTAAAATATTTAGTGTTATATATTTTGTCTCCTCTCCTGTTCTGCTGAGGATTGCTACCAACTTGGTGGATTTGGCTATGGAGCCTAACTTTGAACTTCCACCTAATATGGGCTAGCAATATCCGATCCGGGTGCTTTTCGGACACAATGGGCGCTCCAGGAAGACCTTTCTGGGGAAGCATGGTATGTGAGGGTTCCTATATGGTTTATATGTGGAAATTCAGTTTATATTTTTATGCTTAATCATGCTGACACAAGAAATTCCATTTATATTTTTATGCTTAGTCATGCTGACACAAGAGATTCATGGGTATGTTGTGGGAGTGTTCTGAGCGTGGTTGACTGTACCCTTGCTGTGTATATAAGTGGGCCATTTGGCCATAATAAAACCAATCTTCTTCACCCTTCACTAAGTCTCGACTAGTGTTTGGGTGAAACCGGGGTAACCTGTGCAAGAAGCTGTAATCACTCTGGAGCTGATCACAACTGGAAGGAGAGACCTAGGCGGTAGTAACCCATCTTCAGGAGGGTATACCGCCACAAGTCCAACCAATTATTCTTACCGACGAAGTCCGTCTTGAGTTAGACTGGTGGGTTTCAGGACATAGAGGCTTGGAATGCGAAAGCTATATTTGGGTGCCAACCCGTTAGTTGTAAAGAAACCAAGTGTATTTAAACCTCCTTCGGTAGTTTCCTCCCGAACCGCCAGAGCCTAGTATATATAACTCTCCGTTCGGTAGTTGCAATAAACAAAGTCCATACGAAATAGCAATAGCTTCACAAGATAATTCCCTTAGTAAAGCATACGAATTCCAAATAACAGCCAAAGTCAAGAATCAGGATACAAGATGAACTGGCTTTAATTCACACACACAGCCTTTTATGCAAGTCCCCATGCAAGGGGACATCCCACAGGGAGGGACAACATTTAACCAATCCCGTACAATAAAAACATAAAACACACCCAGCACAAACACATAATTCCCTCCCCTAGCCCTGGAGATAATCAAGATTGTTCCCCTCATTTGTATGCACAATCGTACCAAATAGCGCTCTTCTAGCTAATCGGTACATACAGTTCCAGCGTTCGTGTGTTTGAGACCGGTGTTCGGGAAGTCGAGTTTCCGATTTTAGTTCCAGACACTCGACGACCAAGTCCCGCTGCCTTTGTTCGTATGAAAAAAGATTGCCGCGGTTTTCTCAGCCACGTGGCGTTCGGCAGTACGAACGCTGGCCGCACACGTAGAGGGTTTAATTGATGCCGGTTTTGAAGTTAAATGAGCCAGGGGGTGGTCTTTGTTCGGCAGTTTCATCTGCCGACTGGAAACATGAAGAAATAGAAGGGAAACATGCAGAAATACCGAATACAAGGGTCATTTCTGCACACCGATTTTAACCAGGAGTCAGATACTAACCTCTGGACACAGTCGGAACGCTCAATGGATATCAATTGCCTTAAACTGATGGCAGGCTCCTTTGCGATTCGCAGTTTCGCCAAGAATGCCTACAACTGTTCTTTGGTTTTTCATGATGGACAATCGTCTAGGGGGTTCTCGATTAAAACTCCTGTCGGATCTTACGAGAGAACTCTACCAGTTCTGTCTGGAAAGGAATCTCTCTCTTCGAGCAGAATATCTGCCAGGTGCGGACAATCTCGTGGCAGACTGGTTCTCCCGTCACTGGAGAGATGACAGCGATTGGCAACTAGACCCGAATATCTTCTATAATTTGCATCTGCTTTGACAGGATCTTATGCTTTTCCACGTTTTTCAATGATTCCTTGAACTTCATGGTCTCAGGGTTCTTGGAGTCAAGATCCTCTTCATTACTCTCCTCTGGAGGGCCCAGCCTTGGTATCACAACCTCCTAGAAATGTCCGCAGTTTGCCTTCTGCTTCCTCCATTGTCTCAAGATCTCCTCTGAGATCCTTCAGAGGACTCCCATCCTCTTAGGGTCACCTAGGGTCGTATTCGACTCGTGGCCTGGAGAGTTTCAGGGGATCCTGGTATGTCTCAGGACTTTCGTGCTCTTCTCGAAGTCTTCTCTGGTACTCATGGGCCCCAGGAACTTGTAGATCATACTTTTCTGCATGGCGTTTCTGGGTTTGCTGGTGTTTGGAAAGGGATATTGATCAGTTTTCAACTACTTTGGTGAATATTATGAACTTCCTATTGTCTCTTTTTGACAGTGGTTAGTCTTACCGTACCATAACCATTTTTAGCTCTGCTATTTCAGCAGCTCATATCCCGATTTATGTGTTTCCATTTGGGAAACATCCATCTGTTTGCAGGTTGTTATGGGGTATTTGTCTTTCTTGACCCACAGCCCCTCGATACACCCAAATCTGTGATGTTGTTCAGGTTTTGTATTTCCTGGAAGCATGGCCTCCTGATTTGGAACTTTCCTTAACTCTCCAAACTAGCACTGTTGCTTTGTTTGGTTTTGTTTAGTCTAGATTTCCGACATCATGGCTTTTGATTTCCACACTATTGCATTCACTCCTGTGTACGTTTCTCTATTGTTCGTTGCACAAAGGTTCCTGTGACAGGGTAGGGGGGCTGTGAAAGGGAGTAGAGGAGCAGTGACAGGTGGTAGAGGGGCAGTGACAGGGGGTGGGGGGACAGTGACAGGGTATAGAGGGGCAGTGACAGGGGGTGGGGGGACTAGAGGGGCAGTGAAAGGGGGTGGGGGAGTACAGGGGAAGTGACAGGGGGTGTGGGTGGGTAGAGGGGCAATGACAGGAGATGTGGGGGTAGAGGAGCAGTGACAGGGGGTGGGGGAGTACAGGGGCAGTGACAGGGGGTGGGGGGGAGACAGGGAGTTGGGGGCTAGAGGGGCAGTGACAGGGGGTGGGGAAGTAGAGGGGCAGTGACAGGGGGTGGGGGTAAAGGAGCAGTGACAGGGGATGTGAGGGGGTAGAGGGGCAATAACAGGGGGTGGGTAAAGGGTGTACACAAATACCTTTTTTGTTTATCTCCCTGGTGGTCCAGCAGACACCCTTTCTCTTCACAGTCTGCAGCTCCGCCGGGAGTTAGCTGCAGACCACATGGTGCGTCTCGCAATCTCCAGGCAGAGCGTTGCCGTGAAAACGCTCTGACAGGCTGGAGATCGCTAAACCACTTAGTCTGCAGCTCACTCCTGGTGGAGCTGCAGACAGGAGGCTGGCTCTCCGTCAGGGCAGACTGACAGGAGGGGCCTCGCACCCGGCGGCATTGTGGGCAAGCCGCCGGGCCCTCTCCTGTGTCGGGCCCTCGGTCCTAGACCAAGGGCCCGACATGTCAGTCTGCACTAAGGCGATTTAGGCGGCTGCGAGGCCCCAGATAGCGTGAGGCCTTAGGCGGCTGCCTAAATCGCCTCATTAGAGAGCCGCCACTGCCTTACTTGCCTCATATAACCTTATTTCATAGTTCTTTTGTAATGTGTTTAGACTAATTCAGTTGTTCATAGTTTTATTTTATATATGTATATATATATATATCCCATTGCATGTTTGTTGACAAATGGCTTGTTATAGTACTGTACAGTTGTGTGATTGACAGTCTACCAATCAAACCATACTTTAACAAATTTTATTTTCTTTTCTTTCTAGTGTGAAGTTTCTCTTCATGTTCTTCACGGCATCCTTGATTTGTTGCTTTATTGGACCTGTTACATTTACATGGCTGACTATGTTTTTCTTCTGAGGATTATTTCCTTTTTCAGGTTTACACAGTTGACATCAAATTTTTGGCTGCATCAAGAAAGAGTAGTTGGGAGGAGTCTCACAGCCATATATTACTGACTAGATGTGTTCTGATTGTTTTTTTTTTTTTTTTTTTTCATTCTTTATTTTTCTTGTGCAAAAAGTGACAACAACCGTGCATAGCCAAGAGAGCATCTGCAGGCATTATTCATAACAGTTCAAATTGTGGCAGTTGATACGGCACATTTTTTTTTTATTTTTATAACATGAGGATAACAGGCTATTAAACATCAGTGATTTATATATTAGCATGCTAGACTAAACGTGTATATAACAAGGCTAGTTGCGCTGAGGCTTCTAAGTGTGTAGCATTGCACTGGTAAAAAAAGACAGCTTTTATGTTTAAAGTGTTGGGTACACGTTGTTGATTACTGGGAAATACCAGCACTTTCACCGATAATTTTTACAAGCTTAAGTTAGTGGGGACTGGCTAATAAAATTTTGCATGTGCTATTAGAGTGGACACAAGTAGGGCTCTACAGCAGTATACTCTGCGAGAGGTAAAATAAAGACATTTTAAGAACAACTGTTACTCTATGCTTAGCTAACGTTCAGAAATCAGTTCTTATGATAGAAAGCATGATGTGAAAGTCCGGCAATAGCGAGACATGCCTGACAGGCTCCGATCTCCAGCCTGTGCTCATCTGATCCCTTCCGGTCGCCAGATGCAGTCCCCGAGTGCCCCTGTCTCCTGAGACATCAGAGGCATGGATGTGGCTAAGTGCCAGGTATCTGAGTTGTGGTGGTGAAGCTGTGCCTTGTCAGATGATCGGCATTGTCCTGGTGGGCATGGTGCCACTGGTCTGCTGTGGGGTTGTTGCGGCTTACAGTGGAGGTGGGTGCTTGTTATGGGTTAGGCTCTACGTTTCTGCTTGTGCCGCTGGTCCCATTTTCGGTGCCTCTTTGGGGGGCCTCTGGCGGCTATCATTCTGCGTCCGCCCTTGGGGCCAGGGAGTGCCTGTGGTGTGGGTGCAGGAGTAGTCCGTGTAGCTTTAGCCGTGTTCAGTGCCCTCTCTGCAATCCTGCCCAGAAGGCAGCAAGAATTGCATCCAGCTTAGTCAGAGTGTCGTTTAGCGATTTTCCACGTCTCCATGCTTGCCGACTGGCGCGTGGCATCCGCCATTTTGGAGTTAGGGACTCGTGATGTTTGCAGTCTCTGGGACGTGAATGTCAGCGGTGCGTATGCTGCTGGTGCCGGGATATCCCCCACCGGCGAGGGGGGAGGAAGGCTCGTGGGTGGTCCTCCACAGTTTTTGTGTCTGCTTTCGTGGTTCATGGAGTTCCGGGCTGGGTGATCGGTGGCCTCACCATGCCCTTACCCCCGTCCAGGCCGCTAATCAGGCTTGTCGTCGCTGTCGTAGGCCCCATCAGTGCAGCCCACGTTCCTGGCGGCTCAGCGTTTCAAGAGTGACCTTGTTATACTCTCCCTTGCAGCCCCTACTTGGGTGATGCAATTTTAAGCAATTTTGTAGCATGAGAGCCAGGGTTATTTTGATTAAAGTAAGATTTCAGACGGGAGCTCGTGCTGCACGCGTCTGATCAGCTCCCCAGCAAGGCTCCGCCCTCTGATCGGTTGATTTTGATCAAATTGTTCAACTGTTTCTTTGCTGCTGGGAGGATTCAGTAAAGGAAGTAAAGCAAATATTCACCTCCTGTCTTTAAAGGAACACTATAGTCACCTAAATTACTTTAGCTAAATAAAGCAGTTTTAGTGTATAGATCATTCCCCTGTAATTTCACTGCTCAATTCACTGTCATTTAGGAGTTAAATCACTTTGTTTCTGTTTATGCAGCCCTAGCCACACCTCCCCTGGCTATGATTGACAGAGCCTGCATGGGGAAAAAAAAAACTGTTTTCACTTTCAAACAAATCTAACAATTTACCTTAAATAATTGTATCTCAATCTCTAAATTGAACTTTAATCACATACAGGAGGCTCTTGCACGGTCTAACAAGTTATTAACACAGCAGGGGATAAGCAAAACTTAATTAAACAGAACTTGCAATAAGGAAAGCCTTAACCCCTTAAGGACGCATGACGGAAATTTTCCGTCATGCTGGTCCTACCCTTAAGGACGCATGACGGAACATTTCCGTCATGCAGTATTTTTCCAGCAGGGTCTATTACCTTGCTGGTAACTATGAGCCCCAGGTATCATTTGATTCCTGGGGCTCCCCTCTCTCACCTGGGGCCAGAATTAGTGTCCCCAGACTGACTGATGCTCTGTTTGCAGAGCTCAAAGTGAGCGCTGCAAACAAGCATTTAAATGGGGATTTAGATCCCCACTATTACAATTTGGTGTGATCAGGGTTAAATCCCTGCTAACACAAGGGAGTTCCAGGTATCAATGGAAACCTGGGGCTCCCCTCTATCAGCTGGGGACATTTTTAGTGACCCCAGCCTTTTTGATGAGTTACATGCAGTGCTGGAAGTCAGCGCGGCATGTATCTGCTTAAATAGGCATTTAAATGCCTATATCTAGATTGTGGTGTAAGCAGAGTTGAATCCCTGCTCACACCAGGAAACCAAGGTATCATTAGAAACCTGGGTCTCCCCTCTGTCAGTTGGGGTCATTTTTAATGTCCACAGACTGACAGCTGAGCTGCATGCAGAGCTCAAAGTGAGATCGGCATGCAGCTGTTTAAATGGGGATTTAAATCCCCATAGAGCACAATGCAGTGTGAGCAGGGTTAAATCCCTGCTCACACTAGGAAACCCAGGTATCATTAGAAACCTGGGTGTCCCCTCTGTCAGCTGGGACCATTTTTAGTGGCCCCAGGTTTTTTGATGAGCTGCATGCAGAGCTCAAAGTGAGGTCGGCAAGCAGCTCTTTAAATGGGGATTTAAATCCCCATAGACAGCAATGTAGTGTGAGCAGGGTTAAATCCCTGCTCACACTAGGAAACCCAGGTATCATTAGAAACCTGGGGGTCCCCTCTGTTAGTTGGGGCCATTTTTAGTGGCCCCAGACTTTTTGATGAGCTGCATGCAGTGCGGAAAGTTAGCACTGCATGTAGTCATTTAAATCCACAAAGAACACTGCAGCTGAGCAATCAAGCTCAGCTACAGTCATTCTCTCAAGTGATCTGGTGCTTGGGAGACCCCCAAGGTCTGAACAAACCCTGGAGGATCACCCTCTATGCCCAAATGCCATTCTGATCAGTGCTGGGCATTTTTAGTTGCCCAGCACAGATCGCATTGCATTGGGAATAATGTCTTCAATGTAAGAGATGGGAGACTGCAATACTGAAAATACATACCACTGTGTTTTAGTTTAAAATCCCTTTACTAATATCAGCACTGATATTAGTAGAGGGAAACCTTTGGGATTAAGATTAAATTAAGGATTACAATTAAGGATTATTATTCGGTTTAGCATAAGTACTAGATTTATTATCAGGTTTATTACTGGGTTTATTATTAAGTTTATGTTTGAGATTAGGTTTATAATTAATTGTAGGGGGCGTGGCTTGGCAGCCGAAGAACATGGCCGCTTAAACTTTCCCGCCGCCCGGGTCCCGACGCCAAAACCGCAACCTACCCGCTACACTGCCGACATGGGGAGACCAAATAGGACCCCACAGACCGGGAAGACCCCAGAGCCCAAAAAGGGACAGCTTACCTCGTCCCTGCGCCAGTTCCTGGTGACCCCTGCAGACCTCGCGACACAGCCGCATGGCGCCGACGGATCAATGGCGTCGGAGGAGTCCGCGCCGTCATCACCGGCATCAGACATGCTCACGGGCGGCACAGAACAGCCCCCGTGGTTAGACCTCCTGAGAGCACTGCCCACCAAAGAAGATCTCCGCTCGGCCACCTCAGAAATGGGAGCTACAATCCGGCAGGACATCCAGGCACTGAGAGCTGACATGCAGGGCCTGTCAGACCGCGTGAGCCACATAGAGGCAGCCTGTGACAGCCTGAGGGAAACACAGAATACACTAGCAGAGGCTGCAGACACCACCTCAGAACAGGTACGTGGCATGGCCCTACATATTGAGGATCTGGACAACAGGGGGCGACGCAATAACTTAAGACTGCGCGGCCTCCCTGAAACTGAGGACTCCCCCCAGCAGCTACAAGAAATCCTCCTGGAAATATTAAATGGGATCCTGGGCCGCAACCGCCTGACACCCATAGAATTTGTAAGAGCTCATAGAGCCCTCCGTCCTAAGGGCACGCCAGATAGCCCACCCAGGGATGTCATATGCTGCCTGGCGAATTTTGCCTTAAAGGAGACTATCCTTAAACAAGCACGAGGCCGGCAATCGCTCACCTACCGGAACCAAGACCTGCAACTCTTTCCAGATTTATCACCGGCTACCCTGACCTACCGACGCGCTCTGAAACCACTCACGAGGGTACTGGTGGCCCAACAGATTCGGTACAGATGGCAGATGCCCACGGGACTGCTCGTCCACACGCCGAGAGGTCCGTTCCTGGTCCGCACACACAGCGACTACATAGCACTGGGCACGGAGCTCCAACTGCCTGCCATCAACATGAGATGGCCTGACCCATTGGACATCTATACCACCGCAAGAAACCCCTACCCGAGACCGGCACTGCCGCAACGCACTAGAGGGGGACGCCAGGAGGCCACTAGGCCCACAGGTACCGCCCGTTAGAGGGCTTGACTTTCCCCCCTTCCCCCCCCACAATGCGCCCAACACCAGCCTGACCCCCTCCAGGGCGCTAATAGCCCCGTTCCAGGACATAGACACTGTCCCCAGAAACGAACTTAGCCAACCTACCAATTGGACATCCCACATTGGCACCCTGTCTCTCCGCCCCACAGAACTGATCCTTATGCCGGGCGGACAGTTGCTGAGCCACACTTCACCTACAGCCAGGCCGCACAGAAGCGCCACCATGGACACGAGGGCCCTGTCTACCCCGATGGCGTTAGGTGTGGCGGTGGATATGGCCCAGGGGACCGTGGTACCTGACAATGTCCGCCAAGGTTGACACTGGCCCGCTGGGTGCACCTACTGCCCTATGTCTCTGTGGCACACGCGCCCACGCATGCTGCAACTGCCCACCGCTTATGTGCCAGCGCATGCTATAACTATCCACGGCGCTGCATATCACCCGCACGCACAGGTCACAACTACCCCCCCCCCGCGCTGCACACCACTGTTTCTGCGCCCGCCATCACTAAAACGGCTCACCGCAGTGCAGGCACCACGGCATAAATGCCCACACCCGCCACAATTGTCTACTGCATTACATTGACCGCTGTAAATGTGCCGGCTGGTGTATAGCCCCATATGCACGCTCGCGCATGCTCAAATTGCCCATTGCATTGTATAGCACATGAGATGTTTTTTCCTAGGAGCTGTTCGCAGGTCCCCCTACTTGTGGGGCTCCCTTTTTGACATGCCCCCCTAGTACCCTGCATTGCTTTATATCTGTACAATATGGTGTTCGCGCCTGCTACTGTTAGACTTGTATACTGCACTACATGAACCAATGTGTATATATTGTGTATTTATGTGAATGTGTATATATATGTGTAGACCTGCCAGGCAGGCTAACGGTACTCCTTGGTGCACATGCCACACTGCGTACACACCCGTACACGCTACTAGCACCATGGGACTGGGTACAACACAAGATATGCCCCTGCATGTCCCACACCTGGCTACTACTTATACCTCAGGATCGGCGCACGTGCAAGTCCCCAGGGTATAGGGGTTCGCATGCAACATTGGGATAGGTGCCAGACCTCGCTACACCAGGGTACAGTTCTATATGCAATATAGTATGAGCATCCGCGTACACAACCCAGAGACCTGCTGCAACCAGAGCGATGCAACCCACCACCACACAGAAGGGGGAACCCACAAGGGGGTCCGTTAACCGGGATACCCTTCGGGGACACACAGGCTTCCCATACCACTTCCAGGGACGGAGGAATGGCACCACGGGACTACGCTGATGCTCAGAGGGGGAATGGGTTGGGGGAGGGGGGATCCACCAATATCCTAACCACCCGCACTGTAGAAAGGAGGTCACACCCTAGGTAGGCTAGTGCATCTTCCCTTCAGATAGGACAACGTCGGGACCCGGGGGCGAGTCCCTGCAGACACACAACAGGTTACAGTTACAGCCGGAACCCGGCCATACCCTGGGAAACTCGCCCCGGGGGCGCGACAGCAATTTTCACAGGTTTAAGTTACACCCGTTGGTGTTTGTTTTGATACACAACCGCCGCTGTTGGCGAGTTGACAAGGCGCCTTCCACTCCCCGTGAGGTCGGTGTCTACTGTATAGGGGGGGCCATCCCCCACTCCGGTCTCCGGGCCGGGGGATCTCTACCCCCCTGACACCGGTGCCTCTGCTCCACTGCGCGGAGATATCCGCTCCCCTGCTCAGCCCTGCGTCCCCCGGACCGGGCTCTACCTACCTAGACCATCACCCGCCCTCACTGACCGGGGCGACTTAGACACCCGTGGGACTTGACATTATGGCGACACCCGCACCCAAATACGCACCGGCCCCACTCACCTTCTTATCCCTAAACGCAAAGGGCTTAAACTCCCCCGAAAAGAGGTCACACGCTCTACACCTCTGTCGGAAAACCAGAGCCCATGTGGTCTACCTCCAAGAAACCCACTTTAAAACCAACGCCGCCCCGAAACTCTGCAACCATATATACACCCAAGGCTTCTACAGCAATAACCCGGAGGGGAAATCTAGGGGGACGGCAATACTCCTACACAAATCCATACCCTTCGTAGCTGACTCGACCATGACTGATAACTGGGGCAGATACGTATTCGTTAGGGGCAAAATCCTGGACGAAACCTACACCTTTGCCAACATCTACGCCCCAAACACGCGACAGGACAGATTCCTCCGGGACGTACTCCGGGCCCTTCACGATTTCACGACGGGCTGTCTGGTCCTGGGTGGGGACTTCAACATCGCTCTACACCCGACGATGGACGCATCCAGGGGCCACTCATCGACACCCCCCCCCACACTGCTTAAAATTCGTAAACTTCTCCACCAGTACAGGCTTACAGATTGTTGGAGGGCGACACACCCGACAGCCAGGGACTACACCTTCTATTCGACCCCGAATGACTGCTACACACGCATCGACTACTTCTTTCTGCCATACTACTATCTACCCAGACTGCGGGACGCTGCCATAGGGGGGACAATGTGATCCGACCACGCACCACTCACGATCCAACTCACATCGCCACTACACAAACCCAAAACCACGACATGGCGGCTCCACGAAAACCTCCTATCCAACCCACAGGTGGCCCAAGACGTACAACAAGCCCTGACAAACTACTTCGCCGAGAACCTACCACAGGACACATCCCCCCTCTTGACTTGGGAGGCCCACAAGTGTGTGATGAGAGGAATTCTCATCTCACACTCCTCTGCCCTGAAGAAGGCACGGGACCACACGATCCAAGAACTAACTGCCAGGATAGGGACCCTAACACAGGCCCACAAGCAAACACTAGACGACACACTTCTCGGGGAACTTACAGCAGCCCGTGAAGAACTAGCACGGACCCGGCGACAATCGTACACTAGGGCTCTCCAGCGCACTAAATCGTTCTTCTACACAGAGGGAGATAAGTGCGGCAGGTTGTTGGCCAGAATGATTAACAAAAAACGCTCCACGACATATATTGCACGCATGCGCGACGCCGCAGGCCAACTACACCATATGCCAGATCAAATCGCCACAGCCGTAACCCGCTTCTACACGGAACTTTACGCGATCCCCCCCCACACCCCTCGGGCGGACCCTAACGTGGGAACGACCCGCATGAACGCATACCTCTCTAAATACACTAAATCTAAACTCTCCACAGACGCAGCGGAGGCTCTGGAAGCGCCCCTGACAGAAGGGGAACTGGCCCTAGCCATTAAATCCTCAAAGACCGGCACAAGCCCAGGCCCTGACGGCCTTCCCCTCAAATACTATAAAACCTTCCTGGCCACATTGTCCCCCCAATTTATCTCGGCCTTCAACTCTATAACAGAGGGAAATACTATCCCCCAGCAAACACTAGCGGCCAATATTGTCCTGCTGCCAAAGGAGGGGGGAGATACCGAACGGTGCACGGGCTACCGACCGATATCGTTACTTAACTGCGACCTACGCCTATTCGCCAAAATACTAGCTACAAGGTTGAACCCACACATACCAGACTTAATCTCACCTGACCAAGTGGGATTCGTCCCCCACAGGGAAGCCCGGGACAACACGGTCCGGGTCCTCTCCCTGATCCACCACGCACAGCGCACCTCGGAGAGCCTTCTCCTCCTCTCTACGGACGCGGAGAAGGCCTTCGACAGGGTGGCGTGGGACTACCTGTTCTCGGTACTGGAGCATGTTGGCATGGGGACCCACATGCGCCAGTGGATAGAGGCCCTCTACTCGTCCCCCACGGCCAGGGTGTGCATAAATGGGGTCTATACAGACGCATTCCCGGTCAGGAATGGCACCAGGCAGGGCTGCCCTCTGTCGCCGCTTTTGTTCATCCTGGCCTTGGAGCCCTTCCTAAAAGCGGTAAGGGACAACCCAGATATCTCGGGGGTGGCGGTGGAGGCAGACCACCACAAAATCGCAGCATATGCGGATGATATGCTATTTTTTATAACAAACCCAGAAATCTCCCTCCCAAACCTCATGGCAGAGTTTAAGACATACGGCCACATCGCCAACCTCAAGATCAATTACGCTAAATCCTCTATTCTTAACATTGGCTTCCCCCAGAAGAGGGCAGACCAAATCCGACGAAATTTCCCCTTCCAATGGCAGGACACCGCTATTAAATACCTGGGGGTGAAGCTCACGGACGACCTATCCAAACTCTACCATATGAACTTCACCCCACTGATGGCAACATTACGGAAGAACCTGACAGAATGGGCCACACCTCACTTCTCCTGGCTCGGCAGGGTGGCCATTGCCAAAATGAACATCCTCCCACGGGTACTTTACCTATTCCAGACACTGCCACTCCAACTCCCTACCACCTTCTTCTCCGCACTCCGCACCCTCCTCATTAAATTTATCTGGAAGGGTACCAAACCCAGACTCAAGTATACACAACCCACACTCCCCAAAACAGCAGGAGGCCTGGCCGTTCCTGATTTTAAACTATATTACCAAGCATGCCACATGCAACGGGCCCTGGAATGGGCAAAAGAGGGAATTAGCAAACCCTGGAAGGCCATCGAAACACACCACGCAGGCAGGCCCCTTTCAGCCCTCCTGTGGCTGGACCCATCGATTGGTAGGCGGCTAGTTCGCCAACAGCCCTTCACCACCGCCACCCTAACCGTATGGCACTCACAAGCGAGGAAACTACGCCTCTCCTCCTTCCCGTCCCCGCTACTACCTCTGGCGTACAATCCGGAGTTCGAACCGGGGGTAAGACCGGGGAGCCTCCGCTGCGTCCTCCCTCAAACCATACCCAGACTCCGAGACATGACCGCCAATGGGAAAATTGTGTCCCTACAGACGCTCACGGGCACACCCACCCAGCCTTTCATGACAACATTTAGATACACCCAAATTAGGAACTACATCACCGCTATACCACAACATCCCGACATATATAGGGACCTCACGCCATTCGAACAGCTATGCCAAGACCCGGAGCCCATGCCCCATAGTATTTCGTACCTCTACTCCATGCTACAACGGCAACAGGGACACCCCCCACCTCCCTTCATGTCCAAATGGGAGACTGCCGTAGGGGAAACACTTACCGAGACCCAGTGGCACAAGATCTGCGACCTAGTGCACCATTGCGCAATCGCTAGCAAAACCCAGGAAACGGCCTATAAGGTTCTCACACAATGGTACCTGACCCCAGAACGCTTACAGAGAATGCATTTGGACGCGGACGGCCTCTGCTGGAGGTGCAAGAGAGGGGAAGGATCCTTTCTTCACATATGGTGGGAATGCCCACTCATAGTACCGTTCTGGGAGAAAATAGCTGCCATGGTGGCCATGTTCACGGACAAGGTCCCACCCTTCCAGCCCGCCCCATACCTCCTACACCACACGACAACCCCCACATCACGTTACAAACGCTCCCTGACCATCCGAATTCTTAATGTCGCAAAACACCTAATACCTTTGTACTGGAAAAAAGACACAACCCCAACACTCTCCCTATGGTTTACCAGAATGGAGGAGTTACGAGTCACAGAGGTCGTCTACTGTTTTCGCCTGATTGCCGCCAGCCCTGACTTCTGATTCTGTTTCCGACTACTCTTCTGGATTTCCCTTGTCTGTACTGCGTTCCAGGAAGCACTGGTTATTTCAGCCCCAGTGCACTGTGTCACACCCTTGGGGATTTCTGTCCTGAGTCCCCTCGGTCTGTGCCGAATTGCAAAGGGTGCCTTAACTCTGCCTGCCGGACTCCCACTCCAGGTAAGATCCCTGACAGTACGATCTGACCCAATGGAGTCTGCAGAGTTGAGGATTACCGTTGCAGCCATGACCCAGCAAGTTTCCCAGCTCACCCAGGCGTTGCAGGGCTTACAGCAGGAGCTGGCTTCCCTTAAAGGGAGAGTAACCTATGACTCTGAACTATCTGAACCGCTGGTTGCTCTACCTGAGAAATTTTCTGGGATCCGGTCTAAGTTTGACACCTTCAAGGTTGACTGCGAGGTCCTGTTTTTCTTGAGACCACTTACCTATGCCACAGATGCCATTAAAGTGAGGACAGCAATTACCTTATTGTCGGGGCACCTTAAGATTTGGGCCCACCAATTGTTACTCACCAAAAGCCCAGTCCTGGATTCCTGGGAGTCCTTTATTCGGTCCCTGGGGCTACAATGCAACAAGACACAAAAGTCCTATGTACAGAGAACACCTACTGTTGCTTCCCATATATTGCAACCCGGACTGGAAATGGTTTACACTACTCCTTTCACTCGGACTGATGTTACTACTAACCCTACCACTCCCAAGTCTCCTGAAATGCCTGAAACATCCTATACATCTGGCAGCGAGGCGGAAGAACCCATGGAGATTGGACTGGTTAGGTGCCGTCAGTCATCTCAAGAAAGGGCAAGAAGGGTGGTGCATGGACTGTGTTTTTACTGTGGGGAGAGAGGGCATTTAATCTCCTTTTGTCCCATTCGTCCTTCTAGGCCTCGGGTTCTCCGTCTGGGTACTACTCCGGCATATCCTATGAGACCTGTCTGCCAACATGCTGCCTGTCCTTGCTTGACCACTTTGAACAATCCTCCGTCTTCTACAGTTGTTGCTCCTGAGGATGTGCTGGAATCCGTTACGAAAGAACCCGAGATCGCTATTTCCACTAAAGAGTCTGCTTCTAGGAAGGCAAGCACCACAACCACTACAAGTCCTATCAAGGAAGTCCCTCCTGCTGGTTGTACCTATGCCTCTAATGGGACTCTAGTCCGGAAGGAGCACTTGGAAGTTTTTGAAAAGGCCCTAATAGCTATGACCTCCACTCCTACAAGTACTACTAAAACCAAGAAAACTAAAAAGTAACCTCCTGGCTCGTACTTGCCTTCCTCTTCTCGCCTACAGCGTCTTTGAAGGGGGGGTAATGTCAGGATCATCAGTGGGTTTTACACAATATTGTGTATTTGGGTCTGGCTGGGATCGAACCTGAGTTGCCTGCATCCCAGTCAGGATCCTTACATTGGGCTCCACGCATCTTTGACTGTTTCTACATGTTCTTGGTATCCTGTAGTCTGAGCCTGTTTGCCTGGGATTTGCACACCTGTTCCTGGTTCCATGATTATTGGCTGAGTCTTCCTATTTAAACCCCGCAAGTCTGGTCCTCGTTGTTAGATCGTGTTTCCTGTTCCGTTTGGTTTCACTGCTGTTTATCTGACTCCTGGTTTTGATCTCCTGCTCGTCTACTGTTTTCGCCTGATTGCCGCCAGCCCTGACTTCTGATTCTGTTTCCGACTACTCTTCTGGATTTCCCTTGTCTGTACTGCGTTCCAGGAAGCACTGGTTATTTCAGCCCCAGTGCACTGTGTCACACCCTTGGGGATTTCTGTCCTGAGTCCCCTCGGTCTGTGCCGAATTGCAAAGGGTGCCTTAACTCTGCCTGCCGGACTCCCACTCCAGGTAAGATCCCTGACAGGTTATCCCCATCAGCACAACCTACACCGCTGGGCAGAACCGAACCATACTAAGGTAGGGGGCCAACACCCCACAACACTGCCATCCAGGACCATAGACACAGGGTCACTGGAGGGCTGCACGTCCTGAAGGGACCCTATACAACAGATGGCCACATGCCTCACTACTGCCTAGAGGCTACAGGGTGGGCAGGGGGAATAGACAAACAAAACACAACAGTGGGGCATGCAAAACCACCCAACGTAGAAATGGTGCATATTGAATATAACAGAGTACGAAACACCACCGGGTAACACCGGACCTGCGAGTCCATAATACACATGCTATTTACTCAAGAAAGCGACCTGCGAGTCGCCCAGACACGTACGACATCATATGCCTTCCGATGTATAAGCTTTTGTGAATGACCAGAGGGACCTGGGAGTCCACGTTTCTCTTTTACATGTTGCAAAACCAACAAAAACGAAAGGTTCAATAAGAAGATATTTACAAAAAAAAAAAAAAGAGTACTAAACACCATGTAACACCGGACCTGCGAGTCCACAATACACATACTATTTACTCATGAAAGCGACCTGCGAGTCGCCCAGACACGTACGTCATGACATGCCTTACAATGTATAAGCTTCTGTGAATGACCAGAGGGACCTGCGAGTCCACGTTTCTCTCTTCCATGTTGCAAGTCCAACAAAAACGAAAAGTTTAATAAAAAGATATTTACAAAAAAATAATTAATTGTAGTATTGGGATTATGTTTCAGATTAGGATTCAGATTATGGTTCAGATTAGGATTAGGGTCAGCACGGGCATCCCTTGCTAAATATAGCAAGGGAATTCCTCGGCTGACACCAGCAGGGGGAATCATTTTAACACTATTGCTAAAGGTAGGATTGAGATTTGGATTAAGGTTATAATTAGGGTTACACATGGGATTACGTTATGGGTTAGGATTGTGGTAATGGTTTATTATTAGATTGAGGGTTAGATTTAGGATTAGGATTTGGTTTAGAATTAGGGCTTGGTTTGGGATTAGAGATTTAGATTAATATTAAGATCGCTACTTTACAAAGATATGGGGTATGCATATGGGGTATGCATATGGGGTATATTTGTACTGAGAAGATGTTGCTGAGTACAGCTAAGATAATTTTATGACAGTGGGAAACAGGATATTTAAAAAATAATCATCAGAAATACTATGTGTATGTAAAAATGTTAAAATAAAAATGAATACCACAAACTTTGAAACAAAATGGTAACAAAATGTCACTTCAATAAAGCTTATAATATTTTATATGAGGGTCCCCATGTTGTCCACTTTTGTAAATGGTATGCATTGGTGGCGTTATTTAAATATATGAGCGACTAAAATGCCCCAAAATGAAACAATGACCATTCGTCAATTTGTCATTTAAAAAAAACTGTAATGGGCCGGGTATGATTTTAGCCCTGTATTTTTTCACAAAAATCTGGCTAAGGTGTACAAAGGGGGTAATTTTGTACTCAGGAAATATAGCTGAGAATAATTTTGTGATTTAATTTACAGTAACATATATCAAGTTTCCAAAATTAACTACTAAAATACAACATGTGTGTATAAAAATGCAAAAATAAAACAATATGATAACATTTGAAAGTAATTGGTGCTAACATAACTGTATAATAAAGCTCAAAATATACCATATGACATAGCCCGTGGTGTCTACTTTCACAAATGGTATGCATTTATGGAGTATTTTTAACTGTCAAACTGCTACAATGCCCTAAAATGTGATATAGACACACCAAATCCATTTATCAAAATTCTAATTGTAAAAACTGTAATGGTCAGGACTCGTTTAAGGCACTGTAGCTTCACAGGATAGTGTCAAAGACATACATTGGGGGTATTGTTTTATTCAGAAGAGTTTGCTGAGCATAATTATGGGGTTTTGATCACAGTGGCACATACCAGACTTGAAAAATGACCCCCAAAAATGTAATGTGTATGTAAAAAAATGCAAAAAAAATATTTTACCACAAAGTTTGACATAAACTGGTGAAAAAATGGCATCACGCTAAGGCACAATATATACCATATGAGATACACTGTAGTGTCTACTTTCACCAATGGTAGGTCATTGAGGGATAAATTCAACAGTTAAACTGCTACAATGCCCCAAAATGAGACTTGCTCCATCAAATTCATCTATCAAAATTATCACTGTGAAAACTGAAATGGTCAGGTCTCTTTTATGGCACTATAACTTCACAGGATAGTGGCAAGGACATAGATTGGGGGTATCATTTTACTCTGTTGATATGGCTGAAAACAATATGGGGTTTTCTACAGCAGTAGTATATATCAACTTTATGAAATACACATTAAAAATCCTTGTTTTATGTGTGTATGTTAGAAATCTGAAAAAAAACACAATTTTACTACACGATTTAGCAGAGATTGGCAGCGAAATGGCTACGTAAAAAGTGTCAGAATACCCTTTGGTAAATAGCCTGTGATGTGTGCTTTATATAAATATATACTTTTGTGCAGCAATTTTGCTTTCTGTGATGGCTATTAAGCTTACAAGACAAACATGCCAAATTCTAAAATTGCTCCACATTAAAAAAAGTTTTTACTCCTTGTATTTTGTGACCTGTAACTTTCAAAATAAGCTGAACTCCTAGACATATTATGTACTCTGAAAATCAGAACAACTAATTGAATATTTTTTAAATTACTTTCCTTAAGCTGCACTTATTATACACACGTTATTATTGCCTAAACTGTGAAAAAAAACAATTTATTTCATTTTTTTGGATTTTTTTTTTTTTTAATTTTTTATTTTTGTAGTGCATAGATATAACACAAACAGGCAAGAGGTACCCCAAAGGCATTCCTCCAGTTTTTCCACGCAAAACAGGCGGGTCCCAAGTTTAACATGCACAATTTTAAATTTTAAACAGATGTAGTCATACTTAAGATTATAGTCTAAGTATGTGAAACAGGCTTAATCTTTCTGACATGTCCTATAGGTAAGAAAGTAAGTGCTTCTCACTCTAAGACAGGGCGTATACCAGCTTAGTAGTTATAGTAGACATGGCTGGGTGAGAGGTAGTGCTGGTCACATGAGGGTTGAGCATACAATACAACAAGATTTTATATTAAACAAGCTTAAGTTGACCAGGGTAGAAAAGGCCTATTATATACATACTGATTGAGTAATAGCAGGGTAGCAAAAGGTGGGTTATAAGCATAACTCAAGACGTGGGGTTATTTGCTTAGGATAGCTGCTAGGTAGCAGTTATATACGTGTGGTTGGTAACAAGCCTATTTCAGTAACCAGTAGTCCGCAGGTGGGCTGCAACGTAGTGCCTAGCCAATGCCCAAAGGCAGAGAGACCCAGCTTTCCCTGCACTTAGTCTGGAAGCGAAAGTTCTGTACATCGAGGGCTAGGAAGGTGGCAGCACTCAAGTGACGCCGTGGAGCATCTCTCCCGCCCCAGGCCGGTTGAAAGGCCAGCATCTTCTTGCCACGGACCTGGGGGCTCTTGGGGTCCCGGTCCTCCCCTGCATGGGGTAGACAGGAGGTCTTGGTGGTAAACCGCCATCGGTTGCGGGTGATCCTCCGTCTGCGTGGGTGATGCCGTGGGGCTCTGCCCCTGGTGGCCCTCGGCCTAGGTGATCCCTTACTAGGAGGCTTGTGTGCGGTTGAGGCATGGTTGATCGGAGGGGGTCCACTCACCACCCGGCCGTCATCCTCCCCGTCATCCTCGTGCCGAAGTGTTGCTGCAGCTTGGCGTGCTTCGAGCTTAGCCCAAAAGCGGTTGAAAATTTCGTCCAGCTTCCTCTGTGATAGCTGTGCAGGAGTGAGAGGTGCTGTCATAGACTGCTGAGTGGCTGATTCCCGCTGGGTAAGTTGGGTCTCCATTTTGCTTGCTTTGCTGGGCCGTGATTTAGGCCGATGTGGGAGACTCTTGTGTAGCCTGGTCGGACCGGGATAACCCCCGCCGGTCCAGAGGGGGGGGGACAGGGCTGAGAGAGAAGCTTGGGATAGCATCGCGTCACACCGAGCGGGGGATCGGCCGCTCCCCTCGTCCGGCGGCCGTACTAGGCCTCACTCCTCCAATCTCCGTCGGACGTGCACTGCACCCTCGGGCAGCAGACCCGGGGTTTCTCGGCTGGTTCCAGAGGCCGGTAAGATTCGTTTTATGGCGTTTTGGCGGGCCGATTGGCGGAATTCAGGCTTAAGGGATTTGAGCTCGGAGCTCACACGAGGTGCGTCCGGCCGCCATGATGTCCAGGCCCCGCCCCTTTTTGGATTTTTTTAAATAATAAATAAGAATTTATATATGTATATGTCACATCAGATTAAAGCCCTTTTTGTCCTTTAACCCCTTCAGGACCGGCCTGTTTTTGCGATGTTTGTACGTTAAGGACCAGAGCAGTTTTAACACTTTTGTGGTGTTTGTGTTTAGCTGTAATTTTCCGCTCTCTCATTTACGGTTCCCATACAAGTTATATATTGTTTTTTTCAGGACAAAAGGGGCTTTCTTTACATACCATTATTTGTATTATGTCCAATATTGTATTTAAAAAAAATAATAAAATATGGTGAAAAATTAAAAAAAAAAACATGTTTTTGGACTTTTACTTGAAAAATCTTTTACTTATCTACAAAAGCTAATGAAAAAAACTGCTAAATAGATTAAAAATTTTGTCCCGAGTTTAAAAACACCCAGTGTTTACATGCTTTATTGCTTTTTTTTGCAAGTTATAGGCCTATAAATACAAGTAGGAAATTGCTGTTTCAATATATATATATTTTAAATGTATCAATAGTGACCTTGTAACACCGTTATCTGTCATAAATCCCTGAAACACACCTAACATGTACATATTTTTTTAAAGTAGACAACCCAGGGTATTCAAAATTGGGTATGTCCAGTTTTTTTTAGTAGCCACTTAGTCACAAACACTGGCCAAAGTTAGCATTTATATTTGTTTGTGTGTTAAAAATGCAAGAAACGCTAACTTTGGCCGGTGTTTGTGACTAAGTGGCTTCTGTAACGGATCGCCTGGCACCCCGACCGGGTACCTCCGTTAATGGATGCTCCTAGTGCTTCCTGAGGACTCCAAGCACTCTGGCAGACACCACAATCACCGAATCCGAGAAAACCTTTAAATTCTCCCAAGCATATGAATGCTGTAGACCATTGAATAGGAACCATACGAATAGGCTTGTACTCCTAGCAGTCAACTGGAACAGCATACAATAAATCCTTCCCCCAATAATGAGACGACACATCACTTTGAGGGTAAAACAGGAACTCTGGACTGGCTCATCCAGCCTGGCTTTTATTACAATAATCCACATACAGGCCACACCCAGGGGGAGGCATAAAATAACCAATCACATACATGGTTCAGCCCACACATCCCCTCCCCTCAGATAACATTAAACCCAATTATCCGGTACACTTTTCCAGCCAAGTTCTGGATGTACCCCAAAAACAGGGGGTACACCTTTAAATCCAGCATCGCTGGATAGCCCTTATTCAGGGGGACAACATATCCAAAATTCAAGTCATTCGGATGAACAGTTCGGGAGATATGAGGTTCCAAAGATTTGACCGACCGCATGGGTAAAGTATCCGAAAACAGTTCCATGCATTTTGGCCCTGCGGTCGGTCACAAACAAGGGAATGAAAATAGGCGAATTGCCTGTGTTATAGAGCCTGGAGAGGGTTTGAATGAATTCCCTTGTTTGTGGGGTTCTTTCTACCGAACGGCGGGTCATTCGGTAGTTTCTATACGAATTTCTGGAAGTATGGAGGTCTCAGCGGTGTTTGCCTAGTCAAGTGTCCGATTTTAGTTCCAGACACTCGACGGCAAAACACCGCTGTTCGGTAGTTTAAGATGGCCGCCGCCACGTGTTTGTTTCCCGAATGGCGGCCACCCAGAGGACAAAGAATACATTACACCGATTGCCAATTACCCGTTTGCAACATTGTTGCAAACTGTAATTGGAGGCACACTTAGTCCTGGGTGGTCTGGTTGTTCGGTAGTTTCACTCAATATAATGAATGGAGTGATTCTACCGACCAATCAGGTGAATGCTGCATATATATCCCAGGTTAAACTCAACACATAAATACATATGTAATATTAAAGGCAGTATACTGGAATATGCTCCACAGTCTTAAAGGGACAGTAGTCCCAATATATCCATTGCTGATTTTAAAGGGCCAGTAGCAGCAATATAAAGTACAATATGCCCCAAATAACCCAGGGGCCATAGTCAGCAGGTAGGAGGCTAGCAAACAGGCTTCTCCAGGGCCCAGTGGCGAGGTTGGTTTCGCCACAGCTACTAAAAAAGGCTGAGCATACCCCATTTGCAATACCTTGGGTTGTCTTCTTTTGCAAATGGTATGCCATCATGGGGCTAATTCTCATTCCTTGGCTACCATACGCTCTCAAAGGCAACCTAACCAATCCGACAAATTTCAATAAAAAAAAAAGTAAAATCAAGCCTTATATTTGACCCTGTAACTTTCACAAACACTATAAAACCTCTACATGTGGGGTACTGTTATACTCAAGAGACTTCGCTGAACACAAATATTAGTGTATCAGAACAGTAAAATGTATCACAGCAATAATATCCTCAGTGAAAGTGCTGTTTGTGTGTGAAAAATGCAAAAAACTTCACTTTCACTGACAATATCATCGCTGTGATATGTTTTACTGTTTTGAAACACTAATATTTGTGTTCAGCGAAGTCTCCCGAGTAAAACAGTACCCCCATGTACAGGTTTTAGGGTGTCATAGAAAGTTACAGGGTTAAACACAGTGCTAGCAAATTAAATTATCTGGACTTTCGGCCTGGGTTGGCAGGCAGGTCCCTCAAATTGCAATCATTAAAATTAGTTAATTAGGTAAAAATATTACATAAATACACATGTAGAATTTTAATATATATACATATTTATATATTTGACGTCTACGTGTATATTTATGAAATTATTTATGTAATTATGTATATGGACATATGTATATTTCGTATTGTTTTTATTTATTTATTTATACATAGATATATATATCATTACATTCTAAGTATATTTGGATATAAATATATATTTATATATATATCAAAATACTGTTAGAACAAAATTGCATATATAAATATTTTTTTATAATTATTAAAAATTATTTTTATTTTTTGTTATTTATTTTTATTAACATATTATTTGTATTTTATAATAATATATATATACCATATATATAGCAATTATATATATTGTATATATTCGTGTGTAATTTAAATATAAGTGTATTTTTATATTAATATACGTATATATAAATATAAAAATACACTTAATATGACATTATATATATGATACATATACATATATTATATATAGATATAATACATGTATATATATCATATATATATATACACATATTATTATTATTTTTTTTACACTGATTTTACACTGTTTTTTTTTAACTTTATTTTTTTGATTTTTCACTTGCAGGGAGACTGCCTGTCAGCACAGACAGTCCCCCTGCAGGCAGATACAGACACCTATTGCGGTCATGTGATCGAGTGATCACATGGCCGCAGGGTCCTGATCTGCCGAGGGGGGACTGCCCGGGCAGACAGGCAACCCCCCTGGACCGGGTGGAGCACTGATCGCCGCCGTGGGACCGACGGCGATCAGGTAAGTAGCCCCAGACCGTTATGACGGTTCAGGACCGTCAGCGGTCCAAACGCATGTTTTACCGCTGACGGTCCTGAACCGTCAGCGGTCCTGAAAGGGTTAAAAAACGATATATAACATGTGTTGGTGTAATAAATAAGAAAAATGCAAACAGAGGTTGAACACAAACAGCAAAAAATGCAAAAAATGCTTGTGTCCTTAAGGTTAAGTCCAGTTTTTCAAGCTGCGTCCTTAAGGGGTTAATAGGGCTCTCTTTACAGGAAGTGTTTATGGAAGGCTGTGCAAGTCACATGCAGGGAGGTTGTTCTAGGAGGTTGTTCATAAACAAAGGGATTTAACTCCTAAATGGCAGAGGATTGAGCAGTGAGGCTGCAGGGGCATGTTCTATACACCACAACTGCTTCATTAAGCTAAAGTTGTTCAGGTGGCTATAGTGTCCGTTTAATAAAATTTAGATTATTCGGTCACTGAAGCTAGAATGATTCCCAATTATACACTGCTAATATTGCTACTATTGCAGATCATTTCTACAACTGTTCTATACGGAATAAAGTCTTAAATTTACTTGACCAAAGCAAAACCAAAAAACATCTACTAGAGAAAGTATAATATTAACCCATTCAGGACGGAGTCAATAGTGCACGTTCTGATCAAAACAAAATGTAAACAAAAACTGGAATTTGCGCTATATGTCTGTTTACCCGTAGTTCCCCTCTTTCATATTATATGCACCCACACTTATTATATATAATTTTGTTCAGGAGAAACAGAGCTTTAATTTATCATTAACTATTCATTTGTGCTCGGAATTTAAATACGTAATGGATTGTAACTGTGAGCAAAGTTGGTTGTGGTGTGCCGAAACCAACGTACGAGTGGGCCTGTAAATAAAAGAGGGCCCACCAAGGAGAATGTAGTTATAACTGGGTATAGGTGGGAGGGGACAATCAGCTGAACGGCAGAGGTGAGTAGGGGCTGGGAGTTTAAGTAGGGGACTTACTCCTCCCACAAATTCAGGCCTCCACAAGTTCAGGCCTTTTAACTTGTGCTCGGAATTTAAATACGTAATGGATTGTAACTGTGAGCAAAGTTGGTTGTGGTGTGCCGAAACCAACGTACGAGTGGGCCTGTAAATAAAAGAGGGCAAAAGATAATTTCGAGAAATACACACTTTATTGCATTTTTTACAAGACCAAGTTCCTGAAAGCTTGGCGAAGCTCTTTCTCCGGCTGTGGAATATATGCAGTATATATGGAGGATTTCCACCGCCCCAGTCTCTTGATGATATGGACTGGTGTGCTAGTGCTAGAGGCTGCCGAGGCGGCTCCTATACGGAAGGAGTGCCCAGAGAATGCAGTTGGGTTGTGTCCGAGGTTAGATAATAGAGTTCTGATATGTACCATCAATTTTGCGGTGGTTAACGGGTGCCCTTGTAATGTAAAGAGCGGAGAGTCCGGTAGGTGACCGTGCAGAGTTGCCAGTAGTTGGTCTAGTACTTTTACCGGACACCAGGCATTATCAGTGGGGAAGAGAGGAATTATTGTAGGGTGTAGTGACCGGTTGGTTTTTGCTGTAGGGATCGAAAGTAGGTAGTGATCCTCTATTTTAGTGAGGTGTGACATTTTAAGGCTTAGCTGAATATCTCCTTGACAAATCACGGTGAACTCTCTAGGTCTGAGAACCATAGAAAGCGAGATATATATCAGATTTGATCACCATATTTGTGCCAATGTCGAATGGGGCTGTGTCAAGGAGATTGCTAAGTGACCTGAAGATAGGCACATCTATAGGTAATCTAGTGGTGGTGAGTGGAGGTGAAACCTTTGATATACCTTTCAAAACCTTTTTGATGGGGTATGATGACAGGAAAGGAGTGTTGTTAGGAAAATATGTGAGGCTGTGGTGCTGAACCCCAGTGAGATAAAGTTTAATGGTGTTGTGAGATAGTTTAAGGTGTAGGTGGCAAAAAGAGGCAAAATACACCATGGTTTGAATAGAGAAGTCTCCTTGTAGACCGAACTCTGCAGTGAATTTGTTAAATATATTAAGTGCCCTATTGTAAGTGATAGCCGTGTCGGGTGATAATGCTTGGTGAGTGAGTGCTCTAGCGTGATTCAAGAGTGTGCTTAGTCCAGGATTAGTTTGTGGAACCGTGGAGTCCTGGATGATTGTAGGTGAGCCGTTGGGAGTGCCTGAGAGAATGCCTGAAATTGAGAACGAGAAAGAGCGTCAGCGGCCGTGTTGTGAATACCCGGGATGTGAAAACAAACTAAGTGAAACTGGCCGGATGCTGCTAACCAGGTCAGCTTGCGAATCAGCCGCATGATGGTCAGGGAAGATGATCGCCCTTTGTTAACGATTTTGCAAGCTGCCGAGTTATCTGAGTAGCATTTTACTGCCTTGCCAGACCAGAGATGACCCCAGGTGTGTGCGGCCGCCACAATGGGATAAATTTCAAATAATGCTGAGGTCTCTCTGAATCCTGGCAAGGCATCCGTCTCAGTGGGCCAATGGCCCCTGAACCAGTGGTTCCCGAAAATGGCTGCAAAACCGGTATTGGCTGCCGCGTCTGTGTGGATGATGGGTGAAGAGGTGGAGAGAGGGGGGATAAACATGGAGATTCCATTCCAGTCCTTCAAAAACTTCCCCCACATAGCTAAGTCAGCCTTGGCGTGGGGGTCCAAAGAAACTGTGCCAGAGTCCGGAACTCCGTGCATCAGGCAAAGAAGTGTGGATATAAAAGATCTTCCCTGCGGAATGATGTGCATGGCGAAGTTCAGGGATCCGAGAAGGGACTGAAGTTCCTTCCTAGTGCAAACATCATTTCGCAGGAACAAATCTATCTCCCATCTCAAACGTGTCAGTTTGTCGTGAGGGAGGCTAGCTCTGAGGTTAACCGAGTCCAGTTCTATCCCCAGAAAGGTCAATTTAGTTGTGGGGCCTATAGTTTTGGCTGGGGACAAAGGGACTCCAAGAGTGGCAAATAGTGCAGTAGTGCTTCTGATTGCTGTGGGTGATGGTGACCCTGGCTCTATAAGTAAAAAGTCGTCGAAGTAGTGGATAACGGAGTGACACCTGGTGATGTTCAGAAGCAGCCAGCATAGTGACTCTGCGAAAATGTCGAACAGTTTGGGGCTGCTACGAGAACCGAAAGTGAGTCGTGTAGAAAAGTAGTATTTCCCACGCCATTTAACACCGTGTAAGTGCCAGAGTGAGGGGTGCATGGGTAGTAATTTAAAAGCGTTTGTAATGTCCGTTTTGCTAAGCCAGGGTCGATTACCAGATGATATAATGGACTGTATGGCGTCGTCGATGGTTACATACTGAAGTGAAAATTTGTCTGCTGGAATGAGTGCGTTTATGCTTGGAACAAAAGAGGAGTGCGGTGCCGATAAATCAATAATTAGACGTTTTTTATTAGAATATTTGTGAATAGCAATACCAATGGGGTTAGTGCGCCAGGAGGAAAATGGTGACGAGGTGAAGGGGCCTATCATGAAACCGTTGGTGATTTCCGAGGCAAGGAGGGTGTCTGTGGAGACTGGGTCTAAACGTGCTGACTGGAGATTAGGGCATTCTAGTGTACCTGGGGGAATGGCTACTATACCCGTGAGAAACCCTTTAGTGAACCCTGTGGTGAGATAATCCACCAGATGCCTGCTAGGGTGAGACCTTAGATAAAAAAACAGGTTGTCAATGTTTATGTCGGTTAGTCATTTGTTTGGTGACAACCTGGCTGGGCACATGGTCTTGGTATGTGCCCTGAAACATATGGAGCAGATGTGCAATAATCTACAGGCGCTGAAACTGCAGGAGCCTGCGTTGAAATTATTGCACACCTGCGCCTTCCCTAGAAAGGAGATGGGCCTACCTAGCTTATCCCGAAGACCACCCGCTGATTTGTTGTAGGGGGTGAAAGTGGAGTGAGGTGTGAAAGTGGAGTGAGAGGAGGGAGTGGAGGTGGTGGGATCTGCTTCGACGGGACATAAGTCCGCCATGTGGGATGTCGAATTGCAAATGGCACAAGCCGGGGGCCTGAGTCCAGCGAAGTGGCAACAGAACAGTTCTGTGTCCATCTGACCCCAGTTCATTTTAATATTGAACTGCTTCAGATGGGTCGCCGCCTTCGCTGACACTGACTTGTGGTAGTCATAGAAAGAGGAGCCCCCGTACTTGATGCCTAGATCCACCACCTTGTGCAGATAAAGGTCTAATTCTTCTCTCCTGTGGGGATACACCATGCAAATAACGTTGCAGTATATCCCGAAGGCTATCACAAACTGAGGTATCGACAATTTTTTATTAAGCCTGGGATCCTTGTCTTGAGCACCACAGAAATGTCACCATAGTTGAAAGCCTTGTTCTCAAGTACATCCTGAGAGGCTATGAGCAGAGACACCAGACACACATCCTTCCCGTCTAGGATATCTTTCTTGATAGAGTCAGGGACGGAGTGTGCTGGTGACTCAAATGGTGTAATGGCTGTGCCTGGTGTTGGGGGGGGGGAGTATAGGAGGGCATGTTGGTATGTCGGGTACAGCCGTGATAGGGACTGGGACTACTGTGGTAGTACCTGGGGAGGAGATGGCGCTCTCCACCTTAGATAGCCTGTTATTGAGGGTCTGTAGATTGGCCAAGATCTCTGCCAGGGTATCCTGGGTGGCCGTGTTGTAGCTTGGTGGTTGTCCTTGAGAGCTAGTGCCTGGCCTAGGCTCGGGGGCTTGGTGGGTAAGTATCCTATAGAGTTCAGCCTTTCTGGCTGTGACTGGAAAGGGGATTCCCCTGAGCCTAAGCTCGGCCGTAATTTTCGGAATAGTCCATGCTCTCAAGGACGTGGGGGTTGAAAGGGTGAGTGATTCGCCTGGAGACTCGGGTCTGGTTGGCGTAAACGGTATCTCTTCTGTCAGTTCTTCGGTTGGAGTTGGTTCTTGGGAAATTCTAAAAAGTAATTATTATGTGAAGATATATTAGTGAGGGAGTAAGGTAAGTTGCATGGGAGAGGGGGTTGGAGTATATGGAAGAACTGGACTGTAATGCTGGATGCCGAAGCGAAAAACTTAACTGTTGAATGTTTGGGTAGGTGAGGCCCTGCTAATGCCAAGTGGCGGTGAGAGGCTCTACCTATGGTTTGGCTTATGACGTAGTTGCCACAGACCTGGTGGCGGGATGTTGGCCTCTCGGTGACAGTAAAGAGAGATCAAAACGTGTGGCCGTGACAGGTGAGGCCCTGACTAGAGCCCTATAGTAGGGCATGCGAGGCTTCTAACTATGATTTGGGCGTGGGGCCGTACCTCCGTGTTGAGGTGGGGTGGGGGTGGAAGGCCTCGCGGGATTGGATTTCCTAATAGGGTGAGCTAAGGCATTAGCCTAGACCCTGTAGCCAGGTTGACTGTATACTAAAGGGTATAGTGCGAGGACTGGAGTGGTATGTGGATACTAACCTTGACAAATGGTCTCTGGAACGAGGGCGGAGCCTGACCGTGCAAGAAAATGGCAGCTTAACTCCGGAGCTCTGCCTAGGCCTAGCCCCAATCTAAAGCAATCAGCAGCACCTGAGCCCTCAAAACACCCCAAAACCACTTCCCTACTCACCCACACTCACCCCTTCCATGGGCGGGGGGAAAAAAAACAGACAATCCACCGTTGCCCCAATCTTCCGCCGGACGAAAGAGAAGGCCCAGACACCGGCATCGGAGCAATCCCAGTCGGTAATCCGACTCGGAAATGAGCAGCCAAACCCCGTCGGAGAGAACCGAGGCCCCTCTCACCCGCAGAGACATGCAGGGATTTTTGGCGGACTTCCGCAAATCGGTAGCGGAGGAATTAGACAAACGGCTAAACCCCATACTAGAAAACATGGCGGACCTCACAGCCCGCGCTCAAATTTCGGAAGCCAACATGGCGGAGGTACAAGAACGGGTGCACTCACATGATGGAGCCCTGCAGGACCTCAAAGAACAAATGCGCATCCTGGAAGACACAAATGAGGACCTCAACAACCGAACACGCCGCAACAACATCTGGGTGAGAGGCATCCCGGAGTCAGTAACTGCCGAGCTCCTCACAGAAACGATCACTAACGTGTTCCAGCACCTCTTGCCCGAAGCTTCACCAGCAGACCTCCTTATGGACCGAGCACACAGGGCACTGAGGCCCCAAGCATGAACTCCGTCACACCGAGAGATGTAATAGTACGCATGCACTTTTACGACGTTAAAGAACAGCTTATGAGAACTGCCAGAGAGACCCCCCTGGAGGTGGAGGGAGCACCAGTACAATTATACCAAGACCTGGCACCAGCCACCCTTAAGAGAAGGCGAGAAATGCGGCCTCTCACACACCACCTGAACCAGCATGGCCTCCGCTACGCATGGGGTCACCCCTTTAAAATCATTGTCCGCAACAACAGCAGATTCCACTCCATATCGAGTCCGGACGAAATTCCAGAACTCCTAGACCAACTGGGCCTTCCGCCCCTACTGGAGCCACCCTGCATCGCGCACAGCTCTGCGACCCTGCAGGAGCCGACTCCCAACAACTCAGGGAGAAGCAGAAGCCGTCCCCAGCTGAACCCGGAGCAGCGGCCCAATGCGGCATCAGACCAGTAAAACAACGGACTTGCAAGCAGACTCACCCTCAACAGCACCACTACACGACCTCCACGACAAGCAGACAGCACAGTTAAGAAGAGCCAACACAGAAATAAAGCCGTCTCCATCCAGCAGCAGCCAGAACGCCGAACCGACCCCAACCAGCAGCAGACAACGAGCGATATGAAGGACCACAAGCAGTGCCTGGAGGGGGGGTCCCGCTGGGGGCTACGGCCTGGGGCCAGAACAGGTACTGGGTATGAGGCCACAATCCCTCTTAGCTCACCACCGGCATAGTGACTCCCACGGGCGGCTGGCCTTCCCCCCCAGACGGGACGCCCACCCCAACCGGGCACAATCAGGGACTGGGGTACCTGTGGGCACCAGCACTCCAAGGGACAATACCAGAACTGATGGGGGGGGTGGGGTTTGGAGGGGGACCGAGGGGGGGTTTGGCAGGGGGCGAGGGGGGAGGAGACGAGATAGACCACACCAGACGGCAGGGACCCACCAACAAGGGAAGATCCACAGGACGCCACAAAAGCAGACAATAGCCATAGGGGGGGGGTCCACAACCCCCATAACACCAGGCTACCATGGCGAGGACCAAGGCACGATAGACGCACACCCAGCTGGGGAATTCCAAAATGGGACATGTACATAGCCGGAGGCTCCCGAGCACACTAGACCACCTAAAGGCGACAGACGAGATTACCGGACTAGCGGGAGGGAGTGGGGGGGAGGGACAAGGGACAGATCCCACCTGGCTACCGAAACCCCCGACTTAGGCCCACGACACACATGGGGTAGTCCCCATGGTCTCAGCACAGACAGGCTACTTCATTTCCATGGACAGGGGATAGGGGACGACAACCCCCACAGCACCAGACTACCCTAGAGATGACCAGCTGAGGACAGCGGGAGCACCCCCCATCCGGGACAGGACTTGAAATGGGAGCACTCATACACTCTAGACCGGGGCAGGCTGTCAGCAGGCAACACCAGAACAGAGAGGGAGGGAGGGGGGGCTAGGAAACCTGTAGGGGTCGGCGGGGAGGACCAGGGCGGGGGGGACTGGACCCCCAGCGGACCACTGAACAGGGGATGATACCATGCCACACTGGACTTTGACAGGTCTGGGCGAGAACTAGGCTATCATGCTGTCCCACCGCCGCCACCGTGGGGCGAGCACGGCCAACTCCCCTCCCCAAACAGTTGTCCAAGTATTAAAACCATCCAAGCAGGAACCCCAGACAAAGGCCACACCAAAATAGGCTCCTCTGTGGAGGACACTTACAGACCAGGGGACGTAACACCCGCCAGATGACCACACAGCCGAGGAAACCTCAACCGCAAATGGCCTGCATGCCCACCCCACACATAGCCACTAGATACATTATAGGAGACTGGAGGAAACCCAGGGAAGGGCTGACGACGCACCTACCACATGGGCCATTACAACGCAGACAACACACGCACAACACCAACAGGGTGAGATGCATCACCAAGAGTTACACCTCACAAAGGTTACAAAGCAAAGTTGAAGCAGTTCATACTACCATAGTTGAAGTTAAAGTTCCGGTTAACATAAAAAACCCAAGAAGAAAGGGATTCCGTCGGACACTCTAGCTGGACCCAGCTGGAGGGAGACCCAGCACGGGAATGCCTCAGATCCCTCCCCCACCCCCTTTTTTTTCCCGTCTCCTCCCTCCCCCTTTCCCCCCCCCATGACACATAAGGCTCAGTCAATGTACACACAAGTCGGGCAGGCCACGCCATGACTTGCACACTACATTTCCTTTTTCGATAAAAACCTATCTCCTTCGGGACCACTACAAGGATACCCGACTCGGGGAAGGTACTCCCCGCCCAACTAGTAACTGGCCAGAGTGATAAGCCCAGTTAACCCCAAACCTAATCCGGGGGACGCCGCGGGAGGCTGCTGTGTCCACACAGACCGGGCCCACTTAGACGGAGACTTACCCCTTTCCCTTACCCCCCCCCTCAACCAAATCGACACTCAACATTCTCGGTAGACACCGACCACCAGATAGAAACCACGCCTCCCACCCTTCCCATACGGAAGACACCTTGAGCCCCCACACACCCACGCTGCATTGACACCCACGCGCAGAGATAGGCCCATGGCATCCCCTAACCTTAAGCTCAGCCTCACCTCCCTCAGCGTAAATGGCCTGAATACACCGGGCAAGCGCCATGGAATCCTGCGGTGGGCTAACCGCACGGGTTCCGACGTTATTCTTCTCCAGGAAACCCACTTTACGGACCACAAAAACTTCCCACTGGTTAACAGACTAATTTTAAAAGGCGAACTCGCCTGCCCCTAAAACTAAAGGAATAGCGATCCTTCTACGCAACTCATGCCCACTGGACGAAATCCAGGTGACCAAAGACCCCAACGGCCGATTCCTATTCCTCTCCGGCCGGGTGGGAGCCACTCCAATAACTATTGGCTTTATATACGCCCCCAACACACCGGACACTCAGTTCTGGGACTCCATCCGCACCCACATTGCCAGCTTGGACCACAAACATGTAATACTCGGCGGCGACTTCAACGCAATGCAATCCCCGGCCACGGACCGCAAAGCACACCCAGACAGACAATCGACCACAACCAGAAACGACAAGCTATACGCTAGCTTTCTCAAAGACACGGCCCTCGTCGACGCCTGGAGAGCGCACCATCCATCATCCAGGAACTATACCTTCTACTCACATATGCACAGATCATATTCCAGGATTGATAGCTTATTGACCTCACAGGCAACCCAACCATGGACGGTACAGACAACCATAGGCAACAAAGCATGGTCCGACCACGCGGAGGTGGCTCTGACCATCCGAATCCCTCAGCTGGCCCGCGAGTGGCATTGGCGCCTCAACCCATGGATCCTTCGGGACAAAGCAACGGTACATACGGTGACCGAAGATATTACAAACTATTTCGAACTTAACACAACGGAGGACGTCCCCCCAACAACAGTATGGGCAGCCCATAAAGCCGTGATCCGAGGGAGATTAATAGCGATAGCTACAGCAACAAAGAAACAACGATTACGAAACTTAACAGAAGCGTTAGCAGAACTGACAACACTAGAAACACGCCACAAACGAACCCCGACGGACCAGCTCCAGACCCAGCTCACAGAAATCCGAGAACGAATACGGCAACTATCGAGAATAGATGTGGCAAGAAATCTCATGTGGACAAAACAGAGATTCTACGAGAAGGGGAGCAAAGCCGATTCCCTCCTCGCACATTGTCTGAAAAAGCGTCAGGACACGAAAAGGATATCAAAGATTCATACTTGCACAGGGGAAATTACGACCAAACCGGAGCAGATAGCCTCAGAATTCGTAAGATACTACACAAACCTGTACAATCACGACGCGCCTCCACACTCAGACCCCTCGACCCGAGCTGAAAGCATCGCCGAGTTCCTGGAACCCCTGGGCTTACCAGCACTGTCTACCAAGGCCGCGGAAACACTAAAAGCACCCATCGAAACGGAGGAATTCGCGCGAATCCTCAAGACGCTGAAACCACTGAAGAGCCCGGGACCAGACGGCTTTACAACATTATATTATAAAACATTTCAAGCGGTACTCATCCCACACCTATGCACAACGTTTAATTCGCTACTACAGGGACAACGACTCCCCCCGGACATGCTCGCAGCAGACGTATGCCTCCTACCCAAACCGGGAAAAGAACATCTAGACCCAGGACACTATCGCCCGATCTCGCTCCTAAATGCGGACCTGAAAATTCTCACGAAAGCGCTAGCCAATCGCCTCAATAGCTACCTGCCCCACATGATCCACCCCGACCAGGTCGGCTTCATCCCTAAAAGGCAAGCAGCAGACAACACGAGGAGAGCCTTCAATACAATCTGGTATGCCCAACATCGCAACATGCCCTCAGTAATGCTGTCCCTAGACGCAGAGAAGGCTTTCGATCGCCTTCTCTGGCCCTATTTCTTCAGTGTCCTTAAACATCAAGGATTCCCGGAAGGATTCATCAATAAAATCTTAGCAATCTACAACCACCCCAAAGGCCGTCTCCTGATACCAAACACCGCAGCGCAGACATTCAACATTGCGAATGGGACCAGACAGGGGTGTCCCCTGTCCCCACTGCTATTCGCAATTTCACTAGAACCTCTCTTGCAGGCCATCCGCATCCACCCTAAGATCCAGGGAATCCGGATCCGGAGGGAGACATACGCGGTAGCGGCATACGCGGATGATGTCCTCTTAACTCTCGCTGACCCCATTCAATCTCTTCAAGCAACGATTGACCTCATTGCCAAATACTCCACCTTTTCGGGATACAAAATCAATTTCTCAAAGTCCATCCTTATGCCGATGGCAATGAAACATAACCAGATAACCGTACTGAGACAACTATTCCAATTCCTAATCACCACCACGTTCCTCACATATCTAGGCGTCAAACTATCCACCAAATTAGAGGACGCATACAGCATAAACTACAAACCACTCCTTAAGACAGCGCAACAGGACCTACAAAGATGGGATAAACTTGGAGTGTCGTGGATGGGTAGAGTCACTACCATCAAAATGAACCTGCTACCAAGGTTCCTCTACCTATTCCAGACACTACCAATCCCAATACAAAAAACAGACTTCAAACAGCTACAAGCAGCTATTGATAGATTTGTCTGGAAATCCCGAAAACCCCGGGTCTGTAGAGCGACGATGTATGTCTCCAGACTCTCGGGAGGACTGGGACTCCCAAACTTCCTCCACTACTACAACGCAGCACACCTGGCCCACATCCAACAGTGGCACGCACCGCCAGGCACTAAAAGATGGGTCGACATGGAACATGACGCCATGGGGTGGGATCTTCCAACCTCCTACATGTGGGTACCGCCGAAATACAGGCCTCTACCACCACCGACTACGCCAGCAATCACGCACGCCATAGCGCTATGGGACAAACTAAACAAAAAGTTTGACTTGTCCTCTTTCCTCTCCCCGGTAACCCCGATCTACCGTAATAAAATTTTTCCCCCGGGCATGACAGCCAAAAACTTCACGGCTTTCGACCAGAGAGACATATCTTGACTCCTTCACCTATACCAACAAGGGGAAACCTTCAAATACTCTGAGCTCCCAAACGCAGATGCCTTGACCTCGGCGGATTTCTTCCGATACATCCAATTGAGGGACCTAGCACAGCAGCCAGCAGTCAAACAAGCGGGACTGGCACCACCCACGCCATTCGAAAAACAATGCTTTGACGCGCCACTTCGGCGCGGACAAATCTCGGACTTATACATCAAGCTAACAACGCACGCGTCCCAAATGGACCTAACCTACATCACAGCGTGGGAAAGGGACATCGGATCCCCGGATGACCCGTGCGACTGGGCCGAGATATGGGCGGCCACGAATTCCCTTACAACGTGTGTCACACATAAAGAACAGGCCTATAAGACCATCTTTCGATGGTATTTGACGCCGCAAAAACTATATCACATGGGACAGAAACCCACCGATGAATGCTGGAAGCTCTGCGGGGAGAAAGGCACCTACCTCCACTGTTGGTGGACATGTCCCAGACTACAACAGACCTGGACGGAGACTCAGGGCCTCATAGAACAGGTGATAGGAAAACCCGTCCAACTACAACCTTGGACAATGCTCCTCAATAAACCACTGGACACCCTCACAAGGCAGGAGAACAAACTGGTAGCCCGTATAACCCTAGCCGCACGAAGGGCAATCGCAGAATTATGGGCAGACCAGAAGACACCAGACCTCGGGACAATCATCCGTAAAATCAGAGAAACACGAGATTTAGATGAACTCACAGCGCAAATCCACGACTCCCATAAGGCGTTCCATCGGACATGGGACCTCTGGGACGCACATTACTAAACCACAGATACAGCCCCGGCGTAGACACACCCACTAGAATTACCAGCCCCTCCCAAGAAGCCCAACCAGACACACACCTTCTGCAACCCCCACAAAAGGACGAACCACAACCCAGTCAGCCCCCCACGACCACTCACCAGAGCCAGAAGGTGGAGAGGCGAGCCGGCATACGCTGCCAAGCACAAACCAAGCAGGCCAGACTCCACTGTCCTCAGCCCGCGCTAGCCCCACGACTCACACCGGTTTTCCCCCCTAATCCCACCAACACCACCCCCCACCGACATGCACGGACATGAGAAGACCCAGGGACCCCTGACAGCCCTTGGGGGAACAGAGGCTTGGTCGGTGTGGACGCACGGACACGGGGCGGGACCCACCAACTTCACCCCACACACTCAGGCCCACAATAGCGACTAGGAGAGACGCAGGGGGGCACTGAGTGGAAGAAAGCCAGCCACACCCACACTAGCACAATCTCGAGAGAACACCAACTCAACACAACACACGTCTACATAAGTCTCCCAGCACAGACCACAACGAGCAACCCCAACCAGAAGGATAACACCAGACCCATCGGCAGACGGGCATAGGGGGTGAGATAAAAGCCGAAGCACCCCCAAGGGAGACACAGCACCCACACCCACACTACCCCCAAACACCGTCCACCACTCCCCACAACCCACGACCTAACACCCCTAAACTATCCCACTTCACCCCACACAGTCAATAAGCAAGACCTCTACACCAACAAGGCATAAACCAAACATGGGCACACCTTACCCTTGGAACCGAACAAAGAAAACCAGTCGAGACCGCCCGACCAAAGGAAACACCCGTTAAAACGCTTACATGCACTAGCACAGACCAGGGGTACTACACACAACTAGAACAGCGGGAAAGGGCCGCACTAGACCAAGCCAGACGAGAATGCACATTGCCCACAGAACCGGGCACACACACAAGCTATGGGGAGAGGGCCATCGTAGGTAATAGCCCTCCCTGGGCCCAACCCAACAACGTTCATGTGCAAACAAACGTGACGGGAGATGCCTGGTTTACGAATTTTGCCAACAAAATGTGCTTGTATTTTGTCTCCCCTTCCCACCCCATCCCCTTCTTTCTCTTCTGTACCCCACACCCATATCACCATAAACAGAAAAATACTGAAAATAAAGAATTTATAAAAAAAAAAAAAAAAAAAAAATGGTCTCTGGAACCTTTTGGTAGTATTTAATGTAGTGAGTCTTGTCTTGTTGTTGTCCTCGAGGAAGAATCCTGGGAATTTAAGACAGATGTTGATGTATTTATGCGTATCGTGGTGGCGTATGATTTGTATTTTGTTAGGGGCGCAACGTCTGATCCTGCGTTGAGGGATCTGGAAGGTTTAGGGTGTGTGAATGGGATGATTTAGATATTTCTAGAGAAGGCTGAATGAGGCCTTGGATTGGACAATGGACGTATTTGGGAAGGGCGTAAGTACCTGAAGGTATGGCTGAGTACCGGGTCAGGATTTGGTGTTTTTCCAGAGCCTGATGGCCGTAAGACCGTATGTCTGGGTAGAAGATAAAGAGTTAACGTACCGTGGGCGTATGAACAGTTGTAAGTGGAAATAGAGAACTATACCTTGGTTAGACGTACAGAAATTGTGTTAAACGTATTAGGTTTTAACAGTGTTGAACCGGTGGAAGCCTAGGTTAATACTGGAGCTAAGGGTTAACCGAAGAAAATTTCATAGTTAACAACAGATGTGATGGTATGTAATAAAACTATAGTTTAAATGATTTTTTAGGCCTAGACCTTGATGACTCAAAGTGATAAAAATACCATACCTGTTCCTGTAATAAAAGACCTTGAAATAACAACTTTAGCGCAGAAAAGCGAGAAACCGATGCACTCTGTAAAGCCAACATATGTGACAGCATGATTATATGGGAAATGATTAGTACATATGTTGATGTACCGGGTATTATGTTTAGACAAAGTATTAATTTGTATATGTGACGTATGACAGTATGTATTTATTAGTTAAATATATATATAGAAATCGTATGTTTATAATGGTAGTGGATGTTTTTTAAGGTTAGTAAAATAAATTTAACTGGTTAACATTGATAGAAAATCCAAAGGCTGGTATTTAAACAAGTTAAATATAACCCCAAACTGATGAGTAGGTATCAGTAGTACAGGAAATATACATAAAAGCAGGTAGAATTTGTGTAAAATAGGCCTAAGTGCATACTGTAGCCTATTTCAATAAGATCTAACCGAATATGTGTTAGAGCATAGTGTTCGTGCTTAATTTATATAAAATATATTGGTCCTGGTTGACCGAACGGAATAAGAGGATACCGGTAATAATATTGTGTATAAACTGTACATGCTAATTCGGTAAATTACGTACGAATATGTAAACGAGGTGAGAAAGTGCCGCGCGTTCGTCTGTTTAGTGCGAACGCTGAATTAGTTTAAACGAGCATGTAATAGTACGAGTAGGTTTAGGGGGAGCCTACCCCCACGTTTTTAGGCCCGAACGGCGGGAAATTGCGGAACGCTATTTCCTTCGCCTAACTCACGTGTACGTGCCGGTCTCGTGACCGGAAGCCGGGTACCTTGACCGGAAAACCGATAGGAGGGCCTCGAACGGAGAACTGTTGCAGGACGTCAGACTGCTGGAAACAGGAGAAATTCTGGCGGGAAGCTGGACCGGAAGTGCTGGTTGCTATGGGTACAAGACAATCAGCTGAACGGCAGAGGTGAGTAGGGGCTGGGAGTTTAAGTAGGGGACTTACTCCTCCCACAAATTCAGGCCTCCACAAGTTCAGGCCTTTTAACATATGGAACATAATTTATTATGAATAAAATGTAAAAAAAAAGTGAGAAAATAAGATTTTTTTTTTTTAATTTGTATTTCCGTCTGACATTTTAGCTGTGAATGTCATAATACTGTTAGGTTTTACTGCACAAAAATGCACATATTTGCAATCAGCGATGTCTCACGAGTACAACAGTACCCCCCATTAACAGGTTTTATGGTGTTTTGGAAAGTTACAGGGTCAAATATAGAACGTTCCATTTTCAAATAGAAATTTGCCAGATTGGTAATGTTACCTTTGAGACGGTGTGGTAGCTCAGGAATGAGAATTACCCCCATAATGGCATATCATTTGAAAAAGTAGACAACCCAAGGTATTGAAAGTGGGGTATGTTTAGTCTTTTTTAGTAGCCACTTAGTCACAAACACTGGCCAAAGTTAGCGTTCATATTTGTTTTTGTGTGTAAATGTCAGGGTACCTGCTGTCTCTACCTCTGTGGAGGTGAGACACTTGGACGTTCTTCCTCGCAAAAGGGTTGAATCACTCGTTCCTCGCGGTTCCCTCGGTCGTTTACACGCCGGCCGCGAGAGATCCACTTCCTTTTATGACGCGGCGTTCAGTAGCCGACGTCATGACGACAACCCAACCCGATCTGTCAATCAAGCCCCAAACACGAATGAGGATTCGTCGGGGGCGTGATTACCTGTTTAGAATCAGGGTATAAAAGAGGGCTTTCTACGTTTGTTCATTGCCCTGTCGTGGTTCTAGCTTGTCTAGTCACTCAGTGCTCTTGTATTCTGTTAGTTCCTTTGGTTTTGACCCGGCTTGTCTGTTCTACCTCGTTTACCTCTATTACCCTTTGACTCGGCTTGTCTCTCGTTTACCTGCTCTCTCGTTCCCTCGACCTCGGCTTGTCTCTAGACCATTCTTTACTACTCTTACGTTAGTCCGGCCATTCTAAGGTCCGGTATACGTACCCTGTACCTGTTTGTACTCTGCGTGTTGGATCCCTGTCCCGATCCTGACAGTAAAAAGCAAAAAAAAATAATAATTGGCCAGTGTTTGTGACTAAGTGGCTACTAAGAAAGACTGGACATACCCCACTTGCAATACCTTGGGTTGTCTACTTTTGCAAATGGTATGCCATCATGGGGGTAATTCTCATTCCTGGGCTACCATACGCTCTCAAAGGCAACATAACCAATCTGGCAAATTTCAATGTCAAAAAAATGAAATGCAAGCCTTATATGTGACTCTCTAACTTTGCAAAACACCATGAAACCTGTACATGGGGGGGTACTGTTATTCTCGGGAGACTTCACTAAACACAAATATTATTGTTTTAAAACAGTAAAAGATATTACAACAATAATATAGTCCATAAAAGTGCCGTTCGTTTGTAAAAAATGCAAAAAACTTCACTTTTACTTAAAATATCATCGTTGTAATACAATTTACCAGTTTGAAAAACTAATATTTGAGTTCAGCGAAGTCTCCCGAGTAAAACAGTACCCCCCATCTACAGGTTTTATGGTGTCTTGGAGAGTTACAGTGTCAAATATAGTGCTTGCGAATTAAATTCTCTGCACTTTCTCCCTGTGTTGTCAGGCATGTCAATCAAATTTTAATTAATCAAATCACCTAGTACCCCCCATCTACAGGTTTTATGGTGTCTTGTGCCTCGTTTCCACTGAGCGGATCGGTTTGGGTCGGTACAGTTTGGAAGGTTTAGAATGGACCGGCCCATTCTGGTGAGTGTTTCCACTGCAAGTCAGACCTTCAGGGCCATGCGAGGTTTAGAAAAAATGCTCTTCCTGTCCACCAATCAATGGATTGTATAGTAGGTCCGCCCTAACCGAACCGTTCCATTTCCTATGGCCCTACATCTGAAGCAGGACCCTGAATGGATCGGTACGGTTCGCTTGTATGGACTACTTTCATAATGGAAACACCCAAAATAGCGAACCGTACCGAACCGAACCGAACCGATCCGCTCAGTGGAAACGAGGCATAAGAGAGTTACAGTGTCAAATATAGTGCTTGCAAATTAAATTCTCTGCACTTTCTCCCTGTGTTGTCAGGCATGTCAATCAAATTTTAATTAATCAAATCACCTAATTATGTTAAAAGGTTACTTAAATATACATGTAGAATTCTTATATATATGCATTTATAAGTATTTAAATTCTACGTGTATACTAATGTAATCTTTTATGTAATTATATGTATTTATCTATATATATTTATTTGCGGTTATTTGCATTTTATATATAGATTGTCATTCTAGGTGTATTTTGTTACCAATATATATATATATATTAATAACAAAATACAGTTAGAATGAAATTACATATGAATATATAATTTATATTAAATTTTGTTTCAACATTTTATTTATTAATTGTATTATTTTATTTATTTATTATTGTAATTATACATATTTATATATATAATATATGTGTACATATCTATTATATATATAATATATGTATATTATATATATGTAACGTCATTCTAAGTGTACTTTAATACTAATATATGTATTTATATTAGTATTAAAATACACTATGTATGACGTTAAATATATATAATATGTATATATATATATAATATATATATATATATATATACATATATTATATATTTATAAATATATTTATTTTATTTTACACGTTTTAATGATTTTTTGTATTACTTCCCACCAGCAGGGGGACTGTCTGATATTTCAGACAGTCCCCCTGCTGGCAGATCCATAGCCAGCTATAGGGGGCCATGTGATCGCACTTTGAGAGCGATCACATGGCCCCCGGGGGCTTCTTTTGCCGTGGGGGGGGCTGCCTGGGCTGTGGGGCAGTCCTCCCGAAGCGGAGCGCCGGGAAGGTAAGTATCCCGGGCGCTCCAGGGCTCAAAGCCGTTACGGCATTCTATGCCGCCGCAACGGCTTTAAAGCCCACTTAAAGCGGAACGGCATAGAACGCCGTAACGGCGTTAAGGGGTTAAAAGTGATTTAATTATAGCACGTTGTTAACAATGAAATGGAAATTTGAGGTTCAATGATGGAATAAAATGTTATTGCTACAGAAAAATATGTAAAATTACATCTATTTATATAAAGAAATAGGTTATTGCAATTTTGCCCATATTCCTCAATACCAAAACAGTATTAATAGTTATTTATAGCACAAGTATTTGAGTACATACCAACTAAGCATGCTATAAGGCTGCCAATTCAAATAGTTTTCTTGGGGCCAAATTGCAATGAAAATAAATCTAGATATTCAGATTAGTTTAATGCTGAAATATACCCTGAGGCCTCGGCCCCTTTTTAGTATGAATATAACATCATTAGTATCTACAATAGATACAGCAAAAATTATTCTTCAGCTGCCAGGTTCATTCATGTTTAACCCTTTAAGGACACATGACATGTGTGACATGTCATGATTCCCTTTTATTCCAGAAGTTTGGTCCTTAAGGGGTTAACAGATAATCCTAGAGACAAAATGAAATAGTAGAAGATCTTTCTCCTGTAGGCTGTATATCCTCATGTCACAGTTAATTCCCAATACATGTGCAGTTCTGCTGACAACATCAAGATAAACATTTCCCAAATACATAAACCTGTCACTTTGTGAAGTGGATTACAATAAACTTACAAAACTGGTAAGCTTTCTGCTGCAGAAGTGTAACAAATGTGACAATTCATTTGGATCATAGATTCAGTACATGAAACAACGACAGATTGTTAGAAAAAACATTTAAAATAAAATAATATATATATATATATATATATATATATATATATATATATATACACACATATATATTTAAAAAGTGATTCTTTGTTTAAATAATTTGCATATGCCCATTCAGAATTCAGAAGCCATCCAGAAGTCTTATGACTTGACTGGTGTGTGCAGATCTGTGTTTAAAAATGTATTGTCTATATATATGTTATTATATATAATACAAAGGGCCTAATTACAGAATCTTATCAACAGAAGACACTAAAATAGTCATACCTCAAAGGTGGAGGGAAACTCGCAGGATTAAATTATTAAGAAAACACATACTCTATGCTAATCTCTCTCTTTTATTTCTTAAACAAATCCAATGAAGCAGGTTTTCCGTGGGCAGGGTAAAAGGGTGGGCCACTGATGCAAATCACATAACCGGTAAAGGCCAAAGGTGCAGATATGCAGTCAAGGACAGAAAGAAAAGGTGGATGTAGTGAGTGTAGAAGAAAGGGGACATGCCACAGTGTTAGAGAGACTGAAGCAACAAGAGCATTTACACAGTAAACAAAGTCAGCTTTCCTTAACTAATTTAACCCCTTAAGACCGCAGGGCATTCTATGCCGTCCCCATTTTAGTGGCTCTAAAAGCCGCAGGGCGGCATAGAATGCCCTGCAATCTTTTGTACTTACCAGGTCACCGGCGATCCCACGCCGGCGATCCCACGGCGGCGATCCCACGCCGGCGATCACGGTATGGAGGACTTACCTGGGAGCCCAGGGAGTCCCCCTGCTTCCTCTTCGGGGCCATGTGACCTCGCGATCACATGGACGGCATAGCCATGCAAGGCATTGCCAGCAGGGGGAGTGCCTGTAATGACAGGTACTCCCCCTGCTGTCTGAAAAAAATAAATAAAAGTTTAAACCAGTTGAAAATTAAATTATATATACTTAGATCATATATATATTTAATATATATATGATCTATGTATATATATATATATATACACATATACACACATAAACATAAATATACATACACTGTCTACGGCATAGCCGTCCATGTCAATGCCAGCAGGGGGAGTGCCTGTAATGATAGGTACTCCCCCTGCTGCCTGAAAATAAAATGAGTTAATACAGTGTAAAAATAAATAATATATACTTAGATCATATATATATTTATTATATATATGATCTAAGTATATATATACACACATACACCTAAATATACATACACTGTCTACGTGTATTTTAATATTAATATATACATAATTATATATATATATATTAATATCAAAATACACGTACGATATTGATTAAATATATATATAATTTTCATTATATATATATATTTATATATAATAAAAAATAAATAAATATATAAATATGTTAAAAAATAGATAAAAAATATATAAACATGCGTAATTTCGTAATAACTGTATTTTAAAATTTATATATATATATATTGATATCAAAATACATGTAGAACGAAATAATATATATATCTATATACATAAGTATATACGTATATATCACTATATATATACCTATATATAAATAAAAATAATAAAAAAAATTATATACATATATATATATATACACACGCCCAGGGGTCTGAATGAAAAATGCTCCTTTACTATGTTCCTGTGAACCTCCACTGCAGCTTTATTTAATGCATAGAGCAATCCATAATGTTACCATATTTAGGTTGGGGTTTACCACAACCATTGGACCTAGTCCAATTTGCAATTTAGTACTGTTTTTTTAGAAAAAAATATTAATTTTTATTGCTTTATTGTTTATAAAGAGAATTTTTAGCTATTATAAAAACAATTTTTTTGATACTGACTTAAAAATGGATAAGGGGATACAGTATTAATTACATACCTAGACAGGGCTTAATGTACATAGGGCAATCCTTTACTGTCTGTTTACTATACACTGATTATGCACACACATTCACAGTTGATTATTAATTGGAATACACAAGTAGCCCTAATATTATGATTCATATAGCTGGATTTAGCCCTATAGATTTTTCAGATTTTTCACATATTTGTACTTTTGTTGCATGTTTATTGAGGTCACATTATGCATTCAGATGTCTATATCATAGGCTTTGGTGTCACATATTAAGATATACAGCTTTTACCTATTAGTAGGCTCTTACACTCACATTAGATTTATACCTCCAATACAGCTTAGTTTTTATTTTTACACAATAGGCTGTTTTATTGCACTTCACTGTATCAGAAATGGTGATTGCGTTAACCTTTATAATACACAAGTGCTCTGTCCTGTTTTTTTCTTTTCTGTATTCTCCCATAGGATCCCCCCTCCCCTCCTGACCGGCTGCGGTCCGGTTGCCATGGCATCATATGAATACATTTGAAGGGCTTAAGAGGTGTGTCCTATGCCGGCGCCTGTAAGCAAGGGATCAACCAAGGAGACGTTGGCGTCTCTGGTTGCCCGGCAACGACGCACGGCGAATCACAATCCTCCAGTCCGGTCATGTGGGTCAGGGACCCGGAAGTAAAATTCAGCATTGCGGAAGCAATCGGAGCGCACCCGGCGGCGGGAATGGAGGGGTTACACCTGATTTCGTAAGTACCCTAATCAAGATATTTCCTATATAAGTTTGCTTATTCTATTGTTTATGTTGTCCTGATGAAAGCTCCATGAGGAGCTGAAACGTTGACGTCATGTATCGAATAAAGAAACTTGTGTGATTAGAAAATTCCTGGAGTGCGGGTATTTACTTGGATATACACACATATATATATATATTAATTCTACGTATATATTTATGTAATAATTTTACATAATTAGGTCATTTTATTAATTACAATTTGCAGGACCTGCCTGACAACCCAGGCCAAAAGTTCAGGGAATTACATTTTCTAGTGCTATATTTAACCCTGTAACTTTCCAAGAAACCATAAAACCTGTACATGGGGGGTACTGTTTTACTCGGAAGACTTCGCTGAACACAAATATTAGTGTTTCCAAACAGTAAAATATATTACAACGACGATATCGTCAGTGATAGTGATTTTTTTTGCATTTTTCACACACAAATGGCACTTACACTGATGATATAATTGTTGTGATACGTTTTACTGTGTTGAAACACTAATATTTGTGTTCAACGAAGTCTCCTGAGGATAACAGTACCCCTCATGTACAGGTTTTATGGTGTTTTCAAAAGTTACAGAGTCAAATATAAGGTTTGCGTTTCAGTTTTTTCACATTAAAATTTGCCAGGTTGCCTTTGAGACCGCATGGTAGCCCAGGAATGAAAATTATCCCCATGATAGCATACCATTTGCAATAGTAGACAACCCAGGGTATTGCAAATAGGGTATGTTCAGTTTTTTTAGTAGCCACTTAGTCACAAACACTGGCAACAATTTGCGTTCAAATTAGTTTTTTGCATTTTCAAATTTTAACACTTACTTTGGCCAGTGTTTGTGACCAAGTGGCTACTAAAAAAGACTGGACATACTCCATTTGCAATACCTTGGGTTGTCTACTTTTGCAAATGGTATGCCATCATGGGGTAATTCTTATTCCTGGGCTACCATATGGTCTCAAAGGCAACGTAACCAATCTGGCGAATTTCAATGTGAAAAAACTGAAATATGTAACACGCTATATTTGACCCTGTAACTTCCCAAAACACCATAAAACCTGTACATAGGGGGTACTGTTTTACACGTGAGACATCGCTGAATACAAATATGTGTATTGTATTGCAGTAAAAGCAAACAGTATTTTGACATTCACAGTTAAAATGTCACGTAGAACTAAATTTTTTTTTAAATTCTTATTTTCTCCCATTTTTCTATATTTTTTTTCATATTAAATTATGTTCCATACCTAAATATTTGATGTTAAATGAAAGTCCTGTTTCCCATGAATAAAATGATATATAATAAGTGTGGGTATATTTAATATGAAAGAGGTGAATTACGGTTGGACAGACATATAGCGCAAATGCCAGGTTTTGTTTACGTTTTTTTTTGGATCACAACTTGGCTGCGGTCTTAAGGGGTTAAAGGATCACATGTATTCCTGACCCTATAGTGTTAAAACCACCATCTAGCCCCCTGGGCCCCTCATGCTTCCATAAATATAGCAAAATCTTACTGTATTCAAGACAGAAGCTGTAGATCTGCATGCTGTTTGCCTAAAAAAAAACAGCAGTCTGCAGACATCAGAAGTGGTAACCTGATCCAATCACAATGCTTCCCCATAGGAATGGCTGAGACTGACAAAGAGGCAGATCAGAGGCAGAGCCAGCATGATTCAAACACAGCCCTGGCTAATCAGCATCTCCTCATAGAGATGAATTGAATCAACTTTATGAGGAAAGTGCAGTGTCTGCATGCAGATGGAGAAGATACTGAATGTTTGGATGCGTTTTAAGCAGCCATGACCCAGGAAGGATCTCTAACAGCCATCTGAGGAGTGGCCAGTAAAGTTAACACTAGGCTGTAATGTAAACACTGCATTTTCTCTGAAAAGACAGTGTTTACAGCAAAAAGCCTGAAGGTAATGATTCTACACACCAGAACAAATTCAATAAGCTGTAGTTGTTCTGGTGACTATAGTGCCCCTTTAAGTGTCAGCCAGTCCACACAAGTTTTGTACTCACACATCCCTCTTAAGTTTCCATACTTAATTTTCTCTACACAAAGCAAGAGCATGTGAAGAGTAGAAAAAACAAATATATATATATAAAAAAAAAAAAAAAAATATATATATATTTGTGTTAAGGGCTCCTGATAGTACAGAAGATACAAACACTGTTAGGTGTGGGATGGTATTACAAGAGCAAGTCGGTTGTGGTGTGCCGGAACCGACGATGAGGTAGACCTGTAAATAAAGAGGGCCCACCTAGAAGAAATGTAAGAAAAAGGAGTTGATAAAGAGGAGTGGGTGGGAGGGTGATGCAGCGCTGACCTCGGACGGTATGGAGCCAGGTAAGGGGTGTCCCTTAAGTAGGTAGAAGGTGAGTCATACGCCCCTCCCACAATTACAGGCCAAAAGGCCTTAATACTTGTGTTAAGGGCTCCTGATAGTACAGAAGATACAAACACTGTTAGGTGTGGGATGGTATTACAAGAGCAAGTCGGTTGTGGTGTGCCGGAACCGACGATGAGGTAGACCTGTAAATAAAGAGGGCAAAAGTAGAAAATCAAAATTTATTACGAAACGAGCAATATACATACTTTAACCAGACATATCTTGAAAGGCATTTCTAACTTCTTGTACTGGGTTAGGTGTGTATCTAGAGTATGCAGAGGACTTCCAGCGCTGTAGTGGCTGCTCCTAAGCGGAAGGAGTGGCCCGAATAGTTATTTGCTTTTAGGCCTAGTTGTGTAAGTAATGACCTGACGTGGGTCATGAAGGTGGTGGTAGTGAGTACCGAACCTTGTAGACAAAAGTGGTTGAGATGGTGATGCTTGTAAAACCTGGGTATATGTGTCCAGTAATGTGACGGGGCACCACTCGTTGTGGGTAGGATAGTATCTAACCTCTACCGGAGGTGCGTGTTGATTGGTTTTGGAGTGATGCAGAGGCAAGATATAGTAATCCATGTGTTTTGTTAAGTGTGAGTGAAGCAGAATGTGAGTGGACTGGGTTGTGTAGATGGCGGTAAATTCTCTTGGTCTTAAAACCCATAAAAAGCCATATAGATGGCGGTTTTAATAACAAGGTTTGTGTTGTTGGCAAAGGGTTTTAAATCTAGTAGTTTGGATAGATCTTTGAAAATATTGACGTCTATGGGTAGCCTTTGCGCAGTACGTGGGGGTTCGGATCTCTGAATACCCCTAAGGATATTTTTGATCTGGTAGGAGGACATGAAACTTGTGTTGATTGGTTGTAATGTTAACATGTGATGTTGTATGCCTGTTAGATATAGCTTGATTGTGTTGTATGATAATTTGAGTTTGAGGTGGCAAAAAGGAAGCAAAACCCAACAAGGATGTCATAATGAAAGGTTGTGCGATATTGTGTGATGACAGAAATCTTTTGAATAGAAGGAAAGCCCTGTCATAGGTCTTCCGGGTATTGGCGGATAGCGCTAATTGTGACAATGTCCTGCTATGTTGCATTATAGCGTCTAGTCCATGACTAGTTGGTGGAAAGGTGGAGTGGTCGTGGCTGTGCGTGCAGCTGACGGAAGTATTTGTCGAAAAGCCTGTAAATTGAAACAAGACAAATGGTCAGCAGCCGTGTTGTATACACCTGGGACATGCACACAAAACAAGAAAAAATTGTGACACGCGGCCAGCCAGGTGAGTTTCCTCAAGAACCTCATAATGGTCAGTGATTTGGATCGACCTTTGTTTATGATGTGGTGCGTTGCTTGGTTGTCTGAGTAGCAACGTACTGACGAACCTGCCCATAGATGCCCCCATGTCACGGCAGCTGCCACAATGGGATATATCTCAAATAGAGCTGAAGTAGTTGGAAAAACTCTCCAGGTCCTGAACCTCTGGAGGCCAACTACCCCAAAGCCATTCATTCCCGTAAATTACTGCGAAACCTGTGGTAGACCCGCGTCTGACCAGATGGTAGGTGAAGAGTCAGACAATTCAGGGGGAAACATGCTTCTCCCATTCCAGGTGGTTAAAAGTTTCTCCACATAAGTAGGTCTGCCGTGGCCTGGGTATCCAGGGGTAACCTGTGTGCATCATGCTAAACAGTGGGAACATGTTTAGGAGTCGTGAGATGAAAGCCCGGCCTTGGGGTATAATGCGCATGGCAAAATTTAGTGACCCAAGTAGAGATGTAATTCTTGCGGTTGCAAGTACCGAGGTGTAAGTATAGGTTGATGTTGGTAAGAATGTTCTCTATATTGGTGTGTGGCAGGCTGGCTTGCTGGCTGTGGCTGAGTCTAGTATGATTCCTAGGAAAGTGATAACTGTATCTGTGTCAGGGTACCTGAAGTCTCTACCTCCGAGAGAGGTAGAGACTTAGACGTTCATCCGTCCGGACGCCATGTTTCCTCTGTTCCTCGCGGTCGACCCGGTCACACAAACGCCGGCCGCGAGGGAGTCTCTTCCTTTTGTAGCATGGTGCCCGGAGGCCGACGTCATCACGCCAATCCGGAACGACCTGTCACTCAGTCCGAGACAGACTAATCAGGTTTCGTCGGAGGCGTGTCTATCCTCTCTAGCCAGGGTATTTAAACATACTTCGCCCTGTTGCTCATTGCCCTGTCGTGGTTCTAGCCTGTCTAGTCACACAGTGCTCTGGTGTTTCTCAGTTATCCTTTTGGTTTCGACCCGGCTTGTTTCCTTACTCTGTTTACCTCCGTTATCCTTGACCCGGCTTGTTCCTCGCTTACCTGTCTTCTCGTTCCCTCGACCTCGGCTTGTCTCTGACCATTCTCTATACTCTCTGTACGTTAGCCCGGCCATTCTAAGGACCGGTATACGTATCCTGTACCTGTTTGTACTTTGCGTGTTGGATCCCTGTCCCGATCCTGACATTACGACAGGGCCAATGGATCCTGCAGGTACAAACAGTCAGGTTGGTTCCTCTGATTCCAGGTTTGACGCCATGGAACACAGAATGGACCAAATGGCCTTAGCACTACAGGCATTGTTGTCTCGTGCTAATAATCCTCCAGAGGAGACGCGTCCTACTCCTATTTCCCCTGTAGGTTCAGGCCTAGAGGTAGCTACTGTAGGTGCCTCTTCCCGTGTTACTCCACCTGTACGTTATGGTGGGTCACCTGAGAAGTGTCGTGGTTTTTTAAACCAGATCAGCATTCACTTTGAATTGCAACCTCGCTCCTATCCTACTGATAGGGCAAAGGTTGGGTTTATTATCACCTTACTCATTGAGAAAGCTCTGAGATGGGCTAACCCATTATGGGAGAACGATAACCCGTTGGTATACAATTATACTGCCTTTGTAGCTGCTTTTAGAAGAACTTTTGACCCCCCTGGTAGAAAGGTCAATGCAGCCAGATTACTGTTGCGCCTGAGACAGGAGAACCGAACATTAGTGGATTATGCACTAGAGTTCAGGTCTCTGGCGTCAGAAGTTAAGTGGAATGAACAGGCTTATATGGATGTATTCTTGAACGGGTTATCAGATGTTATCCTTGACGAAATTGCTACTAGGGAGCTACCAGAGAATTTAGAGGACTTAATTTCGTTCATTTCTCGTATTGATGAACGTATAAGAGAAAGACAGAACACTCGAGAGAGGAACCTAAGACCTGCCTTTAAATTAGCACCCGCATTTCTAAGTCCTGAGTCCAATACCTCACTAATTCCTGAACCTATGCAGATAGGCAATACTCATCTCTCAGAAGAGGAGAGACTGTACAGGAGAAGGGAGGGATTGTGTATGTATTGTGGAGTCAGAGGTCATTTACGCCTGAATTGTCCTGTTCGCTCGGGAAACGCCCGCACCTAAGTTTCTCTAGAGGACAGGCCTTGGGTGTTTCTATTTTGTCCTCTACGCATAATTACAAAAATCACAGGCTTTTACTACCAGTTTCTTTAACATGGAAGAAGGAAGTACTTAAGACCGTGGCATTGATAGATTCCGGCGCTGCTGAGAATTTTATCGATCAAGCCTTTGCCACTAAGCACACTATTCCTTCCCAGTTAAGAGAGACCCCCTTGGCCGTTGAGGCCATTGATGGTAGACCACTACTCGAGCCTGTTATTACTCGTGAGACTATATCCATGAGCCTGTCTGTTGGTATCTTACACGAGGAGAGTATATCTCTTATGCTTATTTCGTCCCCTTCCGTTCCCATAGTCCTGGGGTATCCATGGTTAAAGAGACATAACCCTACTATCGATTGGGAGTTAGGGGAGATACTCTCGTGGGGTCAGGGTTGTCAGGAGAGGTGTTTACAGAAGGTATCCCCTTTGGCTGTAATTTACACACCTGACACTACTACCCAGCCTAAAGAGAGACAGATACCTCCTTTGTACATGGACTTAAAGGCAGTATTCGATAAAAAGAACGCTGATACTCTACCTCCACACAGGTCCTTTGATTGTAAAATTAACCTATTACCTGGTACCATGCCTCCTAGGGGCAATGTATACCCTCTATCCACTAAAGAGAATGCTGTTTTAGAGGAGTATATTCAGGAGAATTTAGACAAGGGATTTATCAGGAGATCCTCATCTCCTGCCGGGGCTGGGTTCTTTTTTGTTAAGAAGAAGGATGGGTCACTCAGACCTTGTATCGATTATCGAGGGTTGAATAAAATAACCATCAGGAATGCCTATCCTATCCCCTTGATTACAGAACTCTTTGATCGGTTAAAGGGCTCTAAGATTTTCACCAAGTTGGACCTCAGAGGGGCGTACAACTTGGTGAGAATTCAGCAAGGCCATGAGTGGAAGACAGCGTTTAATACCCGCTATGGTCATTATGAGTATACGGTCATGCCTTTTGGTCTCTGTAACGCACCTGCAGTTTTCCAAGATTTGATTAACGAAGTTCTTAGGGAATTTCAACATGATTGTGTTATTGTCTACCTGGATGACATACTCATACACTCTAAAGAGATTGAGACCCACCATCGACAAGTCAGACAGGTATTACACAAACTTTTACAACATGGTTTGTACTGTAAACTTGAGAAATGCAGTTTTGACCAGACCCAGATAGACTTTCTTGGATACGTGATTTCTGGGGAGGGCTTTAAGATGGATCCTGACAAACTCCAGTCTATTTTAGATTGGCCATTGCCTCAGGGACTCAAAGCTATTCAGAGATTTATTGGCTTCTCTAATTATTATAGACGCTTCATTAAGGGCTACTCGTCTATTATTGCGCCCATCACCAATATGACCAAACAAGGGGCGGATACTAAGACATGGTCTACTGATGCTCTAGCTGCTTTCAAGAGTCTCAAAGAACTTTTTGCTTCTGCTCCAATACTAGTCCATCCGGATACGACCTTACCGTTCCTGCTCGAGGTCGATGCCTCTGAGACAGGAGTAGGGGCGGTTCTGTCACAAAGATTGGGGGTAGATAAACCATTGCACCCATGTGGTTTTTTTTCTAAGAAACTTTCGGGTCCTGAGAGCAGATATGACATCGGCGACAGAGAACTCTTAGCAGTCATTAAAGCCTTAAAGGAATGGAGACATTTATTAGAGGGAACCTTACATCCTATTACTATCCTGACGGACCACAAGAACTTGTCCTACATTGGGGAGGCTAAGCGCCTGTCCTCTAGGCAGGCTCGTTGGTCCTTATTCCTGACTCACTTCAACTATGTGCTGACTTATAGACCTGGTTCAAAAAATTCTAAAGCCGATGCCTTATCTCGCCAGTATGAACCTTCTACTGTACCTGAGCCGGTCCTTTCCTCTATAGTTCCGAAATGCAATATTGTTGCTAATACGAATCTCAGGATTCATTCTCCGTTACTGGCCGAGATCGTTAAGCTACAACATTTAGCACCTAGACAGACTCCTGTGGGTCGACATTTCGTTCCTCCTGCTCTTCAACTGGAACTCTTGCAGTGTTTCCATAACAGCAAGATGGCGGGACATCCTGGTATTCGCAAGACTTTTGCGTTGATCTCTAAGGATTTCTGGTGGCCTGCTTTACGTAGGGATACTAAAGATTTCATCGCTGCATGTGAGGTTTGTACTAAGACCAAACAACCTCATACGCTTCCTTGTGGATTCCTGCACCCCTTAGAAGTTCCAGAGAAGCCGTGGTCCTGCTTGGCCATGGACTTTATTGTCGATCTACCTATCTCTAAAAAACAGACTGTTATCCTCACCGTGGTTGACAGATTCACTAAGATGGCACACTTCATTCCTCTGCCTAAACTTCCATCTTCTCCCGAATTGGCCGAGATATTCGCTAGGGAGATTTTTCGCCTACATGGGATACCCTCTCAAATTGTGTCTGACAGAGGTTCCCAATTTATTTCCCGTTTTTGGAGGTCCTTCTGTTCGCAACTTGGTATCAAATTGAACTTTTCTTCTGCCTATCACCCTCAGTCTAATGGAGCTGCTGAACGTACCAACCAGAAAATTGAACAATATTTGCGATGTTTTGTTTCCGAACACCAGGATGATTGGGTCGGTTTGATTCCTTGGGCAGAGTTTGCACACAACAATCTCGTTTGCGATTCTACTCATTCAAGCCCCTTCTTCATGAATTATGGCTTTCACCCGTCTATTCTTCCTTCGGCTTCTCCTTCCCAGGGGGTGCCGTCGGTTGATGTTCATGTTGCTAATTTGAGGAAGTTGTGGGATCAAACTCGGCAAATCCTTACGCACAATTCTATGCTGGTTAAGAAACATGCTGATAAACGTAGAAGGGCGGCTCCGCTCTTTGTTCCGGGTGATAGGGTATGGTTGAGCACGAGGAACATCCGTTTAAAGGTGCCCTCCATGAAGTTCGCTCCCCGTTATATTGGACCTTACAGGGTGTTGTCTCGTATCAATCCAGTTGCGTATCGTCTAGCTCTTCCTGATACCTTACGCATCCCTAACTCGTTTCATGTGTCGTTGCTGAAACCTCTTATTTGTAACAGGTTCTCCTCCACAACAGCCCCTCCTTGTCCTGTTCAGGTGGAGGGTCAGGAGGAGTATGAGGTTAACTCTATTATTGATTCTCGTATCTCCCGGGGGAAAGTACAATATCTGGTCGATTGGAAGGGATACGGTCCTGAGGAGAGGAGTTGGGTACCTCAGGAGGATGTTCATGCTCCTCGTCTCCGCAGGGCGTATCACTCTCGCTTTCCATCTCGTCCCGGTTCTTTCCGCCCGGTGGGCGTATCTGAGGGGGGGGGTACTGTCAGGGTACCTGAAGTCTCTACCTCCGAGAGAGGTAGAGACTTAGACGTTCATCCGTCCGGACGCCATGTTTCCTCTGTTCCTCGCGGTCGACCCGGTCACACAAACGCCGGCCGCGAGGGAGTCTCTTCCTTTTGTAGCATGGTGCCCGGAGGCCGACGTCATCACGCCAATCCGGAACGACCTGTCACTCAGTCCGAGACAGACTAATCAGGTTTCGTCGGAGGCGTGTCTATCCTCTCTAGCCAGGGTATTTAAACATACTTCGCCCTGTTGCTCATTGCCCTGTCGTGGTTCTAGCCTGTCTAGTCACACAGTGCTCTGGTGTTTCTCAGTTATCCTTTTGGTTTCGACCCGGCTTGTTTCCTTACTCTGTTTACCTCCGTTATCCTTGACCCGGCTTGTTCCTCGCTTACCTGTCTTCTCGTTCCCTCGACCTCGGCTTGTCTCTGACCATTCTCTATACTCTCTGTACGTTAGCCCGGCCATTCTAAGGACCGGTATACGTATCCTGTACCTGTTTGTACTTTGCGTGTTGGATCCCTGTCCCGATCCTGACAATCTGGTCCTTCGGTTTTGGTGGGGGAAACTGGGACGCCCACCTGTTTAAAAAGACTGATGGTTTCTATGAGGCTACTGGGTGGAGAAATATTCTCTTCGATCAGTAAGAAATCATCCAGTAGTGTATAACTGTAGGGCATCTGGCTACATTTAACAATAATCAGCATAGTGTTTCGGCGAATACGTCGAAAAAGGCCGGACTACTTTTGAACCAAACGTTAAACGTGAGAAAAAATAGTAGTGCCCGGCCCACTTAATGCCATGCAGGTGCCATAGTGTACGGTGGATAGGCAATAATTTGAAAGCATGTGTTATGTCAGTCTTGCTGAGCCGTGCTCCGACACCTGCCTGCATGATAGCCGTAATGGCGTGATTATTGGCAGAGGTGTGAGGTGCAGACAGATCGATGATAAATCTTTGTTTGTGGGAAGATTTCCCTTTATATCCGTTAAGTATTGCTTAGGGTACATTTTAATTGGACACATAGTTTTCGCCTGTGCTCTAAAGCATGTTTGAACATATATGCAATAACCTACATCCACTGTAATTACATGCACAGACATTGAAATTATTACATATTTGGGATTTTCCCAAAAACTTGATAGGACGACCCAGTTTATCTTTGGGCGTTTCCTCTGCTGAACCAGCGGAACCAGTGCCCTGTGAGGTAGTAGGTTCGTTTGCAGTGGTAGGACAAAATTGGCAGTATGGCCATGGAGGAGCAGTATGCACGGGCCGGTGTTCTCAAACCTGCAAAGTGTCTGCAGAAAATGACAGTATCAATCTCGCTCCAGTTGGACCTTGTCCCGTACTGTGAGAATGCGCCAGACACTTTGGAAAAATCCTAGGGGATGTACTGGCAGGCTAATTATGCCGGGTAAGGCGAAACCATTAATCTTGTTCTTTGGTGACAGGTGAGGCCCTGCTAGTTGCCAAGTGGCTATGAGAGGCTCTGTCTATGAGTTGGCGCGAGGGGTTATTGAGGCCACCCGTCGTAGTGGCAGGAATCGTAGGCCTCTCGGTGATAGTAAAAGAAAACAGGGGGAGGGAGTGACAGGTGAGGCCCTCTCTATAAATATTGCGAGGCGGCTAACTCACGTGTGGCCCGATGGCGTTTGCCTCCGAGACTTGGAGGCGGGGTGTTGGCCTCGCGGACCACTAAACGATAGGCAGAAATGCCAAGAAGGGAGATACCTATTTGGGCCTATACCCCTAACTTGCCAGTACTCTATGGCCTAGAAGAATGAAACGTATGTGAACTACAGCGTGAGCAGGCTTACGTACCTGGTAGTATGTATAAAGTTTTGAGAATCGACAGGTATGAAAACCTGGATAAACCTAAAAAGGGATAGAGTGAGAATGGATCCCGTGAGACCTGTGTAATCTGTATAGGCTGGGATTATGGCTTCTAGCAGTATGTGTGGGAGGTGTAAAAGTCTATGAGTAGGATAGTGACATGACTGCCCATGCTTGGTGACAAGCGTTATGCTGAGTCCGATACCTGGCAGCAGGGGATTGGCCGTGTAATGTGTATATATGGAAGGTGATCAGATGATATGCATGTCACTAAACTGATCTGGGAATGTAAGGGACTTTTAATGTGAAAATGACAATATGCAGAATCATAAATGTTGCTGTAAAGTGACGTATGAATGTAAGAACCAGAACGTGTGATTCAAAACCGAAAGTCTTGTGAGACGTATATGCCGTGTTCTTGAATACTCGTGTTACGTCGTCTGAGTGTGTCAAGAAAAGGCCTGAGTTTGTAAATGCCATGTGAAATTATGTGAAATGACAATCTATGCAGAAAATGTTGTGACGTATGAGAGGTTGAACCAAGCGTGTGATTCAACCCGAAACCCTCTGTGGAAGGTAGGACCGTGTTCTTATATACTCGTGGTATTGCGTATGAGTATGATAAGAAATGGCCTGAATAGTTAGTGCCATGTAATCGTAGTGTACATGGTTGTAATAACATCTCCATTATACTCTTAGAAAATAGGACTGTGTCCTTGAGCTTGTGGTATGTGTACGAGCATGACAGAAAAAGGAGCCGTAATGTAGGCTAACCATAACTGTTGTATAACAGGATGTTATACTAATATATCCTAATTTAATAATATATCTGAGCCCTCACTTAAGTATAATTTATAACACATGAATAGGGAGGATATGCTTAAACATCATATGTATATAAAATACAGTCTGTGTGTGTGTGTGTGTATGTATAAAATAGATGAAGTATCAATATGAAAATATATATACAGAGGTACTTAATAAAAGACTAAAATTAAACTTATTTACCAGGATAATTGCCAAGTACAGAAAATTTTATAAGGATAAATAGAAACATGGTAACATACTGTGAATACTGAATAAGGATGCATACGATTGCTACATACACGGTACATAGGTTTCCGGAAACCAGAGGGTTAATTCGCCTGTGACTTGGCCGTAAAGCGTGCGGCCGTAAAGTAAGGCCGTGAAAAATCGTGACGCCGTGGGAAGTGATCCGGGCGACGGACTTACGTTTTTGAAGACCTGAGGACTCAATCAACAATGAAGACCGGGTTTTTGTGCGTGGCTGGCCGGGAGGAAAGACCTGAAAGGAGTTCCTGGACACCGCTAACACCAACGAAACGCAGAGTTTCCCCGAAAGCAAGATGGCGCCGTCCGTGAACCGGAAGTGGATTCAGGATGCAGCGCTGACCTCGGACGGTATGGAGCCAGGTAAGGGGTGTCCCTTAAGTAGGTAGAAGGTGAGTCATACGCCCCTCCCACAATTACAGGCCAAAAGGCCTTAATACATATATATATATATATATATACACTGCTCAAAAAATAAAGGGAACACTTAAACAACACAATGTAACTCCAAGTCAATCACACTTCTGTGAAATCAAATTGTCCACTTAGGAAGCAACACAATTTCACATGGTGTTGTGCAAATGGGTGTAGCGGTACTTACCTTATCTGAGGGCCGGCCGAGGTCCTCAGTTCCCGCCGCGCGCGGCTCGCTCGGGGCTTGGATGACAGCGGGCAGTAATCGCGGGATGCGGTCACGTGTCCCGCCTAACTCCAAGAGCGCGCCGTGAGTCTCGGGCACTCTCTTAAAGGGGAAGTGGGATCCGAAAATTAAAACGGTCTCTTATTGGCCCCTGTCATCCCACATTCCCCATACACTCACATTTTGGGGGCGTGGATATTACAGGGGACAATCAAATTAAATGTTAGGGTATTTATACTTACCTCTCCCTTAACTCCCTGCCCTATCGTGGTTTCTGTTTCAGTTCCCTTTAGTGCTTGTTGTGTTCAGTTGTGATTTTTCGTACTTGTCCTTGGCTTTGTATTTGACTCAGTTTATCTCTTTATCCCTTTATTCTGTTTTGATACAAGGGCGATTTGAGACCTTGTATCGATTATAGGGGTCTAAATAAAATCACCATAAAAAGTGCTTACCCTATACCTTTAATCACAGAATTATTTGACAGGCTCAAACACGCTACTGTGTTTACTAAACTGGACCTTAGAGGTGCATACAATCTAATACGTATAAAGAAGGACCATGAATGGAAAACTGCATTCAATACTAACACTGGTCATTACGAGTACACTGTGATGCCATTTGGTCTTTGTAATGCCCCAGCAGTGTTTCAAGAATTTATTAATGACGTCTTACGGGAGTTTATTCACACATTTGTAATAGTGTACTTGGACGACATATTAATATATTGAACGGATTTGCATACTCATCATATGCATGTTAAATAAGTTTTGAAAACCCTTCTTGTTAATGGACTTTATTGTAAACTAGAAAAATGCTTATTTGATCAATCCGAAATCCAGTTTTTGGGGTATTTAATTTCTGCTAAGGGTTTTTGTATGGATCCCCAGAAGCTTTCTGCTGTCATAGAATGGCCTCTACCTCAAGGTTAGAGAGCCATTCAGCGTTTTCTTGGTTTTTCTAACTATTATAGATGCTTTAATAAAGGTTTTTCTTCTATTGTAGCGCCCATAACCCGTATGACTAAAAAGGATGGTAATACTCGTGTCTGGTCCCCAGAGGCGCTTGAGGCCTTTGAATTTCTTAAGACTACGTTTGCCTCTGCTCCTATTTTACAGCATCCTGTCCCTTCTTTGCCTTATATTCTTGAAGTTGATGCTTCTGATATTGGGGTAGGTGCTGTCTTATCTCAAAGAGAATCACCTGAAAAGCCATTACATCCTTCCAAACAGATGTCCAAAGCCGAAAAGAATTATGACATAGGCAATCGAGAACTCCTTGCTATTATTTTAGCACTTAAGGAGTGGAGACATCTATTAGAGGGTACTAAGGATCCCATCCTAATTTTTACGGATCACAAAAACCTTTCCTACCTTAGTGAAGCCAAAAGATTGTCTTCTACGCAGGCCAGGTGGTCACTGTTTTTATCTCATTTCAATTATATCATCATCTACAGACCAGGTGATCGTAACACTAAAGCCGACGCTCTGTCCAGGCAATTCGAAACTACCGACAAACAAGAGTTTGATGATACCCCTGTCATTCCCCCAGACAGAATAATAGCTACTACGGTTCTATCTATTTCTTCTTCACTCTTGCAAGTTATACAGGCTAAACAAAACTTGGCACCTAGTGAGAGACCTGCTGATAAACTGTTCGTTGATGTCCCCGAAAGACAGGACATTATGTCATTATATCATGACACCAAAACTGCTGGACATCCTGGTATTTCTAAAACCTTATCAGCAGTTTCTAGATACTTTTGGTGGGCTTCCTTACGCAAGGACGTCACCGATTACGTACAGGCATGTACTACTTGTGCCAGTATGAAGTCTTCTCATAGAGTTCCTTGTGGGTTGTTGCACCCGTTGCCCATACCCGAAAGGCCTTGGTCCAATCTATCCATGGATTTTATTGTTGAATTGCCTCCTTCGAATGATAAAACAGTCATCCTGATGATAGTGGATCGGTTTTCTAAGATGGCTCATTTTGTGTCTTTTGTCAAATTGCCCTCTTCCAAGGAACTTGCTTCTATCTTTGCCAGGGAGGTGTTTCGGTTGCATGGTATTCCTAAATCGATTGTATCCGATAGGGGTAGCCAATTTATTTCCAGATTCTGGAAAGCCTTTTGTTCAGAGATGGGTATTTCTCTCTCGTTTTCCTCCGCTAACCACCCCCAGTCTAATGGAGCTGCTGAACGTGCCAACCAATCCCAAGAGCAGTATCTTCGTTGTTTCGTATCCCACCATCAGAACAATTGGGCTGACCTTCTTCCTTGGGCTGAGTTTGCTCGTAATAACGCTGCACATGAATCTTTCGTTAAAAGCCCTTTTTACGTTGTTTATGGCCAGCATCCTGTTGTTCTTCCAGCTGCATTCTCCTTACAGGGCATGCCAGTTCTGGATGAGCTTTTGGCTGGTGTACGTACTACTTGGGAGCAGGTTCAGCGTTCTTTGATGGACTCCACTGCTCGCCAAAAGGTTCAAGCTGACAAGCATTGCAGGGCGGCTCCATCCTATGTCATGGGGGAGAGGGTTTGGCTTTCCACTCGCAATATTCGTCTTTGTGTGCCTTCTATGAAGTTGGCTCCTCATTTTATCGGTCCTTTTCGTATCTTACATAAAGTTAATCCTGTTTCGTATGCCTTGGATCTTCCCAGGAACCTACATATTCCTAACGTCTTTCACACCTCCTTGTTGAAACCTCTCCTGTGTAACCGTTATACCCGGCATGTTCCCCCTCCCCTTCCTGTTTCTGTGGAGGGTCATGAGGAGTTTGAAGTAGCCGTTGTGATTGACTCTCGTTTTCTCAGGGGTCGCCTCCAGTACCTGGTGCATTGGAGGGGCTATGGGCCTGAGGAATGCAGTTGGATTTCCGCTGACGCTGTTCACGCTCCTCGCCTTGTGTGTTCCTTCCATTCTCGTTTTCCTGCCAGGCCGGGCCCTCCCGGGGGGGGGTACTGTAGCGGTACTTACCTTATCCGGGGGCGGGCCGCGTGCGGCTCGCTCGGGGCTCAAATGACGGCGGCCACTGACCGCGGGATGCGGCCATATGTCCCGCTTAGCTCCAAGAGTGCGCCGCGTGTCTCGGGCACTCTCTTAAAGGGGAAGTGGGAGCCAAAAATTACAAAGGTCTCTCATTGGCCCCTGTCATCCCACATTCCCCATACACTCACATTTTGGGGGCGTGGATATGACAGGGGCCAATCAAATTAAATGTTAGGGTATTTATACTTACCTCTCCCTTAACTCCCTGCCCTATCGTGGTTTCTGTTTCAGTTCCCTTTAGCGCTTGTTGTGTTCAGTTGTGATTTTTCGTACTTGACCTTGGCTTTCTATTTGACTCCGTTTATCTCTTTATCCCTGTTTTGTACTATTTGCCGGCTTGCTGATTACTGTGTACCAGACCTTGGCTAGTTCTTGTTTTCGCTGTCTCTTTGTACCCTTGACCTCGGATCGTTCCTGACTCTGTATTTCTCTCCCCTACGACTAGTCCGGCCATTCTAAGGTCCGGTAAGACGTATCTCTGCTCTATATTGTCAATTGTTGGACTAAATCTTGCGAGTTGGGGTAAACTACCGTGACAATGGGATATACAACAGGTGGAAATTATAGGCAATTAGCAAGACACCCCCAATAAAGGAGTGGTTCTGCAGGTGGTGACCACAGACCACTTCTCAGTTCCTATGCTTCCTGGCTGATGTTTTGGTCACTTTTGAATGCTGGTGGTGCTTTCACTCTTGTGGTAGCATGAGACGGAGTCTACAACCCACACCAGTGTCTCAGGTAGTACAGCTCATCCAGGATGGCACATCAATGCGAGCTGTGGCAAGAAGGTTTGCTGTGTCTGTCAGCGTAGTGTCCAGAGCATGGAGGCGCTACCAGGAGACAGGCCAGTACATCAGGAGACGTGGAGGAGGCCGTAGGAGGGCAACAACCCAGCAGCAGGACCGCTATCTCTGCCTTTGTGCAAAGAGGAACAGGAGGAGCACTGCCAGAGCCCTGCAAAATGACCTCCAGCAGGCCACAAATGTGCATGTGTCTGCTCAAACGGTCAGAAACAGACTCCATGAGGGTGGTATGAGGGCCTGATGTCCACAGGTGGGGGTTGTGCTTACAGCTCAACACCGTGCAGGACGTTTGGCATTTGCCAGAGAACACCAAGATTGGCAAATTCGCCACTGGCGCCCTGTGCTCTTCACAGATGAAAGCAGGTTCACACTGAGCACATGTGACAGAGTCTGGAGACGCCGTGGAGAATGTTCTGCTGCCTGTAAAATCCTCCAGCATGACCGGTTTGGCAGTGAGTCATTAATGGTGTGGGGTGGAATTTCTTTGGGGGGGCCGCACAGCCCTCCATGTGCATGCCAGAAGTAGCCTGACTGCCATTAGGTACAGAGATGAGATCCTCAGACACCTTCTGAGACCATATGATGGTGCGGTTAGCCCTGGGTTCCTCCTAATGCAAGACAATGCTAGACCTCATGTGGCTGGAGTGTGTCAGCAGTTCCTGCAAGACGAAGGCATTGATGCTATCGACTGGCCAGCCCGTTCCCCAGACCTGAATCCAATTGAGCACATCTGGGACATCATGTCTCGCTCCATCCACCAACGTCACGTTGCACCACAGACTGTCCAGGAGTTGGCAGATGCTTTAGTCCAGGTCTGGGAGGAAATCCCTCAGGAGACCATCCGCCACCTCATCAGGAGCATGCACAGGCATTGTAGGGAGGTCATACAGGCACATGGAGGCCACACACACTACTGAGCCTCATTTTGACTTGTTTTAAGGACATTACATCAAAGTTGGATCAGCCTGTAGTGTGTTTTTCCACTTTTATTTTGAGTGTGACTCCAAATCCAGACCTCCATGGGTTATAAAATTTGATTTCCATTTTAAAATTTTTGTGTGATTTTGTTGTCAGCACATTCAACTATGTAAAAAACAAAGTATTTCAGAAGAATATTTAATTCATTCAGATCTAGGATGTGTTATTTTTGTGTTCCTTTTATTTTTTTGAGCAGTGTATATATATATATATATATATATATATATATATATATATATATATATATATATATATATATATATATATATATACACATATTAAAACACATAAAACAGCTAGACTACTGTTACATCTCAGACAGCATAACCGAACCCTCGTGGATTATGCGTTAGAGTTCAGATCCTTGGCGGCAGAAGTCAAATGGAATGAACAGGCTTATATGGACGTATTTTTGAACGGGTTATCTGATGAGATTCTAAATGAGGTTGCCACAAGAGAACTTCCAGAAAATTTGGAGGATTTGATTTCATTTATTTCCCGAATAGATGAACGTATGAGATAGAGGCAGAATACTCGGGATAGAACCCGTAGACCTTCCATAAGACTAGCTCCCTCATTTCAGAATTCTGATTCTACAACTTTAGCTATTCCAGAACCTATGCAAATAGGAACCACTCGGCTCTCAGAAGATGAGAGACAGTACAGGAGAAGAGAGGTTCTTTGTATGTATTGTGGAGTAAGAGGTCACCTACGCCTAAATTGCCCTAACCGGCCGGGAAACGCTCGCACCTAAGTTTCTCAAGAGGACAGGCCTTGGGTGTTTCTATCTTGTCCTCTATATATGATTATAAAGACCATAGGCTTCTTATACCTGTCTCTTTAGCTTGGGAAAAGGGAGTAATAAATGCTATGGCTTTGATAGATTCCGGAGCAGCTGAAAGCTTTATTGATCAAGCCTTTGCCACTAACCACTCTATCCCATCTCAACTAAGAGATACACCCTTGGCCGTTGAGGCCATAGATGGTAGACCATTATCAGAACCTGTTATTTTTCGTGAAACCATACCAGTTAAATTAACCATTGGTATCCTACACGAAGAAAGAATATCCCTCATGCTTATCTCATCTCCTTCAGTTCCAGTGGTCTTGGGGTATCCATGGCTTAAGAAGCATAACCCTACCATTGACTGGGAACTGGGTGAGATAGTTTTTTGGGGTCAGGGAGTCCTTCTGTTCTCAATTAGGTATCAAATTTAATTTCTCCTTTGCCTATCATCCCCAGTCCAACGTAGCTGCTGAATGCACCAACCAAAAGATTGAACAATATTTACGTTGTTTTGTTTCTGAACACCAGGATGATTGGGTCGGTCTGATTCCTTGGGCGGAGTTTGCGCACAACAATCTGGTTTGTGAATCTACTCGTACTAGCCCCTTTTTTCTTGAATTATGGCTTTCATCCTACCATTCTTCCGTCGGTTTCCCCTTCCCAAGGGGTACCGTCGGTTGATGTTCATGTTGCTAATCTGAGAAAGTTGTGGGATCAGACTCGACAAATTCTTCTTCAGAATTCCGCGGTGTTCAAACGGCACGCTGACAAACGTAGACGGGTGGCTCCGGTTTTTGCCCCGGGTCTACGTGGTTGAGTACCAGAAACATCCGCTTGAAGGTTCCTTCCATGAAATTTTGTCTTTCCCTTCCTCATGCCCTGCGCATCCCTAAGTCTTTTCATGTTTCTTTGTTGAAGCCTCTTGTTTGTAACAGATTTCCTCCACTGTGTCCTCCCCTCATTCTGTCCAGGTTGAGGGTCAGGAGGAATATGAAATCAAATCCATTCTTGATTCTCGTGTTTCTTGGGGGAAGTTGCAATATCTTGTTGACTGGAAGGGTATGGGCCTGAAGAAAGGTCTTGGGTGATCCGTGAAAATGTGCATGCCCCTCATCTCCTCCGGGCATTTCATGCTCGTTTTCCGTCTCGCCCCGGTTCCTTCCGCCCGGTGGGCGTTTCTGAGAGGGGGGGTACTGTCATGTTACCTATGATGTCTACCTCAGAGGAGGATAGACACCTAGACATCCGTCCTCAAAGGGGGGCTGGCACGCCCGATCTCCCCAGCCCCCTCGGCCGTTTACACGCCGGCCGCGATAGCTCCGCCTCCTTTTATGACGCATTAGCCGACGTCATGACGTCAATCACGTCCCGACCCGCCAGAAACCACGAATCAGGACTCGGGGGCGGGGCCAACAATTAAAGAGCCAAGGTATAAAAGAGTGTAATTTGAAATGATTCATTGCCCTGTCGTGGTTCTAGCTAGTCTGGTCACTCAGTGCTCTTATTTCTATTGTCTTTTGGTTTTTGATTCGGCTTTGTATTTTCGACCCTGCTTACCTCTCTTATCTTTTTGACTCGGCTTGTCTCTCGCTTACCTGCTCTCTCGTTCCCTCGACCTCGGCTTGTCTCTGACCATTCTTTGCCTTCTTCTTACGTTAGTCCGGCCATTCTAAGGTCCGGTAAACGTACCTATCTCCTGTTTGCATTCTGCGTGTTGGATCCCTCTCACGATCCTAACAATAACAATGTAACTATTTTAAGATCTGTTAAATTAATAAAAAAAAAAATGTGAATACAACATACAAAGATTTAAACTCTACTGGTTAAAGTATGATCCACATTCATTATATTTTACTACAGACATTGCAAGAATGTAATTTCAACAATGCAATCAATAATTTGTAACTTCACACCACTAATGTTTAAAGATGATTAAATAAAATCAAACACAGAATGAAGGAAATGCTTAGTGTCTGAAGATTAAATTTGGGAATTAGCATTCCACAGAAAGCCAGCAGGTCCACTGCATTCTCTGACCCCCTATATCCTTTGTTAGAGTTCACACATTTAAAATCCATTATCATTCCAGCAATTACACTAAGAAAACACAATTTATAAAGATTTTTAAATAGTATTTAATTTAATGGGATCATGATATGGGACATGCTGTTTTCTCAATAAATACAGGTATATGTATTGCCCTCTTGGAGAGTAAGCATACTAAGCACAAAGCTATATCTGATAGAACAGTTAAAGAAAATTAAATTGCACTTGGGCTAATGAGAATTTTGTTGAACAATATTTATTGTGTATAAATTTAGGGAAAAAGCCATAAAACAGAACTCACAAATCCCTTGCATTTGCATTGTACAAGGTACTGATATTGGATACATTTAGTGAGATCTGTTCACTTTCCAAGAGAAAAGCACTGTCTGATAAAATATCAATGATTAATCTTATAATATGACCAGTTCTATAAATATATATATTCTACAGTTTCTGGCAACAGTAAAATATGTCAATATTATAAAACAACTGATTTACATTTATACTTATGTTGCACAATCATCCAATGCTAATAAGTCTTTAAAGGGACACTATAGTCATCAGAACAACTACAGCTTATTGAATTTGTTCTGGTGAGTAGAATCATTACCTTCAGGCTTTTTGCTGTAAACACTGTCTTTTTAGAGAAAATGCAGTGTTTACATTACAGCCTAGTGATAACTTCACTGGCCACTCCTCAGATGGCTGTTAGAGATCCTTCCTGGGTCATGGCTGCCTAAAAGACATCCAAACATTCAGTATCTCCTCCCTCTGCATGCAGACACTGAACTTACCTCATAGATATTTTTTTTTCATTTTCATTTTTTTATTTTTCAAAAATGTATCACAATAGACAGTACACAGTACAGGACTTATTTTAAAAAAAAAAAAAGCTAAAAAAAAATAAAAAATAAAAATATAGACAATAAAACAATAAATACGTTTCGACAGTATTAGCCCTCTAAGATACTGAATCTTTTAGTTTATTACCCTTAATTATCCTCTTAATTATAAATTGGATGACATACCAAATTTAGTATCTTTACTTCAACTTGAGAGAACCTTAAATAGCTATTTACTGTCTATGATAAACCATGTTAGCATAAAAACAAAACAAACATAAAGTCACACTGTGCCGAGATCTATATATCCTGATAGATAATACCTTACTATGGGGCTTGATATTTTCCCCTTTACTTTTTCCTTTTCTTCTACTTTCTCTTGTACGTTATTAATAATGTACGTTATTAATAGCCAAGAAAACGGCTTTATATAGAGATGCAAAATATAGAAACATTACAGCCCCAAGACGTATCACCAATGTTAGATCTGTAAGATGAAAAATTATTAAAAAAAATTCTGATCTGTCTATATTCATAAGTCACAGTAAGTTTATCATCTTTTATTCTTCTCAAAAGAATTTTTTTTTTTTATTATTGTTCGCTACATAGTTTTTAACAGTAGTGTCCAATACTCATACTGTGCTAAAATCAAATAATGGATACCACTATTTTCCTTATGTAGGGCTTAACTTTTTTACCTATTCCTCCCATTGTTCTATTCTAGGATTAGTATAGTTGTCTTGTCTCAGGATTCCAATCTCCATTTTGCAATGGTTCAGGACCTGAAATTTTATCATGTCCCAAGAGGGGGAATCAGATAATTTCCAATATCTCGCCAATGTTGCTTTAGTCTCCGTTAGAATGTGAATCACTATATCTTTTTTGCTTCTTGAAATTCTAGGCCAACCTAGATGTAATACGAAGGACTTACAGGTAAAGTCAAGATCTACTTTTATCACCTCTTGACAAAATGTTGCTACTTTATTCCATAGTTGCCTTAGGTTTGGGCATGACCACCAGATGTGGACATAGTCTGCTCTAGATGATCCACATCTCCAACACTTATGTTGAGAGGATGGGTAAATTTTTGCCAGTTTAGTGGGGACATAATGCCATCTATTAATGATCTTATAATGACTTTCAGATGAATTTAAACAATGGATAGCCTTAGTTACGGCATTATTTGCATTTATCCACTCATTTCTTGTAATAGTAACCTGTAGGTCTTTTCCCCAAGATACAAGGGCTGGAAATGTTGGGCTTGATTTATATAATTTATATAGTTTAGCACAATGTGATACTAAATTTTTATTACTTTTAGAGTTAATTAAATTCATGAATGTATGTAATCCTTCAGATGACTCTATGGCCCTATGTTTATGTAAAAAATGCTTTATCCTTAAATATGTAAATTTCTCTCTATAGGGAAGGGAAAATAGCTGCCTAATGTCCTCAAAGGACATAATTTGATTCTGTTGCATTATTTGATCTATATTATTAATACCATTAGCCGTCCAGTTTTTTATATTTAAATCTTCTATATTGACTGTCAAAATACTGAAGGTTATATCCGTGATAATTTTATCCTGTATCTTAAGTCTCTTTTTCCAGTTTTTCCACTGCCATAATAAATTATCCGTAATTAGGCCTATGTTTGTATTATTTCTCTTTTGTAGACTCCAAAATATAGCTAATAAGTCTGGAGATCCCAGTCTTGTGGCTTCTATTTTTGCCCAAGCTTCCTCTGCGGAGCTCTCTTTTAGTGAGGATAATTAAATGAGCCAACGCGCATGTCTCATATGTCTCTAAAATATCTGGGACCCCCAACCCACCCTTTTTGGAACTCATATTTAGTATTTTTTTATTCACCCTCGTTTTTTTTTTCAGCCATATAAACTTCTCAAAAGCTGTCTGTATCATTGTAAGCCATGGTTTTGGAATTTTAAGAGGTATCATGCGGAATATATAGCTCCATTTGGGCATTAAATATGATTTTACAACGTTTATTCTCCCAATCCATGATATCTCTGCAGTTCTTAAGTCTTTAAGTTGTTTATTTATTTGTTTCATCATAGGGAGAATATTGTTCTCTATGATTTTATTTGGGTTACTTGTAATTTTAATACCTAAATATTGCAAATGTTTCTTAGCCCAAGCGAAGTCATATCTATTCCCAATCTTCCCTCTATCTTCCTTACTTAGATTTTTTGCTAATATAGTTGTTTTATCTACATTCAGCTTGAGATTGGAATAATTTCCAAATTCAATTATGACTTTCATCAATTCATCCAATGATGGTACAGGATCTGTAATGGAGATTAGGACATCGTCCGCATATAGAGATAATTTATAATCTTCCTGACCGATTCTGACACCTTTAATCTTTAAGTTTTCCCTAATTTCACAGGCTAGAGGTTCGATATATAGCAAGTAGAGCAGCGGCGAGAGAGGGCACCCCTGTCTCGTCCCATTGCTTATTTTAAACCAGTCGGATGTTATACCTCTCCCTATAGTTCTAGCCCTTGGGAAAGAATAGAAAGCCATTACAGCGTCCATTAGCCATCCATCAAAACCAAAAGCCCTCATAGCTGCTATCAGGAAGTCCCACCTGACCCTATCAAAGGCCTTCTCTGCATCCAATGATAGGGCCAGAAATGGGACTCCCGAATCGTTAGTGCTGTCTAGGATATCAATTATTTTTCTCACACTATTACTGGATAGTCTACCTTTTATGAAACCGACCTGATCTTTATGAATTATAAAAGGACGGTTTGCAACCTGTTCGCTAGAATGCTAGCATATATCTTTATATCCGAATTTAGCAGGGAAATAGGCCTATAGCTTCTTACTTGATCTGGTGGTTTTTCTGGCTTATGTATAGGGATAATATTTGCGTATAGCATTTCCTCCGGGATGACCTTTTCCTCCACAATTTTATTAAATACATTTTTCAAATGGAGCGCCAATTCTTCCTTAAATTGCTTATAAAATATGTTAGGATAGCCATCCGGGCCTGGAGTTTTATTCTTTTTTAACGTATCTATTGCCTCCTTAATCTCTAATTCAGTGAAAGGTTTGTTGATGCTATTAACCTGTTCTGCTGATAGCTGTTTCATCTTTTTATTTTTAAAAAATGTTTCTGGATTGTTGGGTTGGTTAGGCAAGTTATATAGCTCTTGATAAAAAGAGTTAAATGCTTTACCAACTTTTTCAGGGGTTAGTTGTGGCCCTTCCTCAGTTGTAATTTTCTGTATCCTCGTGGCCATTCTAAATCCTTTAACTTTATTTGTAAGCATTTTATTTGCCCGGTTGCCTCTGTAATACCATTTTATTCTTAAGCGTTCCAATTTCTTGGCGGTTTGCTGCCATAGAATTTCATTAATATTTTCTTTAATTTTATCTATGTTCTCACTCATTTGTTTGGAGGGGTTATCTTTATTAAGCCTTGTTAGAGCTTTTAACGAAATATATAGGTCTGTCAAGGAGGAACTTCTACTCTTATTTCTTATTGAACCCATTTTGATAAAGTGCCCTCTCAGGACTGCCTTATAGGTGCACCAAACTACTACATCTGATGTACCTTTGTTTTGGTTATCTTCAAAGAAATATTTTGTTAATTCTTTTACTTTCTCGAGAATTTTCTTTTAATTTCTTGAGAATTTTTTAATAAAAGATCATTTAGTCTCCAACTGTTCCTTATTTTATTATCTGGGCTTATATTAAGGTCTAATATAACCGGGTTATGGTCTGACCAAGTAACTTCCTGAATTATGACCTTCTTTATCTTAAGTGATATCTCTACTGTACCCAAGAATAGATCTAACCTTGAATATGTATAATGAACTTTTGAAAAGCACGTAAAGTCCCTTTCTTGGGGGTGGTAGATTCTCCATATATCTAACAAACCATGTCTACCTACTGAAAGTTTAAGCTGGTTTGATGTTTTTTTACTTTTTTTGTTTTGGATAACCCCTTTAAGTGAGTTTCTATCTAGCGTTTCATCCATAATGCAATTAAAGTCTCCCCCTATAAGGACCTTTCCCTTTTTAATATCATCTATTTTGTTTAGTACCGTTTGTATAAAACCAATAGGTTTAACATTAGGTGCATATAAATTTGCTATTGTATATATTTCATTTTGTATTTTACATATTACTATAGTGTATCTTCCGTTTTTATCTATTTCCTGGTACATAATCTGTATATCTATGTCACTGGTTACAAGGAAGGCAACCCCACATTTTCTTTTATCCTCTAGTGAAGAACATATTTTGATATTAAAAGTATTAGGAATAAATATTTTTGTATCTTTCCTTAACCAATGAGTTTCTTGCAACAAAACTATTTTTGCACCTTCTTTTTTAATATATTCAAATACCATGGATCTTTTATGTGGATTATTTAAACCCTGTACATTAAGTGTCAGAATTTTAACCATTCGGAGAAAGTAGAAGAATAGGACAAAGTCTCGGCACAGTCAACACAACAACAAAAGAAAAAAAGAAAGAAAAAACAACAACAAATAAAACATGGTAAAAACCATGATCCCTCATGTAAAAAATACATGAAGCATCCCGTCTCCAACCCCCTTTGTTGGGGACAGCAATCCACACCCTTTTCCCTATGGTGTGGCATCCAAACTCCATCTAATATTGGAGTAATATGGGGATTAAGCCTCACCTCAGACTAGCGAGATGCAGTGTATCAGAGTTCAGAAGAGGGTATCACAATGTAACGAGTTGGGATACTAAAGGGGATATGGAGAGGGTAGGGGGAAAATAAGTTCTTTATACATTATATATTATTCGGCTTTATTAACTTATCTATTTGTATGCTATGGTTCTTTTCTTAACTTCAGAGTGAACTATTTTATGATACTTGCTGTGTATTATCATTAACGATAACTTTTATTGTGACTATTTTCTTCTCCCTTTACACCACCTCTAATTCCCTTTTATATCTAATTCCTTAATTTGGTGTCAAACAATTTATTATTTCACAAGTTAAACACACATATTGTGAATGGGGAAAAAAATAAAATAAATAAATAAATAAATAAAATAGAAAAAAGTAGAAAATTTACAAATATTCACCCCTTTCACAATCTTCCTTAGTAATTAAATGTTGTGCAGATTTATTAAACTTATTATATTGTCTAAGTGTTAATTATTATTTCCTTTATTTCAAAGGATATTATTATATTAAAAGTGTTATATCTTTTCTTTTGTACATTTATATAGTGTTACATTTCCTCCCCTTTCTCCCCCATTTCTCAAATTTTTACAAATGTTCTCTTATGTTCTTATTCTACTAAGATAGTTAAACCACCAATTTGTGATATTTTAAAATAGAATAATAAAAAGGGTAAGTAGAAAAATAAATAAATAAAGAGACAGCGTCCAAATCACCCCAAAAAAGAAACTCTGTGAGTCTATAAGAATCAAATAATTTAAATTAAAAATAAATAAATAGATAGATAAATATATATAAAAAAAATTCCTTAATCATCTAAGTGCCTTTAATCTATTTATTCCTTCTGTATCTCTTTCTGTATCTATTAACTATTTCATTCTCTATTTATTATCAAAACCAAGCATATAATGTTCTCATCAATTTTCCCTCTGTTCTCTATACTTTTCCCCCTTTAAAGGTTTGACATTTCTAATTGGTAGATTAATCCATTATCTATCATCAATCATCCATTTAGACTCTCTCTCCCTTTACCTTAACTTTTTCCCCCTATATCAGCATTTTCAGTATTATAATCGAGTGATTCATCTGCACACGTACTCCTTTGTGTAATTCTTATAGAAATATTAGTCAATGTACATTCCCTCACTCTCTTAGTTAATATATATTACATTTTTCTCTAATCTCATTTCAAAGCCCTCTCTTGCAGCCAGATATTAGCGGAGGTCACATTATCAAAAAATACAGATTTTGCTTGATGTACCACTATAAGTCTCGATGGGAAACCCCAGTAGTATTTGACATTATTTTTCCTTAGAGACTCAGTCACTGGAGCATAGGAACGTCTTTTTTTCCTTGTTTCATATTATAGGTCTGGGAACACCTTGATATCTTTAAATTCTTCTTTCTTACTGTTTTGCCTTGATGCTTTTCTAATTTCCTCCTTAAAAATATAGGAGTTACAACGCACCATTACATCTCTTGGGATTTCTTTTGGTAAATACTTGGTTTCTGAATTCTGTGATGTCTTTCCAGGAATTTGTATTTCTCATCCATCTGGATTCCTAATTCCACAAAGTACGATTTTAGGAAATCTTCCAATTTGTCTTGACTTATATCTTCTGATATGTTTCTTATCCTCAGATTCTTTCGTCTGGAGCGATCTTCCATATTTATGATCTTTATCTCTAATTCTTGAATTTTCTTTTGGAGTTTCCCCTGTATTTCTTGTTGTTCTACAATCGAACATTCTGTATGTTCCAATTTATCTTCAACCAGTCTGATCTTTTGTCCAATTTCTTTTATCTCCTTTTTTAATTCAGAGTTATTGTTCGTAATCTCTTGTTTTATATCAGATAATTGTTGCTCAAAACAGTTTTTGAGGAAGTCTGGGGTTATCTGAGAAGTATCTATCGCTTTTACAGTCTCCATCTGAGTTGTATCTCTCTCCTCATAGAGATTTATTGATTACAATTCATCTCTATGAGGAGATGCTGATTAGCCAGGGCTGTGTTTGAATCATGCTGGCTCTGCCCCTGATCTGCCTCTTTGTCAGTCTCAGCCAATGCTATGGAGAAACACTGTGATTGGATCAGGCCAGCACTTCTGATGATGTCAGCAGACAGCTTGTTTTTTTGAGTCAAACAGCATGCAGAGTTACAGCTTCAGGCTTGAATACAGTAAAATGTTGCTATATTTATGGAGGCATGAGGGGCCCAGGGGGCTAGATGGTGGTTTTAACACTATAGGGTCAGGAATACATGATCCTTTAAATAGATTCTATCTCACCAGGTTTAGCTTCATAATGCTGTAATAGCTGCAAATCAATTCTATTTAGAGTTCCACTATTAAAATGTCACCATACAATATCATCAACACTGTTCATTTGGAGTGGTGAAAGATAAAATTTGTCCCCGTTCCTCTGGGTAAATCGGCCTCAATCTGGTATACCTCAAATGAACCATAAACTACAGAAAAAGAGGAATATAGTTGTGGCGGGACGGCAGCTATTTATGGGTTTTGCCCTTCTTTGGTATGTGTGTTGCCTGTATATTTATGTGCTGTGCCTGCTCCTCGTTTGGGAGTGCTTCCACAAAGGGAATCCATTTGCCTCCCGAACGAGGACCACCTCAATGAACCACTTAGAACGTTGATTAGAACGTTCACACTGCGCAACAAGGTGTCAAACCACAAACCGCCAGACTTTAACAACTCGCAACATAAGTGAGTAATTTATAAGTGCTCCCCTGGGTGGCAGCCGTTTGTATCAGCGAACGCCACCCAGGGGAAGCATTCATAGCCCGAAAGGAGACGCTTTGAATGCTGTGGTTTGGTGGCAGGAACAGGGGACAAAGGGACTGGAGTTCCGTTTCGCAATGTGACCCCTGGGAGGGGACACTGTCGTTGTGTGTTATACGCCCCTTGCATGGGGTTTTACATAAAAGCCGAGCGTGGCAAATAAAGTGTTGTTGTACCTCCAGAACTGTGTTTTGTCCAGTTACTAGGGGAAAATGGGTCTCTTTACACTTTACATAGTTCCTGTTCGGCTGAAGGAAGGGAATTAGTGGAGGTAACCGGTGGGTTACCAGGCGTCCGCTACAATAGTATAACAGAGTTTTATTTGTTACCGCTCCCGGTGGGTGCGGATTGTACATTTATGCGATTTCCTTGGTTTCGCATATATTTTCCTTGGTTTCGCATATATTTTATTAGCAAGTTTGTGTGTCTAAAATTATTCTTTTATAAAACTCTATTATTACTGTTTTCAAGTATGCATGTAGTCAGTTTGTCAACCAAATTGTACTTGATGTTATTCCTTAAAGAACACTATTTCGTTAGGAATACAAATGTGTATTCCTAATGCTACAGTCTCCAGATGGCCCTTCAGGTGACTGGTCCCAACCTGCAGGAAAAAAAAAAAGTACTTTTACTTACCTCTTCTTCCATCGCAGCACTGGTCTGGTCAATCAGGATTGATGATCTCAGCCAATCCAATGCTTTCCATTCGAAAGCATTGGGAGGCTAGTGTTGCAAAAAAGTCAAAAATCTTTGAGATCATTGTAGCTGAGGCCTGATATTCCACAGGTTAACTCCACTATAGATCCCAGTGAGGCTCAGGAACAAATAGTAAAAACACCATGAAGCAGTAATTCCAGCAAATAAAGTAATCCACGAATATCCCCATACAGATCCCAATGACTGGACGACACACAGCATCAGGAGCAGAACTGACTTTTAATCCACACAGTCTCCTTATAAAGCATTCTCCCATGCAAGGGAGGGATTCACATTAATCAGTACAGTATCCAATAGTGTAACCGTTACCTCCCACACATCTCCTCCCCTCAGTATGACACTTAATCCCATTATACATACTGTAGTTTTCCTCGAGTTCTGAATGTACCCCGAGTTCTGAATGTACCCCAAAACAAGCAGTTACAATAATACTGGGGTACCCCTTGGTAGCCCTGATCTGGGTGACTAACATATCCAAAAATCACCCAGATCGGACCAGGGGATTGGGAGTTAGGTGGAGGGTGTAATTTGACCGACCGCACAAGAGGTGGTATCCGAAAAGAGTTCCATGGGTTTTGGCCCTGCGGTCTTCGTTCGGGAGGTAAAACACACATCAAATACTGCCATTCACGATTAATCTTGTATTCGTATGAATCCCCTTGTTCGGTACTTTGAACCTACCGAACGGGAGGCTAATTAGCCTTCCCGTTCGAGAGTTACGGAGCCATGGAGGTCGTGTTCGGGTAATCGAGTGTCCGATTTGAGTTCCAGACACTTGACGACCAAACACCGCTGAGATTTTCGTGCGTAAGATGGCCGCCGCCATGTGTTCGTATACCGAACGGCGGCCACACAGATACATCACTAAAGTACCGATTAACCTGCTGTTAGAGAAGTGTGAACGCTTAATAAGGTACACACTTCTCTCTGGGGCGGTCTATTGGTTCGGTAGTTTAAATTCGTATGGAGTACGGATGGATACTACCGAACAATCATACGAATCCCACATATATTTTAAACATAGAAACAGAAACAACACACGAATTGCAATAGTATTACAGTCTTTTAGGACAGCCCTGGTACCATCTGCTACAATCATCAAGTAGAAATAGCAGCAATTTGTCTGAGATACACCTACTAGAAGCACTTTAAAGGACATTATACACACACAGACCACTTCAGTTAGAAGTGGTCTGATTGCAATGTCCCTGTTAACTTAACCCTTCAATTCTAATAGTTAAGACTATCTCTAGTGGCTGTCAATCAGAGAGTCATTAGAGGCAATTCCTGATGGTTAGGTGACTTTTGGTCACCTGTCTGATGCAGGACGTCCTTACGCTCTGCATGAGGACGTCCAATGTCAAACAAAACCCAATAGGAAAGCATTGCAGCAATGCTTTCCTATGGGGAAGGACTAATGCGTTTGAGGTGTTTGCTGCGCATGTGCACCCCATAGGGTGACGTCAAAGGAGATGGAGCGCGCCGATCCTGCGCCAAAGGACATCGGCGCTGAGATTAGGTAAGTACCGTAAGGGTATTTTTACCTTTACTCTTCTAAAGGGAGAAGTGTGTAGGAGGGATGGGGCGGGGAGAGGGAGCTATACACACTGCACTTATACACACACACACTGCACTCATACACACACACTGCATTCATACACACACTGCATTCATACACACACTGCACTCATACACACACACTGCACTCTTACACACACTGCACTCTTACACACACTGCACTCATACACACAGTGTATTCATACACACACTGCACTCATACACACACGCTGCACTCATACACACACTGCATTCATACACACACACTGCATTCATTATACACACACACTGTAAATAAATATTCAATTAATATAATTTTTTAGGATCTAATTTTATTTAGAAATTTACCAGTAGCTGCTGCATTTCCCACCCTAGTCTTATACTCAAGTCAATAAGTTTTCCCAGTTTTTTGGGGTAAAATTAGGGGCCTCGGCTTATATTCGGGTCGGCTTATACTCGAGTATATACGGTAATCTTTTTTTTTAATTAAATGCACAGTTATTAAATAGTGAATTATATATGTAACTTCTAGTAATCCACAAGACTTTATCTTGCCAATGAAACTTAAACAATGTTTCTAGTGTACAGCCCTTTATAATGTTTAAAAACACAGTTTGAAGATGTTTAACCCTTAAGGATGGAGGCAACTGACAAAGTTTTTAACCAAAATTAAACCTACAATTTCAAACATATGTCTGTTTATCCATAATTTACCTTTTTCATTTTAAGTACACCCACACTTATTATATAACATTTGGTTCAGGAGAAATAGAGCTTTCATTTTACATCACATATTTATGGATGAAACATAATTTAACATGAATAAAATCTAAAAAGGTGTGAGAAATGTCTTTGGAATTTTCTCACGCTGTGTAATTTGACTCATAACTCTCTAATTGATTACTTTTAATCAACCAATCAGAGTGTCAGTCTGCGCGGAGCCCTCCATGGGTGAAAATTATTTTTTTTTTTTCGCACTCGAGTTTTTGTTTTGTTTTTTTCAAAGTGCGTTGGTTATTATGGATTTTTATTTTGCCTTTTTTTTTACAGGTATCTAGTTAAATGTCCCCCTTCATTATTTTTAGGGTGAGGGGGGTAGGAAGAGGTTATTTTTTTGCTATTTAGGGCCCCCACCCAGCTCCAAGTCACCCCTTCCCCCCCCCCCGCCAAATAAAACTATCCCCTACCTACCCCCCTCACTCTAAAAATAGTGAGGGGGGGATAAAATAACTAACCTGTAAACAAAAATTAAACTTACCATTTGGCATCTTCTTTTTTCTAAAATCTTCATTTTTCAGCCCCAAAAAATGCCAAATAAAAAGTCATTATACACGTCGAAATTAAAATAAACTAAAAAAACCGAGCGCAAAAAAAAAATCCAGACAAAAAAGAAAAAACCTGACGCTAAAAAAAATTAATCCATCTTCACCCATGGAGGACTCCGTGCAGACTAGGCTCTGCAGGGCGGGGGAAGGCTGTCAGAGCGAGCACATGAGCTCAATGTACTTACCTTCCGCCTCCCTGCACTTCCTGGTTCTGTGTGAAGTGCAGGGAGATGGATCAGTGATGATCCTGCCCCCTGTTAAAAAAATAAAATAAAGTTAATTTAAAATCCCACACCCCTTTACCCATTTTAATAAAAAAATTAACCCCTTCCCTGCCAATTGATCACTGTCTACAGTGATCAATTGGCAGGGATTACATTTTACTGTGATCTGTTTTATTTTTAACTCCTGAGGGTTAATTTTTTTTTTTAACCCTCAGGGGTTAAATTTATTTTATTAATTAATTTAAATATTTTAAAATTATATATTTAGCTAGCTGGGGTGGGGGGAAGTTAGTGGGGAATTGGGGGATTTAGTGATAGGCTACCTATGGGTTAATATTAAAAAAAAAGTTGTAAAATAAGCTTTAAAAACTTAAAAATTAAGTTAAAAAAAAGTTTTAAAAACGTTTGTCTAAAATAAACAAAAACACCCCCCTTTACCCAGTCCAAATAAAAATTACCCCCGATCCCTGCCAGTCGATCACTGCCTAAAGTGATCAAAATACAGATCACAGTATTATACTGTGATCTAATTTTTTTTAACCCCTCAGGATTAACTTTTATTTATTTTTTAACACGCATGGGTTCAATTTATTTAATTAATTAATTTAAATATTTTATAATTATATATTTCCCTAGCTGGGGTGTGTGGGAGTTATGGGAAAGTGGGGAATTTACTGTTAGTGCTGCTTACTGCTAGGTAGGGGTTAACGGTAAAAAAAAAAGCTTAGAAAAATGGTAAATCTGTAAAAAAAATGTTTTAAGAAAGTTTAGGAAAGTTTCAAAAAGTAAAAAAATACATTTAAAAACGCTCATTACCACTACACCTGGAACAAATTAGAGAAAAAATGATCCCACGCTAAGGTTCAAAATATGCCTTTTGAATTACCCCAGGGTGTATACTTTAATAAATAGTATGTGTTTGTGGGGAAGTTTCAATGACCAACTATCTAAACTACTCCAAAATGGAACATGGACACAGCGTAAAACTTCAAAGTTAGAAAAAAACTGAATGGCTGCGTCTCAAATGAGCCCCTTCAACATCCACATATACCTGGCAAAGGTACATACGGGGGTATTGCTGCACTCAGCTGACATAGCTGAGCAACATATGAAGTATTATACAGTCGTAGCACACATAAGGTTTGCAAAATATACTGTGCAAACTCACTTTGTGTGTCAAAAAGGCAGAAAATGCTTATTACCACTACACTTGGTACAAGCTAGCGGAAAAATGATCCCACGCTAAGGTTCAAAATATGCCATTTGAAATACCCTGGGATGTATTCTTTAAGAAATGGTATGCCTTTATGGTGTAGTTGTAATATGTAGCCTGCTCAAGTGCTCCAAAGTGGAACACGGACGCATCAAAACCCTCCATAAAAAAATCACACTTAAAACCTGAACTTGTCACGTCTCTTTTACAGCATTGTAACTTCACAAAATAGTGTCTAGGTCATACATTGGGCATATTGTTTTACTCAGAAGACTTAGCTGAGCATAATTAGGGGGGTTTGAACTTAGTGGCACATATGAAAGATACAAAATGCCCAGCAAAAATGTAAAAAATGCCCCAAATTATTTTTTACCACGTACTTTGGCATATATTGGTGAAAAAATGGGGGCACGTTGAGGGGCGGGGCCGAACCGCAGAACTGAATGGCAGCAATTCATGTCAGCTCCTGCAACCAACGACTTAAAAGGCGAGAAATCCTTACAGAAACGGCACCTAAGAGCCAGATTAAGGCCACCGGGCGTGAGGGGAAACCGGGACACACATTTTGATACCTTCCAAGCGCCGACCGACCCGATATACACCCCACGAGCCGATGAGGCCTACTGGCATAGCAGGCGCGGGAGAGCCTGCCGCCCTCCCGCCGCTGAGAACGAAGGGATCACAGGCACGAAACCCCCGTTCCCCCCCCTCTGGACCGGCGGGGGATATCCCGGTCCTACTACATGTGACTAACAGGCCACGCAAGGCCCAAACGACAAACCCACAAAGTCCAGAGACGGCAGACGGAGCCCACAAAATGGCGGGCAGCCAATGCTCCAACGCTGAGATCATGATCCAGAGGGAAACAAAGCTCAGGTACGACCGCATGTTCCAGGCACTCTGGGAGAAACTAGAGGCTCTACTGATGCCCCCACAAGCCGGATCTTCACCCAGCGGTGTGCTGCAGGGTCGGAAACGCAAGAGCACGGCGACAAGCGGGACAAACCTCACTCTTACCACGGACACCCACAAGAAAGGGTCCAACCCAACAACGCCCAAACGGCGCAATACTGCCACTGGACACTGCCTACACAAAGCTCAAACACCCAAGAGGATTCTTCTGGTACAGCGCCGCAGGCAGCCCCGCCGGAGAACATCAACCCAACGCAGGCCCCAGCACGGTAAAGCCCAGCCAGGCAGAAGGAGAAGATGGCGGACTGGTGAGTCGGTCCCGGCAGATACCATTATTATGCCGCAGCTGAGCCACCTATCCACCACAGGGACAGGTCCACGGACGCTCCTTACCTGCACACAATCGCCTGCAAGGGCTTCCCGCAAGCGGCATCCTCAGAAAGCCTGGTTCCCAACGGCACCATCGCCGGAACCGCTGGACTCGGCCTCACGTAGGGGCATCGGATAGGCAGACTCACCCATACCACACACAGCCCCAAGAAAGGGGACGGGCGGGGACTGGACTCTCTGGACTCTCTGGTCGAGGCCATCCTACTCACACCATTGTAAAGCCCACTATCTACACTTCTCCTCACTCGCTTTGGTGCCCCTTTTTCAGGACATCTCCCCACATGCTTCATATTGGCAACTAACTACCTTGTATGTCTTTAAAAGCATCTCTGGTGACACCCTTTATATGTGCTGGGTAGACAACTAGCGATATATAGCAATGTCCTACAGTGGCAACCGGCAATATATTTGACGCATTCTATGATCCTGTTTACCTGCTATAAATCTATAAGCCTGTTACTTAATCTTATTGTATCATATGTTGTGTATTACGCGCTGAGTTACATACTACTGTTTATTTACGTAGCAAACAACTCTATGCATGAGCCTCCCTATAATCGTAGCTCCGCATCATGACCATAGCTAAAATATGTTTTAATAAGTGGTTAAGCATCTATAGGACCTTAGCTTCTGCCCTCATGGCACAAATAAGCTCTCTGTTCTGTTTTGTTTCTCATGAATGCCGATATATACAAGCCAAACAGCAATTCCCTTAAATATAAAAATGCGCTGCAGCAGCGAAATTGTTTAGATCTTTTAAATTACCCACATTATTGTCAGGCAGCTTACCTACTACATATATTGTTACTCAATGCCGAGATTTCTCTTGAAATTAACATGTTAAATAATATAAAATGTGCATTGTTAAAACCTGCCTAACACATGTTTATGTATGTTGAATTGAAGGGCAAGCAAACGCTGTTGTGGCAATGCAAGCCTAATTGTTCTTTTGCAAGCACAAAAAAATAAAGAAATAAAAAAAAATGGGGGCACGTTAAGGCACAATATGCACCATATACCCTGGAGTTTCTACTTTTACAAATGGTAGGCCTATAACTGAGCACGATAAGTTTATATTTTACGAAGCGCACGCAACCAAATAGATTTTACTGCCTGATGACGCCATTTTGGTATTCTGTTATGATAACACTACTGACATAATAGGCCTCTCTCTGCGTAGGCAAACGTAGGCTTATAACTGAGCACGATAAGTTTATATTTTACGAAACGCACGCACCCAAATAGATTTTACTGCCTGATGGCGCCATTTTGATATTCTGTTATGATAACACTACTGACATAATAGGCCTCTCTCTGCGTAGGCAAACGTAGGCTTATAAATGAGCGCGATAAGTTTATATTTTACGAAACGCACACAACCAAATAGAAGGCAGTTTATTGTTATGCACATGATCTGATATACACGCCTCTGCGTAGGCGATTGCCTGATTTAAAGGGAAACTCCAGTGCCAGAAAAACGATCCGTTTTGGGTAGACAACTAGCGATATATAGCAATGTCCTACAGTGGCAACCGGCAATATATTTGACGCATTCTATGATCCTGTTTACCTGCTATAAATCTATAAGCCTGTTACTTAATCTTATTGTATCATATGTTGTGTATTACGCGCTGAGTTACATACTACTGTTTATTTACGTAGCAAACAACTCTATGCATGAGCCTCCCTATAATCGTAGCTCCGCATCATGACCATAGCTAAAATATGTTTTAATAAGTGGTTAAGCATCTATAGGACCTTAGCTTCTGCCCTCATGGCACAAATAAGCTCTCTGTTCTGTTTTGTTTCTCATGAATGCCGATATATACAAGCCAAACAGCAATTCCCTTAAATATAAAAATGCGCTGCAGCAGCGAAATTGTTTAGATCTTTTAAATTACCCACATTATTGTCAGGCAGCTTACCTACTACATATATTGTTACTCAATGCCGAGATTTCTCTTGAAATTAACATGTTAAATAATATAAAATGTGCATTGTTAAAACCTGCCTAACACATGTTTATGTATGTTGAATTGAAGGGCAAGCAAACGCTGTTGTGGCAATGCAAGCCTAATTGTTCTTTTGCAAGCACAAAAAAATAAAGAATTAAAAAAAAATAAAAAAAAATGGGGGCACGTTAAGGCACAATATGCACCATATACCCTGGAGTTTCTACTTTTACAAATGGTAGGCCTATAACTGAGCACGATAAGTTTATATTTTACGAAACGCACGCAACCAAATAGATTTTACTGCCTGATGACGCCATTTTGGTATTCTGTTATGATAACACTACTGACATAATAGGGCTCTCTCTGCGTAGGCAAACGTAGGCTTATAACTGAGCACGATAAGTTTATATTTTACGAAACGCACGCACCCAAATAGATTTTACTGCCTGATGGCGCCATTTTGATATTCTGTTATGATAACACTACTGACATAATAGGCCTCTCTCTGCGTAGGCAAACGTAGGCTTATAAATGAGCGCGATAAGTTTATATTTTACGAAACGCACACAACCAAATAGAAGGCAGTTTATTGTTATGCACATGATCTGATATACACGCCTCTGCGTAGGCGATTGCCTGATTTAAAGGGAAACTCCAGTGCCAGAAAAACGATCCGTTTTTCTGGCACTGGAGGGTCCCTCTCCCTCCCACCCACCAATCCCCGGTTACTGAAGGGGTGAAAACCCCTTCAGTCACTTACCTGGGACAGCGGCGATGTTCCTGGCCGCTGTCTCCACCTCCGCGACGCTCCTCCCAGTGAGTGCGTCGGCCGGTGGGCGAGACTGATCTCGCCCACCGGCCGAGGAGACCTAATGCGCATGCGCGGAAAGGCCGCGCATGCGCATAACGTCTCCCCATAGGAAAGCATTGAAAAATCATTGCAATGCTTTCCTATGGGGTTTTGAGCGACTCTGGAGGTCCTCACACAGCGTGCAGCGTGAAAAACTGCAATAATTACACTTGCAGGGTTAAGGGTAGTGGGAGTTGGCACCCAGACCACTCCAATGAGCAGAAGTGGTCTGGGTGCCTGGAGTGTCCCTTTAATAATAATATGTTTGATATCCGCGTCTATGTTGTGATAACAATAAAAAATATTCAAAACAAATATTAAAAAACAGAAGCAATATTAGATAGAGGACTGAAATAAAAGGAAGATGGAAAACCGATTCCCTAGACCAAGCAGCGGTGTAGAGAAAATCCAGAAGGGACCCAATGGCTTCCAAAGTTGTTGAGATGGCAGCACCTCGAACCAAATGTGTCCCAGAGGAACTATCAAGGTCAGCCGATGAGAGGATCCACCAAATCCAACGACCGAGCGAAGATGCAGAGTCCATGAGTAGATGGACGAAAGAACGAGATCCTGGACCTACATGGTCGTGTACAACCTTGATACACAGGGAGAGGGGAGGCTGGCCAGCAGGGCAGCGCGGTGGGTGAGACCGGGCTGCTCGGAACGCACGGAGCACCTGCGGCTCCAAAAAATGGCTGCTGCGGCTCCAACAAAATGGCCACAAAAAAACGAGCGTGGCCTACCGCATGGTAGTCGAAAAGCGGCTCGGCAAGCAGCCAGGGGCCGCAGGGAGCAGGTGGGGGGTGAGGGAGAAGGGGTATGGGCGACAGAGCCCAGAAGGGAAACCCAGGGAGGGGGAACAGGCTACAGGCAGAGCAAAACACCATAGCAGGGACCCATTCCACATACAGCAGAGTAACACATTACAGAGTAAGAAAACAGCATGAAGTAACCCAGTATAATAATAATATATCAATGAGCGGTATCCAGTAATATATCAGATAAATAGCCTAAAAATACAGCAATAGATGGTATAAAGTGATACAACAACAACTGCTTAGATAAACCCAGCAATAGACTGCCTAAATAAACCCAGCAAAACAAACTGCCTAAATAAACCCAGCAATTAAGCTTCCTAAATAAACCTAGCAAATAAACTGCTTAAATAAACAAGCATCATGTACCGTGTTTCTCCGAAAATAAGACCGGGTCTTATATTAATTTTAGTCACAAAAAACACACTAGGGCTTATTTTCAGGGTAGGGCTTATTTATTTACGGTACCGGTATGTACATTAAACCCCCCCTTTAATTAATCCACCCCCCTCTAATTAATCCACCCCTCCTTTAATAAATCCACCCCCTCTAATTAATCCACCCCCTCTAATTAATCCACTCCCTCTAATTAATCCACCCCCTTTAATTAACCCACCCCCTCTAATTAATCCACCCCCTCTAATTAATCCACCCCCTTTAATTAATCCACCCCTCTAATTAATCCACCCCCCTTTAATTAATCCACCCCCCTTTAATTAATCCACCCCCTTTAATTAATCCACCCCCCTTTAATAAATCCACCCCCCGTTTAATTAATTCACTCGCCCGTTAATTAATTCACCCCCCCTTTAATTAATTCACCGCCCCCTTTAATTAATTTACCGCCCCCTTTAATTAATTCACCCCCCCTTTAATTAATTCACCGCCCCCTTTAATTAATTCAGTCCCAGACATAAAATATCTACTCACATTTCAAAGATGCCTTCCTTGCCCGCCGAGTCCGACCACTGGGTGCCTCACCGCCCGGAATTGGATCCTTCCGCTGAAGATCCGTGAAGGTAGACTGACGGCGCTGCGCGAGTCGACATCACGTTGCGCGATGCCGCGGCCCGCAACGCTCCTCCCCCTCCTCCTCATAGAAGAAGGAAGTCCCGCCGGGCCGCAAAGGTGCAATGCCTAGGTCTTATTTTCGGGGTAGGGCTTATATTGCAGCTCACCCCGAAAATTCAGCTAGGGCTTATTTTCGGGGTAGGGTGTATTTTCGGGGAAACACGGTAGGAGAAAAAACAACCCAGAGCAAAGACAACTCTGAGTTGGTGAGTGCTCACCTGGAGGCAGCAGCAAAGAAAGAGGAAGTGGAAGGGCCTGTCTACTGTTGTTTTGTTATGATTGGTTGTTTTGAAAAGTTCTGTTAACTATTTCTTTGCTGCTGGAGGTTTCAGTAAAGAAGGTAAAGCAAATATGAAGCCTCCTGTCCTGCCATAAAATTTTCTATATAGTATAATATATCAAGGTTGTTTTTCATTTTAGCATTTAGCTTTTTTTCTAGGGTATGCAGAAGCAAGGTCGGTGCAAGAATTTTTGCCTCCCTAGGCAAACAAATATTTGCCGCACCCCACCATCACAAAGCCCCACCCATATGATCTGCCATATGAGCACACGCCAGTGCAGCACACAGTGTCTTTTCTCTGAAAAGGCAGTGTGTTTAACTTAAAAGGCCTGCAGGGACAGCTATAGATGGTTCTGGTGACTATAGTGGTCCTTTAACGTGATGTAAATTAGGGATTAGTGCCACTAATAATATACTGGATTGCCTACTTACCACTAGATGAGGACAAGAGGATGATGATGGGCTGCAGTCTGGCTCCACTGGTCTGGTGTTAAAACAGGCTCTCTGGAGGCAGTGCTCCAGTGTGTAAGATATGCATTAAGATAAGCAGTGTGTATGTGTGTGTGTGTGTGTGTGTAAGGATGCATTGTGTGCTTCTGTGTGTGTACGGGAAGAATGGTGTGTTTCTGTGTGAGTGTAGGATGCATTGTATATTTTTTTCTTTAAGTTTTGTGTCTTTCACTCCCCTTTAGTGTATCTCTTACAAACCCCTTGTGTGTCTCTTATCCCCCCTCTTTGTATGTTTCCCACATCCTCCCAACCCCTTTGCGTGTCTCACTCCCCCAAGCCTTTTTGTGTCTTACTCTTCCAAGCTCCTCGGTGTGTCTCTTTCCCCCCAGGCCCCTCTGTGTGTCTCCCTCACAAGTGACTCTGTGTGTCTTTCTCCTGAGCCCCTCTGTGCTTCTCTGGCTCCCCTACCAGCACTTTTCTTTCACCCCTTCCTCAGCCTTTCTGTGTGCCATACACTCCCCCGTCCCTTAATGATCTCTTCTACTTCTCCTGCCCTTAGTGGTCTCAACTCCACGTCTCCCCCTGTCCCTTAGAGGTCTCCCCTCCACTCCTGCAGTAACTGGATGAAGGATTCCCAAACCTTGTAGTTAGTAAAGTATGAAAGGGGTAGGGAAAGCCGCGCCCAAAAGTATGTGGACAGAAAAGTATATGTACATAGACCTTTTAAAGTTGTATACACAGTTGACCTCAAAGATAAAAAAGACAAAAAAAAATAATAGTGCAGTGCAGTATGTACAGTGAATAAGTTAATTTAGAGCTGTATTGCGCATGGACGGAACAATCCCAGTCTAAGGATATATGATGATATGAACATCTCAGGTGCCTCAAATAAAATGCAGTGCGCAGGACATATGTAGGAGTTAATACAAACAAGAGATACTCCAATGGTGAAGTAAGTACTGGTAGATATTTGAATGAAAAAATAAAGTAGTGTACTTACATTTACCAGAATTTGCTCTAGTATATACAATATGGGTGGTATAATCCCCACCTAGGAATGTGATGGTACCAGGAAGTAATGGATGGATGAATAAAGATACAATGCTCAAAAAAATAAAGGGAACACAAAAATAACACATCCTAGATCTGAATTAATTAAATATTGTTCTGAACTACTTTGTTCATTACATAGTTGAATGTGCTGACAACAAAATAAAACAAAAATAAAAAAAACTGGAAATCAAATGTTTCAACCCATGGAGGTCTAGATTTGGAGTCACACTCAAAATGAAAGTGGAAAAACACACTACAGTCTGATCCAACTTTGATGTAATGTCCTTAAAACAAGTCAAAATGAGGCTCAGTAGTGTGTGTGGCCTCCACGTGCCTGTAGGACCTCCCTACAATGCCTGTGCATGCTCCTGATGAGGTGGCGGATGGTCTCCTGAGGAATCTCCTTCCAGACCTGGACTAAAGCATCTGCCAACTCCTGGACAGTCTGTGGTGCAACGTGACGTTGGTGGATGGAGCGAGACATGATGTCCCAGATGTGCTCAATTGGATTCAGGTCTGGGGAACGGGCTGGCCAGTCCATAGCATCAATGCCTTCGTCTTGCAGGAACTGCTGACACACTCCAGCCACATGAGGTCTAGCCTTGTCTTGCATTAGGAGGAACCCAGGGCCAACTACACCAGCATATGGTCTCACAAGGGGTCTGAGGATCTCATCTCGGGACCTAATGGCAGTCAGGCTACCTCTGGCGAGCACATGGCGGGCTGTGCGGCCCCCCAAAGAAATGCCACCCCACACCATTACTGACCCACTGTTAAACTGGTCATGCTGGAGGATGTCACATGTGCTCAGTGTGAACCTGCTTTCATCTGTGAATAGCACAGGGTGCCAGTGGCGAATTTGGCAATCTTGGTGTTCTCTGGCAAATGCCAAACGTCCTGCACGGTGTTGGGCTGTAAGCACAACCCCCACCTGTGGACGTCGGGCCCTCATACCACTCTCATGGAGTCTGTTTCTGACCGTTTGAGCAGACACATGCACATTTGTGGCCTGCTGGAGGTCATTTTGCAGGGCTCTGGCAGTGCTCCTCCTTGCACAAAGGCAGAGGTAGCGGTCCTGCTGCTGGGTTGTTGCCCTCCTACGGCCTCCTCCACGTCTCCTGATGTACTGGCCGGTCTCCTGGTAGCGCCTCCATGCTCTGGACACTACGCTGACAGGAACAGCAAACCTTCTCTCCACAGCTCGCATTGATGTGCCATCCTGGATGAGCTGCACTACCTGAGCCACTTGTGTGGGTTGTAGACTCCGTCTCATGCTACCACTAGAGTGAAAGCACCGCCAGCATTCAAAAGTGACCAAAACATCAGTCAGGAACTTTAAGGAGTACCACTTTACGCAATCTTATATATAAAGAAAAAACTCAAAGGAAACAAAAATTTCTCAAAACAATTTTGAATAAACACTGGCACTTACTGAAAGAAGATGAGATACTAAAAAAAATCTAATTCCAGAAAGACCTAAAATAGTATTTAGATGTGCACCCAATTTAAAAATGCACCTCACCAAAAACTAAAACAAAGACAGTCCAAATAAGATCAGTAATTTTATGATAGAGAAAAAAGGTTTTTACAAATGTAACTGCTGCCTAGCCTGCAGAAGAACTAATCAAACAGAGAAATTGAGAACCACATTTAAATCAAATAATACTGGTAAAATATAAAATATTTAAGACGTAATCACCTGCAGTAGCAGAAATGTAATCTACCTATTGGGGTGCCCATGCGGCCTCCAATACCTTGGACAAACGACCAGGCCATTAAGAACACAAATAGCATAGCATTGCAAGAACATAGACAAAGGATATAAAAAACACTCTCTAACATTTCACTTTTGCATACATGAAAAAAAATTGCAAATATCTCACCTTCACGGGTTTCACTATGGTAAAATATCATTAGAGAGAGGGATATTTTATCAAGAAAATTAAAAACAGAAATGTAATGGGTTTATTATATAGACACTCTACACCCAAACGGTCTAAATGTAGAATTTGAATTGTTTAACTTTTTATAACCTTTTCTACATTTCAATTTAAATATTTTTAAAATAAATTATTTTTATCTTCTGTTTTTAAATTTAACCCCTTAAGGACCGGACTGTTTTTGCGATGTTGTACATTTGCGACCAGGCATCTTTTTACACTTTTGTGGTGTATGTGTTTAGCTGTAATTTTCTGCTCTCTCATTTACTGTTCCCATACAAATTATATATTGTTTTTTTCAGGACAAAAGGGGCTTTCTTTACATACCATTATTTATATAATCTCATGTAATTTAATTTTAAAAAAATGAAAAAATATGATGAAAAATTTAAAAAAATACATGTTTTTGACTTTTATGTGAAAAATCTTTTACTCATCTACAAAAGCGAATGAAAAAAACTGCTAAATAGATTCAAAATGTTGTCCTGAGTTTAAAAATACCCAGTGTTTACATGCTTTTTGCTATTTTTTTGCATGTTATAGGGCTATAAGTACAAGTAGGATATTGCGGTTTCAAAACATACATTTTTAAAATGTATCAATAGTGACATTGTAACACTATTATCTGTCAGAAATCGCTGAATAACACCCCACATGTACATATTTTTTTTAAAGTAGACAACCCAGGGTATTCAATATGGGGTATGTGCAGACTTTTTTAGTAGCAACTTAGTCGCAAACACTGGCCAAAGTTAGCGTTCATATTTGTTTGTGTGTGAAAAAAGTAAAAAACTAAATTGAACGCTAATTTTGGCCAGTGTTTGTGACTAAGTGGTTACTAAAAAAGACTGGACATACCCCATTTGCAATACCTTGGGTTGTCTTCTTTTGCAAATGGTATGCCATCATGGGGGTAATTCTCATTCCTGGGCTACCATACGCTCTCAAAGGCAACGTAACCAACCTGGCCATTTTCATTGTAAAAATATTTGACCCATATATTTGACCCTGTAACTTTCAAAAACGCTATAAATTATAAGTATCCCGAGTAAAACAGTACCCCCCATGTACAGGTTTTAGGGTGTCGTAGAACGTTACAGGGTAAAATACAGTGATAGCAAATTAAATTCTCTGGACTTTCGGCCTGGGTTGGCAGGCAGGTCCCTTAAATTGCAATCAATAAAATAACTTAATTATGTAAAATTATTACATAAATACGCACGTAGAATTTAAATATATATGCATATTTATATATTTGAAGTCTACGTGTATATTTATATAATTATTTATGTAATTTTGTATATGGCCATATGAATAGTTCGTATTCTTTTTATTTATTTATATATACATAGATATATATACAATTTCCTTCTAACTGTATTTTGATATAAATATATATATATTAATATCAAAATACAGTTAGAATAAAATTTCGTATAGATATATAATTTTTTTTACATTTTTATTATTATTTTTACATGTTTAATTTAATTTAATTTAAATGGCTTATTATTTGTATTTTAGAATAATATATATATACAATATATATAGTTATTATATATATATGATATATATACGTGTGTAATTTAATTATAAGTGTATTTTTATATTAATATATGTACATATTAATATAAAAATACACTTAGTATGACATTATATATGATATATAGACATATATTATATACATATAATATATGTCTATATATTATATATATATATACACATATATAATTATTATTTTTTTTTTAATTAACATTAACTTTATTTTTTTTTCTGATTTTACACTAGCAGGGAGACTGCCTGTCAGCACAGAAAGTCCCCCTGCAGGCAGACACATGGACACCTATTGTGACCATGTGGTCGCCCTGTTGAGCGATCACATGGCCACAGGGGTCCTAATCCGCCATGGGGAGACTGTCTGGGCTGCAGGCAGTCTCCCCACACCGGGACCAACGCCGATCGCCGCCGGGGGAACGACGGCGATCGGGTAAGTACATCTGAAAGTTAGGACGGTTCAGGACCGTCGTCGGTCGGCAACGCAAAAATGCCGATGGCGGTCCTGAACCGTCCTCCGTCCTTAAGGGGTTAAAGAGACACTATAGTCACCAGAACAACTGCAGCTTAATTAAAAAGGGTTATAAAGGATAATCAAACCTTGTGAACCTCAAAGATCAAGGGTAAAAGCAACCAAGATCCAAAATATAAGTAGAAAAATATAAAAATAAAAATGAATAATAAAAATCCATAAAAAGACCAAAACAAAAGCAAAAGAAAGTCCAAAGTCAGCAAAAACTAAGTAAAAGTTCTGCACAATAATAGTCCAATGATGCAGTGGTTGGTGGGGGTCCAAATATGTGGAGATACCTTAGATACCTGATAGGAGCCGTTCAGATCGCATTTTGTTTTTTCCCCGCGAGTGCCAACACAGACAGCTCTCCCGAGTGCACTGGGCAGCTGCTGTCTTTCGAGGAAAACTGGAGCTCCACCTGGACTGTACACAAGTGAGCACGGAGTCCTTCGTCTTTTTCCCTGCTTCACGATGAGTATTAAAGACTTTTTTTTATGTAAGAGTATTTATCTAGGGGATTTTATATTTGTATTTGGAGAAATAAATTGTGTCACAGAGTTACACCATATCCAGTTTTGTCTCCCTTTATCTAAGGTATCTCCACATATTTGGACCCCCACCAACCACTGCATCATTGGACTATTATTGTGCAGAACTTTTACTTAGTTTTTGCTGACTTTGGACTTTCTTTTGCTTTTGTTTTGGTCTTTTTATGGATTTTTATTATTCATTTTTATTTTTATATTTTTCTATTTATATTTTGGATCTTGGTTGTTATACCCTTGATCTTTGAGGTTCACAAGGTTTGATTATCCTTTATAACCCTTTATATTTTAAGACCCTCATTATTAATGAGGGGAATATCTACTAAGCGCTGAAACCCATATATACATACTTTTGTAGAAACTAGGAAATTTATTTTGTTTTAGCAGCTGATATATATAGGTATAGTTATATCTTCCACCTACTTTATCTAGACTGTTCTTTAGTCACCACGACAGTGAAGAATTCATTCAATACTAGCGCTCTCTTTTTTTGTATATTGTAGCTTAATTAAAAAGTTCAGGCCTTTCATTCAGAGAAAAGACAGTGTTTACATTGCCTCTATGGTCACCTCCAAGTGGCAACTCCTTAGATGGCCACTGAAGGTGCTTCCTGGGTCAGTGCTGCCGAAAAAAAGCAGCCCTGACGTTCAGCGTCCCCACGCTCTGCATGAAGACGCTGAATTTTCCTCATACAGATGCATTGAAACAAGGCATCTATGAGGAGGTCCTGATGGCCAAAACGGCATTTGGCCCAGCCCCCGTGGCTGAAAACCGGCTATTTTGATGATGTCACAAAAGGGGCGGTGCCAGCACCAGCGGTCCCGTGCGCCGCTGGAAATAAGGTGAGTTTTAAACTTTTATAGGGGGACTAAGTAGTGGCAAGCCACCTAAATGGTGGGATAAACACTACAGGGTCAGGAATACATATTTGTGTTCCTGACCCTATAGTGTTCCTTTAAAAAAAAAAAAAAAATTACAGTCATAGGCACCCACTCCTATTTCTGGTTCCCATTTTTTTCACCCCACCTTATATTATATTCAGTGTTATACCCCTATTTTACATAATTTCCATTTCTAATTATTATATTTTATATTGTGGTTTTATATTTTAATTGCATAAGTCATAGATAGAGAATACATATTCTGCTATTGACCACAATTTAGATATTGTATTTAGCAATACAATTATATGCCTCTTTTTTGATACACTCCTTCCTTTCTTTCCCATATATTACCCTTCTCAAACATGGGCGCAAAGTTGTGCGCTTCTCTCCTGCCAGGCCACTCAAAACTTGCGCCTCAGGGCCTGTGCGCCCTAGGCAACTGCTTAAAGGACCACTATAGTGCCAGGAAAACATACTCGTTTTCCTGGCACTATAGTGCCCTGAGGGTGCCCCCACCCTCAGGGACCCTCTCCTGCTGGGCTGGATGGAGAGGAAGGGGTTAAACTTGCTTCTTTCTCCAGCGCCGGGCGGGGAGCTCTCCTCCTCCTCCTCTTCGGCTGAATGGACACTATAGTCACAAGAACAACTACAGCTTAAAGGACCACTCTAGGCACCCAGACCCCTTTAGCTTAATGAAGTGGTCTGGGTGCCCGGTCCAGCTAGGGTTAACCCATTTTTTTTATAAACATAGCAGTTTCAGATAAACTGCTATGTGTATTAATGGGTTAAGCCTTCCCCCAAATCCTCTAGCGGCTGTCTCATTGACAGCTGCTAGAGGCGCTTGCGTGATTCTCACTGTGAAAATCACAGTGAGAGCACGCAAGCGTCCATAGGAAAGCATTGTAAATACTTTCCTATGCGACCGGCTGAATGCGCGTGCAGCTCTTGCCGCGCGTGCACATTCAGCCGACGGGGCGGAACGGAGGCAGAGATCTCCCCGCCCAGCGCTGGAAAAAGGTAAGTTTTACCCCTTTTCCCCTTTCCAGAGCCGGGCGGGAGGGGGACCCTGAGGGTGGGGGCACCCTCAGGGCACTATAGTGCCAGGAAAACAAGTATGTTTTCCTGGCACTAGAGTGGTCCTTTAATGTGGTTGTTTTGGTGTCTATAGCTTGTCTCTGCTGGCACTGAAATGTTAACACTGCCTTGAGAAAAGGCAATGTTTAAATTATTGCCTGATAACACCACTAATGGCAGTCAGTAGAAGTGCTTCCTGGGTCATTGTGGACGTTCAGCGTCTACATGCTTTGCATGGGGGCACTAAACGCTCCCCATAGAGATACACTGATTCAATGATTCTCTACGAGGAGAAGTTGTTTGGCGCAGTGTGGCGTTGATTTGTGGGGAATTCAAAGTAAATTCATTTTTTTTAACCAAAAATTACTACATTCACAACATAGTTGACTTTCCCAATTCTAGTATTTTAACCTAAAATTTGAAATTACTTTAAAGGAACACTATAGTCACCTAAATTACTTTAGCTAAATAAAGCAGTTTTAGTGTATAGATTATTCCCCTGCTCAATTCACTGTCAATTAGGAGTTAAATAACTTTGTTTCTGTTTATGCAGCCCTAGCCACACCTCCCCTGGCTATGATTGACAGAGCCTGCATGAAAAAAATAACTGGTTTCACTTTCAAACAGATGTAATTTACCTTAAATAATTGTATCTAAATCTCTAAATTGAACTTTAATCACATACAGGAGGCTCTTGCAGGGTCTAGCAAGCTATTAACATAGCAGGGGATAAGAAAATCTTAAAGCGGCACTGCCATGCCGAACTTACCTTTCCTCAATCTCTTCCTCTTCTCCCCCTCTCTCAGGATCTGTTCTTCTTTTCTTCCTGTCTTCTTTAGTTTTCTTTAAAATCATAAGACAAAGTAGGGACTCTTTGCCTTATGGAGGATTTCTCCGCTTGACCAGCTCAGACCAGCGGAGGAGCAAAGTGTGCTTCATTTCCGCTGGTCAGAGCAATTTTCCCATGATCCCTAGCTTTCCTCCCTGTTCCCACAATGCTTCCTGTCAGTATTGCCGAACGTCCTGTCACTTAGACAGAACGCCGGCAAAACTGCCGAATTGCATCCTAACAGAATGAGCACTGTTTCTCCATTGGTGTTAGGATGCAATTCGGTACTTTGATCGTATCGGAATTTCATTCTAATGAATGAAACTCCGATCCTATTCATTGCCGCGGCTGCATCTTGCAGCCGCTTAGTAGATAACTCCCTAATTCCCACGGTATTAGGGAGCTATCTACTAAAAGGCTGAAAGACTTAAATTGGTCTTTCAGCCAACTTTACTAATACTAAGTAAAGATTACTTAGTATTAGTAAATAATATGCCCCTACTCGCTATACCGCGAGTAGGGGCATGTCTAGTAAGCAGTGAGCAGCCTGTGGCTGCTCACTGTAAAAAAGAAAAACAAAAACTAATAAACCCCCCCCCAGCGCGGGGGTTAAAGATGGGGGGGGGCTACTGTCCTCTCCCCTGGCCCCCATCCCTGCGCGGTGGGTGGGGTCCCTAATAAAACAATAAGAGGGTGGGACCTACTGTCCTCCCCCCCTGGCCCCCACCCCTGCGCGGTGGGTGGGGGCCCTAATAAAACAATAAGGGGGGGACACCTACTGTCCTCCCCCCAGCCCCCACCCCTGAGCGGTGGGTGGGGGCCCTAATAAAACAATAAGGGGGGGGGGACCTATTGTCCTCCCCCCCTTGGCCCCCACCCCTGCGCGGTGGGTGGGGGCCCTAATAAAACAATAAGGGGGGGACCTATTGTCCTCACCCCCGGCCCCCACCCCTGCGCGGTGGGTGGGGGCCCTGATAAAACAATTAGGGAGGGGGACCTACGGTCCTCCCCCCCTGAGCGGTGGGTGGGGGCACCTATTGTCCTCCCCCCCCTGGCCCCCACCCCTGCGCGGTGGGTGGGGGGCCCTAATAAAAAAATAGGGGGGGGAACCTATTGTCCTCCCCCCCGGCCCCCACCCCTGCGCGGTGGGTGGGGGCCCTAATAAAACAATTAGGGGGGGGGGGCCTACTGTCCTCCCCCCCTGGCCCCCACCCCTGAGCTGTGGGTGGGGGCCCTGATAAAACAATAAGGGGGGGGACTTATTGTCCTCCCCCCCAGCCCCCGCGCGGTGGGTGAAGACCCTAATAAAACAATAATGGGGGGGGACCTATTGTCCTTCCCCCCCCTGGCCCCCACCCCTGCGCGGTGGGTGGGGGCCCTAATAAAAAAATAGGGGGGGGGAACCTATTGTCCTCCCCCCCGGCCCCCACCCCTGCGCGGTGGGTGGGGGCCCTAATAAAACAATAAGGGGGGGGAACTATTGTCCTCCCCCCTGGCCCCCACCACTGCGCGGTGGGTGGGGGCCCTAATAAAACAATAAGGGGGGGGGACCTATTGTCCTCCCCCCCGGCCCCCACCCCTAAAACAATAAGGGGGGACACCTACTGTCCTCCCCCCCTGAGCGGTGGGTGGGGGCCCTAATAAAACAATATGGGGGGGGGGCTACTGTCCTCCCCCCTGGCCCCCACCCCTGCGCAGTGGGTGGGGGCCCTAAATGAACCCTCCCCATCAAGGTGACTAGGGGTCCCAAGCCCCTAGTCACCCCCCCCCCACCCCACCCAAAACATTCTATCCCCTACCTACCCCCCTCACCCTAAAAATAGTGAGGGGGAATAAAATAACTAACCTGTAAAAAAAAAAAATTAAACTTACCATTTGACGTCTTCTTTTTTCTAAATTCCGCCCCCCAAAAGGCCAAATAAAAATCCATCATACCCGTCGCATACCCGAGCGCAAACAAAAATTAATCCATGTTCACCCATGGAGGGCACGCCGCGTACTGAGCTCCGCAGGGCGGGTCAAGGCTTATAAAGCCTTGCCCCGCCCTGCAATTAGGCTTAGAACACACTGATTGGTTGGTTTAAGCCAATCAGAGTGCTCTGTGTCATTTTACACAGCGTGTGAAAATTCAAAAGAACTTTCCCACGCTGTGTAAAATGACAGATCACTGATTGGATGGTTTTCAAGCCATCCAATCACAGTGCTCTGTGTCATTTTACAAGCGTGGGAAAATTCCAAAGAACTTTCCCACGCTTGTAAAATGACACAGAGCACTGTGATTGGATGGATTTCAAACCATCCAATCACAGTGCTCTGTGTCATTTTACAAAAGTGGGAAAGTTATTTGGAATTTTCCCACGCTTTTAAAATGACACAGAGCACTGTGATTGGATGGCTTGAAAACCATCCAATCACAGTGATCTGTGTCATTTTACAAGCGTGGGAAAGTTCTTTTGAATTTTCCCACGCTTGTAAAATTGCCGCTTGTAAAAAAAGCCTAATTGCAGGGCGGGGCAAGGCTTTATAAGCCTTGACCCGCCCTGCGGAGCTCAGTACGCGGCGTGCCCTCCATGGGTGAACATGGATTAATTTTTGTTTGCGCTCGTTTTTTTTTGTTGTTTTTTTTTAAAGTGCGACGGGTATGATGGATTTTTATTTGGCCTTTTGGGGGGCTGAAGAAAGAAGAATTTAGAAAAAAGAAGACGTCAAATGGTAAGTTTAATTTTTTTTTTTACAGGTTAGTTATTTTATTCCCCCCTCACTATTTTTAGGGTGAGGGGGGTAGGTAGGGGATAGAATGTTTTGTGTGTGGGGGGGGGGTGTCTAGGGGCTTGGGACCCCTAGTCACCTTGATGGGGGGGGTCATTTAGGGCCCCCACCCACCGCGCAGGGGTGGGGGCCAGGGGGGAGGACAGTAGGTCCCCCCCCTATTGTTTTATTAGGGCCCCCACCCACCGCGCAGGGGTGGGGGCCGGGGGGAGGACAATAGGTTCCCCCCCCTTATTGTTTTATTAGGGCCCCCACCCACCGCGCAGGGGTGGGGGCCAGGGGGGGGGCAGTAGGTCCCCCCCCTATTGTTTTATTAGGGCCCCCACCCACCGCGCAGGGGTGGGGGCCGGGGGGGAGGACAATAGGTTCCCCCCCCCTTATTGTTTTATTAGGGCCCCCACCCACCGCGCAGGGGTGGGGGCCAGGGGGGGGGGCAGTAGGTCCCCCCCCTTATTACCATCTTTTTACAGTGAGCAGCCACAGGCTGCTCACTGTTTAGTGGACATGCCCCTACTCGCGGTATAGCGAGTAGGGGCATTGGGGAGATTTTAATCTCCCTTGTGCTATTATGGGGGTCATATTAACCCCCATAGAGTGAGGGGGGGATCTGGGGGGCTTATGAAGTGGTGGGGAGCTCTGCTCCCTGCCGCTTCTATAGTTACATATTACAAGGAGGGAGCTGCACGCCGGTAGCTCCATCCTTGTAATAAACTGAACGAACAAACGAACACTGATACTCAGTGTTAGTTTGTTCATCTGATTTTTTCTATTCATTCATTCGTCTGTCTGATGAATGAATAGATGAAATTCCCGTTCGCATGTCCAGGTGTTTCACTGGGCATGTGCGGGAATCTCACAGTCTGTGTAGTGTGGGTAGATGACGTGTCCCTCAGGGACTTCACCTACCCACACAAAGATGGCGGGGCCCTGAATATAGATCGGGGCAGAAGATAAAGAATAAAAAATAGGTAATCTGGGGGGCTTAGGGGCATTTAGGGGTGACTAGGGGGTCGATTGGATGTAGTGGAGGCGGGTTAAAAAAAAAACGTGATTCGGCATGACAGTGCCGCTTTAATTAAACAGAACATGCAATAAAGAAAGCCTAAATAGGGCTCTCTTTACAGGAAGTGTTTATGGAAGGCTGTGCAAGTCACATGCAGGGAGGTGTGAATAGGGTTCATAAACAAAGGGATTTAACTTCTAAATGGCAGAGGATTGAGCACTGAGGCTGCAGGGGCATGTCCTATACACCAAAACAGCTTCATTAAGCTAAAGTTGTTCAGGTGACTATAGTGTCCCTTAAACTTACTGCCAGTTCACATTTTACAGATTATCACTATAGGCATGATATCAAGTGGACAAAGGTGATAAGAGAATATCATATTGCACAGACAGTGGTAACAGGACTAATCACTGACCACACTGCACTAGTCTTTGTTGTGTAAATGCTACACCTCAGAACATAAGATGCCTATATACACTTTTTAAAGACATTCCATATGAATCAGCAGTATTTTGTACTTTTTTTCCCCTGACTTCTTTCAACTTCATGGATAGCTGAAGTGAAGTGTGTGGAATTTATTTTATCAAATAATCCTGCTAACCCAAGCATTGCTTACAGGAAGTAAATCAACCATTGGATGTTTGCTGATAAAGAAAGCCACTAAAGAGCTGTGACAGTATATTATAAAATATTGACACAGGAATAACATGGCTGTTCAAGGTGGACATCAATATAAATGGTTTAATTTATTGAGGTGACACGGACAGGATAAGTATATGTATCCAATTCTTCAAGGAAATTTATAAAAAACTTCAATTGAACAAAAAAATACATGTATGATAAATGTAAGTGCAAAAGTTAACTATCTTGGTAAGGAAAACAATGCATATAACTGCCATTCATATTCTAAAATTGTTGGAACAAAGTTTTCCCATTATATCTCTGTATTTAGCCAATGGTATGATATCTAACTATAGAAAATGGACAAAATTCGAGTTTGCATATAGTCACAGTGTTACTATATAGCCTTAATGACTACATGGTTACTGCACCAAACTGCCAATACAGATCGAGGATGAAATCAAAACTTTGAGTTCTTACTGGATCCTTAAATAAGTAAAGTTGTACTTTGTTTATACAAATGAAAGAGAAATCTTATTTTTGACCCTTTCAGCAAATATTAAAAGATACTCTTGTTTTTGTTTTTAATGATAAAAGGCTTTTTAACCCCTTAAGGACGCATGACGGAAATTTTCCGTCATGCTGGTCCTACCCTTAAGGACGCATGACGGAACATTTCCGTCATGCAGTATTTTTCCAGAAGGGTCTATTACCTTGCTGGTAACTATGAGCCCCAGGTATCATTTGATTCCTGGGGCTCCCCTCTCTCACCTGGGGCCAGAATTAGTGTCCCCAGACTGACTGATGCTCTGTTTGCAGAGCTCAAAGTGAGCGCTGCAAACAAGCATTTAAATGGGGATTTAAATCCCCACTATTACAATTTGGTGTGATCAGGGTTAAATCCCTCCTAACACAAGGGAGTTCCAGGTATCAATGGAAACCTGGGGCTCCCCTCTATCAGCTGGGGACATTTTTAGTGACCCCAGCCTTTTTGATGAGTTACATGCAGTGCTGGAAGTCAGCGCGGCATGTATCTGCTTAAATAGGCATTTAAATGCCTATATCTAGATTGTGGTGTAAGCAGGGTTAAATCCCTGCTCACACCAGGAAACCCAGGTATCATTAGAAACCTGGGTCTCGGGGGGCGTGTCTGGCTTCCGGTGCGGCTGGACGCATGGCTTAGGAGCTCCGTCGGCTATACAACCTGAGAGCTACAAATCAAGCATTTATCTCCTTCAACCCACGGATAATTACGATACCTGTGTTCCCTGTACCCAAGAGAGCTGCGAGATGTCACCTCCTAAGCAACTCAAACTACAAGACTCGATGAAATTGAAAAAGAAAAAGGACCGCCGTAAACCAAACCAAGATGGCGACGGAGATCTGGAAGATTTCTCGGAGGGCCTCTCTGACCCAGAATCTATACCCTCTAGATACGCTGACTCACCTGTCACAGAAAGAAGCCTTCACAAAATGTTACAAGATCTAAGAGCCACGATTAAAGAGGACTTTCAAAGGATTGATGGCGATCTTAGGCGGGAAATCGCAAGTGTGGGCGAGAGAACAAACCACCTTGAAAATAAAACGGCGGAATTATGCAAAGCTCATAACGAAGTTGTGGACAAACTTCAAACTCTGGCAGAAGAAAACGCTGCTTTAAAAATGAAACTGGCTGATGTAGAGGACAGATCGAGGAGACAGAACATTCGCTTCAGAGGCATACCTGAGGATATTTCCAATGATACACTCCCAGCCTACATTTTGTCCCTCTGCAACTTGCTGGCCCCCGATTTGCCGGACTCCGCTTGGGCGTACGATCGGATGCACAGGCTCCCTAAACCGGCCTGGCTAAAAAGCGATACGCCGAGAGACGTGATAGTCAAGTTTCATTATTACTCCCACAAAGAAACCTTGCTATCGGCTGCAAGAAAAAACCCAGTGCTTCCAGATCCGCATACGAAAATTGCTTTATTCGCGGACCTCTCAGCGACCACTATGGCAAGACGTAAAGAATTTATCACTATCACTAAAACTTTACACAATCACAATGTGGCCTACAAATGGGGCTACCCAACCAAGCTGATAGTGTGGCGACAAGGCAAAACACGTGTGATAGCAGAACCCGAAGACGGCATGAAACTTCTATCCGAGTGGAATCTATGGCACAGCACAAGCAACCACCAAGACGCCGCTACTGAACAATCACCGAAAAAAATCTCGGCGGAATGGCAGATGGCTGGTGCTCAACCCAAGGAAAGATAGACTTTCACGTTTAGGCCTAATCTTGTCCGTGTAGCAGTATGGGTATGATTTCTAACCGTTGCTATGTACTAAGTGCTCTATACATTCTACATTTTTTGCCTGATTGTCCTCAATATTTGTACTTAAATGCAAAGGGATTCCCTTTCTCTTATGCTTGGTCGGGACTAATCCCTCTCGCGGCACATACACCATGTGCAGCGACAGGGGATTTTTCTCGACCTCCTACACTGCTAAATGAGGTGTTATTTTTATGTTATGTACCATTTGCCGCCTATTCCAATGTTAGGCTAATCCAATATCTGGTCATTCCACCCCAGAGATACATAGTCCCATACAGATGTTACTCTCTCAAGGGACAGGGAGTTCTTGCCCATAAATGCGTGCATCACCCCGGCTCACAACTATAATCCAAGAGCCGCTACATAGCGCAGTGATTAGATTGCACTATAGTGCCTCGTACATGACCCATATTGCTCAGTACTTGTATGGATATAGTACTCACGTATACTCACCCACTACCACTCAGTCTACCCTCACTTTAAACTATTATGGTATTGTTACTCCACAATAATCCTAGCTTAACATTCATTTCGAAGCACTGACCTCAGCAACAGTTCCCTTATTAGTACTAGTATCAACTAAACAAACACAACCGGGTAATTTACCTATAGCGTTAAACATTTAAGTTTCTGTTTTAGTATTGTTTCTTAACTCTTATTTTAAAATGTCTGTGATGATTGATGCATTAATATTACGTGTGCTATCTATGCGCTAGTCGTTACCCCGTATCTCTAAAAAGAGAATATCCCAAGATGGCTGCGCATGAATTCCCCTAAGACACATTTATGATGCGCAACTTTCGTGTCCATTAGCCAGAGAATAAGTTGCATTAACTCTAAGACCAAACTCAAATTTTAGATTCATCGAACTTTACATGATTGAAGATCATCTTGTAAACTCTATAGAGTTCAGCTGCCTATGATGTTTACATTTGATCAGTTCGAATCGAACGAGCTGCTAACCATAGCCCGTGTCAGATCCGCACCTAATCGAATGCCTAAACCAACTATTCAATTTCATCTTTTATCATGTTTTCCATGAACATTTATAAGCGACTGCCCTGACAATCTCCTTAACCCATGCGCAGTCCGTCAATCTACCTATCACTTTTATCAGGTTATCGGAGCTCTTTCACCCCCCTGGTCACCACTTAAGTTACCTAGTGTTCTTAATATGGCCACTTCACGTTTTCCACTCAAGGAAAATAATTGTGTATATAGTTACCATGTTATTGTTGTTACCCCTCTCCTCTACCCCCCTTACTCTCCACCCATGCAACAAAGAATTCCCCTTGGAAGCCATGGCTCATATCCTCATACTATTCTCCAGGTTCTCACATGGAGTACCTTGACCACAGTCAATATAATCCGGAGACTCAGCTCATTCTATTCGCTAAAGTGTGTTCACGCCTTTTCCCTGCACGCCTCAAATACCTATCAAAATGACTAACTCGATGAAAATCCTATCCCTTAATGCAAAAGGTCTGAATAGTCCATATAAAAGGAGGCAACTGTTAAAAGATATGCATAATGCCGATGCTGCCATTGTATGCCTCCAAGAAACCCACTTCAGCAAAGATAAACCGCCCCAACTAAAATCATCTAAATACCCTATAGCGTACCACGCATATGCACCTAACAAGTCTAAAGGTGTAGCTATATTATTCCATGCAGATTGGGTATTCACCCCCACTAGACAATATGCGGACCCGACTGGGAGACTGCTAATATTAGTCGGAGAACTTAATGGTATCCAAGTAACGATCTCATCCCTATACGCTCCAAATGACGCCCAATTCTCATTTCTTAATAAGGCTATAAAAAAAATATCTACCTTAAAACAAGGTCATGTTATAATATGTGGAGACTGCAACTGCGCCCTAGACCCCTCACTGGACATGCAACGTATCAATAATCAAAAACCCAACAAACTTACTTCTCACAACAGCAAACTGTTCTCCAATCTTATCTTCTCGCATGATCTTTATGACACCTGGAGAAGTCTTTTCCCTACAGCCAAAGATTTTACTTATTTCTCCCCAGTTCACCTAACATATACACGCATAGACTTATGTCTACTTGACAAAGCAACCTTGCCCCATCTTTTTGATCAATCCATAGGCCAACGGACATGGTCCGACCATGCTCCGATAATTGTCACAATAGCAGTGCCATACCCTGCAAAAGGCCGTGGCACTTGGCGACTAAACGAATCAATCCTGGATTCATCTGAGAGTTTACGTAAAATTACCCTTGAGCTACAAGATTACTTTGCCACTAACACCACGAGCGACACCTCCATAGAAACACAATGGATGGCACACAAAGCCGTTATTAGAGGAGCACTTATTAAAATAGGTTCAACTAAAAAGAAAATAGCCCGAACCCTCAACGATTCGCTCCACCAACAACTTGAATCATTGGAAAACTCGAACAAAAAGTCCCCGTCCCATGCCACAACTAAACAAATAACATTATTACGAGAACAAATACTAAACCTTAAAATTGAGGAACATACCACTAAAGCGATAAAACTTCAACAAAAATACTACAATCTAAACAATAAGGCCGGAAAAATGTTAGCCAACCAGCTAAAATCCAAATATCTTCAGACAAAAATACCGTACATTCTTTCAAACTCTAACGCTAAACTGTTCAACCCCCAAGATATAGTCAACGAATTATCATCATTTTATAACGATTTGTATAATTTAGACAAAAATGACAATATGTACACCCCAACCAATCAAGACATTTTGACCTTTTTGCAAAATATTCCACAAGTCACTCCACAGCAAAATGCTCAATTGACCTCCCCATTCATAGAGTACGAAGTGGCTGAAGCCATCAGATCCCTACCCAAACATAAAGCTCCAGGCCCAGATGGTCTTTCCAACTATTACTACATTAAGTTGGAACCACAACTTACCCCGCATATTACAAAACTTTTTAACACAATACAGACCATGGGCCGCTTCCCGAAGGAAATGCTAGCGGCGTATATTATTACTCTGCCCAAACCGAACAAACCGCCTACATCCTGTGGCAACTTAAGGCCAATATCTCTGCTTAACGCAGATGTGAAATTATATGCAAAACTTATAGCTAACAGATTAAAATCTATACTACCAAACTTAGTCTCCGAAGAACAGGCGGGCTTTGTGCCAGGCAAACAAGTGGGGGACAACACCAGGTTCTGCATGGATTTAGTACACTGGGCCACTCGTCAACGCCACTCCGGAGTCCTAATGGGCCTTGACGCTGAAAAGGCTTTTGATCGCCTTAATTGGGCGTACATGGAGGCTACTTTGAAAGCCTTTGGTTTTTCAGATCCCTTCCTCACGAGCATACTAGCCCTGTACTCAGCGCCCTCAGCAAAAGTTTTTAATGCTGGCTTCTCATCCATTAGCTTCGACATATCCAATGGAACGAGGCAAGGCTGCCCCTTATCCCCATTGATTTTCATTCTATGCCTGGAACCGCTTATTCGTTTAATCAAAAAAGACCCCTTACTCCCGGGCCTCACTACTCCTGCAGGAGATAAAAAAACTTGCTGTATTTGCAGACGACATCATACTCTTCCTAGGTAACCCATCTTCCTCCATACCCCATCTTTTACGCACTCTCACAGCATATGGTACGGTCTCATTTTATAAAAACAACATCAACAAAACTCAAATACTCCTCCTGAACTTAACCCATCAAACTATAGACAAACTATAGACACGTTGAAGTCGCAGTTCCAATTCGACTGGCGCAAAACCTCTACCTGGGTATTAAAATAACTCAAAATAAATCGCAAACTATAAAGGAAAATCATGAAGCAGTCCTAACCAAAATATCAACTCAATTAAAAGCGTGGGATAAACTGAACACTTCTTGGATAGGCAGAATAAACTCAATTAAAATGATGGCGTTGCCCCACATACTTTATTTATTTCGCACACTTCCCATTTCCATCCCGAATTCCATCCTTGCCAAATTTCAAGCCGCAATAAATGCACACATCTGGAGAAGAAAACCTCCAAGGGTTACGTTCCGCTCCCTATGGGGCCCATCCATCAAGGAGGCTTAAGTGTCCCTAATATCAGCAACTACTATAAGGCCTCCTCTCTGTCGCAAAGCTTGGATGTTATGACAAGGAAAACCAACCCAATATGGCTTAAATTAGAACAAGATTGCGGAAATCTGCAATCCCTGTCCGACATGTTATGGTCAAAGGCTAAACACACCTCCTCGTCCCTACTTCCTAGCACAAAATTTCTTTTGCGTTCTTGGACCTCATGAAGCGAGACTCTATGCCCCAAAAAATAATTACTTTACCTAGCTCCAGTGACAGCGCTTACAGCGATTTCACCAGATCTCCCCATACATCACTGGCCTCTCCACAATCTAACCCATGTATATTCCCTTTATGATCTAGAAGGCCTTCGCAGCTTCCCTGACTTACAAACCTCTCATAACTTACCGCAGCGTGATATTTTCCTTTACTTGAGAGTAAAACATATACTTTCCACCGCTGCTATCTCTCGATTAGATCTATCGGCACTTAGCACGATAGGCCACAACTGCTATATGTCTGCCAAATCCCGTTTGCCAAAGAAATTTCTAAAACTATGCTACTTAGCTCATTCGGCAGACCACACATCTGTTAAACTACCTTACATGCTTAAATGGGAACACGATTTGGGTGTAGAGTTTCCTATAAACGACTGGCTGGCGGCTATTTCACTCACTAAAAGGTCCACGAAATGCGTCACCTTATGGGAAGCGTATTTCAAAGTTCTGATGAGGTGGTACTTAGTTCCCAGCAGATTACATAACATTTACCCGGATACCACCTCCACTTGCTGGAGATGCAATAAAGAAAAAGGATCAATCCTACATATTTTTTGGGACTGCCCGAAACTTCGAACCTTTTGGTACTATGTGAAGAATGTTATTAGTTCACTTTATAGCATGCAGCTGTCCTTAGGCCCAGCAGGGTGCTTACTCCACCTTCTACCTGAAATACATTGTACCCCATTAAAAGTAGCGATTATTAACATCTTGATAGCAGCCAAACTTTGCATTGTAACTCATTGGAAAAGTAGCAAAGTCCCATCTCTACAAGAATTAATCAATAGAGTCAACACCGTCCACTGTCACGAAAGGGAATGGGCCAGAAGAGGAAATATTTCCGCATTCAATAAACATTGGGATAACTGGGAGTCCACTTACGAACAATTCACTAAACTGATGTGATTCACTAACTGTTGTATTACCCTGTCATACATAGACTATGTTTTATATCTGAACGTCAATTATTGGTGGCTTCCTTCACCCCCAATCTTCTTCCCTCTCCCCTCCCCATCCTTACGTTACTTCATAATCCCTTACCCCCACTCCTCGTTCACCCACATGATATCATTTCATAAAGATGCTAGCAGTTCAGCACTGAGTATGCTTACTACCACCGAGATTTTTGGTGGTGACGTCCATCCACATCTTAAATGACGAGGCACTTAAACGCCTATTAGCAGCCACTCCAAATCAGTTGACCCCTTACAACATCCTCACGCTGGTAGCTGATGCGCTCTCCCACCACACGAAATGTGAGGTGAGGTCGCACAAGCTTGGTTATATTATACCAAACACTCTATATCGAACGTTATATTCAACGCATCATTATGACATATGACTTTGCTAAAATGCACATAATAGACGCACAAGCACGCTTCCCTAGAGTTTATGCATATAACACAAGGCTGCCCGTTACTCTCTATGGGAATGCTATATTATGGCTACAAAGGGCATTTATAATTACATGTATATGTTCTGCATCACTACAGGATATTAGATTCCAATCTACACTGTATTTACCACCATAGCATGAAATACATTCCAAGTAATGGAATGAGTGTACTCCACTAATGGTTAATATACTATCTCCAAAGTCGCATATCGCGTTACCATATGCCCCATTATACATGTTTTGAACTGCCTGTTGTAATATAGTAACCACAACTGCCTTTGAATTCTAGTGGACTTTATTACCTTTAGTTAGATTTACTCACCTGAACTCTTCGGTTTCGCAATATCAATCTGTTTATATATATTCTGTGTAACTATAAAATACTGTTGTCCTGCGTGTATATATGTGTGTTGTATATATGTACATTTTGCATCTTTGCCCCAACCCTTCTTCTTTTATGTACCCCCATTATCAGTTATTTGAAATTTTCAATAAAAACCAAACATTGAAAAAAAAAAAAAAAAAAAAAAGAAACCTGGGTCTCCCCTCTGTCAGTTGGGGGTCATTTTTAGTGGCCCCAGGTTTTTTGATGAGCTGCATGCAGAGCTCAAAGTGGGATCGGGATGCAGCTCTTTTAATGGGGATTTAAATCCCCATAGACAGCAATGTAGTGTGAGCAGGGTTAAATCCCTGCTCACACTAGGAAACCCAGGTATCATTAGAAACCTGGGGGTCCCCTCTGTCAGTTGGGGACATTTTTAGTGGCCCCAGGTTTTTTGATGAGCTGCATGCAGAGCTCAAAGTGAGATCGGCATGCAGCTGTTTAAATGGGGATTTAAATCCCCATAGAGCACAATGCAGTGTGAGCAGGGTTAAATCCCTGCTCACACTAGGAAACCCAGGTATCATTAGAAACCTGGGTGTCCCCTCTGTCAGCTGGGGCCATTTTTAGTGGCCCCAGGATTTTTGATGAGCTGCATGCAGAGCTCAAAGGGAGGTCGGCAAGCAGCTCTTTCAATGGGGATTTAAATCCCCATAGACAGCAATGTAGTGTGAGCAGGGTTAAATCCCTGCTCACACAAGGAAACCCAGGTATCATTAGAAACCTGGGAGTCCCCTCTGTCAGTTGGGGCCATTTTTAGTGGCCCTAGACTTTTTGATGAGCTGCATGCAGTGCTGAAAGTTAGCACTGTATGTAGCCATTTAAATCCACAAAGAACACTGCAGCTGAGCCATCAAGCTCAGCTAGTCATTCTCTCAAGTGATCTGGTGCTTGGGAGACCCCCAGGGTCTGAGCAAACCCTGGAGGATCACCCTCTATGCCCAAATGCCATTCTGATCAGTGCTGGGCATTTTTAGTTGCCCAGCACAGATCGCATTGCATTGGGAAGAATGTCTTCAATGTAAGAGATGGGAGACTGCAATACTGAAAATAGCCAGTAGATGGCAGCAACATACCACTGTGTTTTAGTTTAAAATCCCTTTACTAATATCAGCACTGATATTAGTAGAGGGAAACCTTTGGGATTAATATTAAATTAAGGATTACAATTAAGGATTATTATTCGGTTTAGCATAAGTACTAGATTTATTATCAGGTTTATTACTGGGTTTATTATTAAGTTTATGTTTGAGATTAGGTTTATAATTAATTGTAGTATTGGGATTATGTTTCAGATTAGGATTCAGATTATGGTTCAGATTAGGATTAGGGTCAGCACGGGCATCCCTTGCTGAATATAGCAAGGGAATTCCTCGGCTGACACCAGCAGGGGGAATCATTTTAACACTATTGCTAAAGGTAGGATTGAGATTTGGATTAAGGTTATAATTAGGGTTACACATGGGATTACGTTATGGGTTAGGATTGTGGTAATGGTTTATTATTAGATTGAGGGTTAGATTTAGGATTAGGATTTGGTTTAGAATTAGGGCTTGGTTTGGGATTAGAGATTTAGATTAATATTAAGATTGCTACTTTCCAAAGATATGCATATGGGGTATATTTGTACTGAGAAGATGTTGCTGAGTACAGCTAAGATAATTTTATGACAGTGGGAAACAGGATATTTAAAAAATAATCATCAGAAATACTACGTGTATGTAAAAATGTTAAAATAAAAATGAATACCACAAACTTTGAAACAAAATGGTAACAAAATCACTTCAATAAAGCTTATAAACAAAATGGTAACAAAATCACTTCAATAAAGCTTATAATATTTTATATGAGGGTCCCCATGTTGTCCACTTTTGTAAATGGTATGCATTGGTGGCGTTATTTAAATATATGAGCGACTAAAATGCCCCAAAATGAAACAATGACCATTCGTCAATTTGCCATTTAAAAAAAACCTGTAATGGGCCGGGTATGATTTTAGCCCTGTATTTTTTCACAAAAACCTGGCTAAGGTGTACAAAGGGGGTAATTTTGTACTCAGGAAATATAGCTGAGAATAATTTTGTGATTTAATTTACAGTAACATATATCAAGTTTCCAAAATTAACTACTAAAATACAACATGTGTGTATAAAAATGCAAAAATAAAACAATATGATAACATTTGAAAGTAATTGGTGCTAACATAACTGTATAATAAAGCTCAAAATATACCATATGACATAGCCCGTGGTGTCTACTTTCACAAATGGTATGCATTTATGGAGTAATTTTAACTGTCAAACTGCTACAATGCCCTAAAATGTGATATAGACACACCAAATCCATTTATCAAAATTCTAATTGTAAAAACTGTAATGGTCAGGACTCGTTTAAGGCACTGTAGCTTCATAGGATAGTGTCAAAGACATACATTGGGGGTATTGTTTTATTCAGAAGAGTTTGCTGAGCATAATTATGGGGTTTTGATCACAGTGGCACATACCAGACTTGAAAAATGACCCCAAAAAATGTAATGTGTATGTAAAAAATGCAAAAAAAAATATTTTACCACAAAGTTTGACATAAACTGGTGAAAAAATGGCATCACGCTAAGGCACAATATATACCATATGAGATACACTGTAGTGTCTACTTTCACCAATGGTAGGTCATTGAGGGATAAATTCAACAGTTAAACTGCTACAATGCCCCAAAATGAGACTTGCTCCATCAAATTCAACTATCAAAATTATCACTGTGAAAACTGAAATGGTCAGGTCTCTTTTATGGCACTATAACTTCACAGGATAGTGGCAAGGACATAGATTGGGGGTATCATTTTACTCTGTTGATATGGCTGAAAACAATATGGGGTTTTCTACAGCAGTAGTATTTATCAACTTTATGAAATACACATTAAAAATCCTTGTTTTATGTGTGTATGTTAGAAATCTGAAAAAAACACAATTTTACTACACGATTTAGCAGAGATTGGCAGCGAAATGGCTACATAAAAAGTGTCAGAATACCCTTTGGTAAATAGCCTGTGATGTGTGCTTTATATAAATATATACTTTTGTGCAGCAATTTTGCTTTCTGTGATGGCTATTAAGCTTACAAGACAAACATGCCAAATTCTAAAATTGCTCCACATTAAAAAAAGTTTTTACTCCTTGTATTTTGTGACCTGTAACTTTCAAAATAAGCTGAAATCCAAGACATATTATGTACTCTGAAAATCAGAACAACTAATTGAATATTTTTTAAATTACTTTCCTTAAGCTGCACTTATTATACACACGTTATTATTGCCTAAACTGTGAAAAACAACAATTTATTTCATTTTTTTGGATTTTTTTAATAATAAATAATAATTTATATATGTATATGTCACATCAGATTAAAGCCCTTTTTGTCCTTTAAAAAAACGATATATAACATGTGTTGGTGTAATAAATAAGAAAAATGCAAACAGAGGTTGAACACAAACAGCAAAAAATGTTTGTGTCCTTAAGGGTAAGTCCAGTTTTTGAAGCTGCGTCCTTAAGGGGTTAATATTGCTATTTCTTCATGCTTTTAAAAAGGTGTGAGTCCACTATTATAACCTACATCGTTAATGATCACCCATTGAGAAAATATCCATATTGTCCACTTTTTATAAAATGCAATTCTGTGTTAATTCATGGCAGCATTACAATAGGGTCAGTTCAGCCCACTTAATTGTTTACTGCAAGTAAATATCCGTATAGCTCTTAAAGGAACAGTTCAAGCATATTAATCACTATAGTGCAGGGGTGGGCAATCTGTGTCCCTCCAGATGTTTTGGACTACATCTCCCATAATGCTCTTAGAGCCATAATGCTAGGAAAGCATCAAGGGAGATGTAGTCCAAAACATCTGGATGGCCGCAGATTGACCACCCCTGCTGTAGTGCATTGTACTGTTAACCTCCCTGGCGGTAATTCTGAGCGTGGCTCGTGGTTAATTTTCAGTACCAAAAGCGGTAACCCCGGGACACTGTAGTATCACTTACCTTGTCCCTACGAGCCCCTGGTGTCCTCCACCCTAAGAAGGCATCCATTGTTTGGGCTCCCTTTTCCCGTGAGTGCCGCCTGGCGGAATCAGGTGGGAAATAAAAAATAAATAAATACATTGTAAAAACATTCAAAAATACTGACATAATCATACCGCCAGGGAGGTTAATGATGCCAGCAATGAAAGTAGTTAAACTGTTTGGATTCTTACTTGGCGCCCCTGCCTCACTACAGCCAAATGTGAGATCTGGAAGCTCTTGCTTGAAGCACCGATTAACACTTCTGAGATACACCCTGCAATGCGATCTCAACCCGAGACCGCCACTAGAGGCTGGATTACCCATTTATAAACATAGCAGTTTCTCTGAAACTGCTATGTTTATAGAAAAAAGGGTTAATCCTAGCTGGACCAGGCACCCAGACCACTTCATTAAGCTGAAGTGGTCTGGGTGCCTATAGTGGTCCTTTAACCTCCAGGAGCTGACATCATTGCTGTGCTCTCTTGCATGCGAGGATACAGCATTGAGGTCTATTGGGGATCCCGCAAGGTCCTCCATAGACACAGCCATACTCCCTGCGGCTATCACTGGTGATGGCTGTCGGCACTGACTTCGCTTTGAGTCTAAAAAAAACGGAGGAATAGTAGTTCCTACTTTGTCTCTGTAAATCTCTTGACTGGGCTGGAATCTAAGTTAAATTACAACACAGTCAAAGTGAGTATTTCAGAAAGAAGCTATAGTTTATACCAGTTGGCATGGCTCACCAACAATCCGGGATTTATTTCCCTGTTTTATCCCAATGGAGATACTGACGAAACCTGGACTGTTGGTGGGTGTTAAGGACTGGTTTAGGAACCACTGGTCTATATGGATTTTAAACATTACAACACAGCAGTCAGTGTCACACAGAGGGAGCGAGGCTATCTATGTGCCTGTTCAGGGACTCTCAGAGTGCTATCGGTCCCCGGTTAGGGGCAGAAATACCTTCTTCACCACTGTATATATATATATATATATATAGATATAAATAAATACAATGCCCCTGGAATGACTGAGCACTAAAATAATTTCACCTTTCAAAGCCTCTCCCCTCCACTGACATAGAGCTCTACTTACACAAGCCCTCTCCATTATCCTGTGTCTGTCTAGGTGCACTCCCAGTGAGTGCTGTAACATGTGATAGAACGCGTATAATAACCCCAGCCGCGTGCTCTAACGGCATTCACCATCATACTCTGATGGCAGACCAGCCCGCGCGGGCGCAACACCTCACAGTACGCGATCTCCAGGCAGTCGTTGCAGATTGGCTGGAAAGACTCAGGAAGGGCAGGGCGCGCGCGGTAGCCGCGTGCTGGCTCGTGGCGGGCGCGGTTTAAATGTCAGAGTGACGGTTAGCGGTTCAGGCTGGACTACCCATACTGTACCAGGCATGCATCGACAGTGATATGGGGGACATAAGAGAATTCCCATTACATGTCCACAACGAGTGAGTCTGGTATCAACACTGAATTCAGTGAGCTACAAATGGCGGAGTGTCATGTCTGTCTGTATTAGCACAGTACACTGTCTGTATTAGCCCATGACTATATGTATTTCACTCCGGTATGACAGTAAGATGTAATATAATATCCCAGTAGCTGCTTCTAGGCACTGTCCACACAATGGGCCCATATCACTTACCAGGGTCTGAACATCTGGCACCATCATCTTTCCATATCTAAATATCTAATGCATATATTGTAATAGCAGCCTGCTTTTATTGAAAATGGTGCAAATAAAGCGCCCAGTATCACAGTGGAGTAACAGTCATACAAGTGCTATTTATAATAGCATTAGATGGGTTACAGGATCATTGTACCATATGGTTATAATATATAGCATCCTTGAACTGTCACTTTATTGAATCACCCTGACAGTATTTACTCTCCATTAATGGGAGGATCACTGATGGCGGTTATGTTAGGGGCGATAAACAGTTATCTGGCTCAGGGACATAGTGACTGTTACAGTGCCACCATGACATTGTTTAAATGATATTCAACAGTTATTTAACTTTTCCATTTTATTGGTGCCATTCAAATAGTAACTAATGAAAGGTAGCTGTGATAGTTTTGCACAAGGTTGAGAGACCCTGGAATAAATACCAAGATCTGTCTGTCCTGTTTCCATTATTACTATATATATATATATATATTGTATTCACTGCATGTAGAAAGCCCAATCCATGCAATGATCACATTATTGTTATCTCTCAGTCTGAGAGATAACCCTCTATACATATCTTAATAAAACCATGATACAAAGAGGAAAGACAAATATTTAACTTTGAAATATAAAATAAAGTCAGATTTTCATGTATTTCATTTATCCTCTTTCCTTCCTAACTAACAGTTTATATTAAAGCCAGTTACCTGCCATCACGTTTCACACGTCATATTTATTTACCATGGTGAATATTGTATTATTTGATAATCACTGCCAGCCCCCTCACACTGCACACAGTGTTAGTAAGCAGTATGCAGTGCACACACAATGTACACACATGGCTGGTGTCAGGGGTGACATGTAACACACACCTTGTGCATGTGTCATAGTGTCACACACACACCGTGCTGGCAGGCGGCCGTGCTCTTATTATTTGCACTCAGCATAGTGTTATTATTCCTCCTCAGCCAGTCTCCTCCTCCTCATGTTTCCATCAGATGATGTGCAGCCTGTGATGGAGCCGGACACGCACTGACCCCGCACTGCACCTGCTCCGTGCCCCAGCCCTGTGGCCGCATTCCGCACGCAGGGCACCCGGCAGCCACACGCCCGCCCGCGGGATGCCGGAGGAGCGGCTGTGTGATGCACCAGTCACGGAGGAGGATAACGCTGTGCTTGTAGAGGCAACCTGCCAGCCACATCCGAGGACCGACTCCGACAGCGTGGAGAGCAACGAGACCCCCAGCCCCCCCACATGCAAGATCTGCTTCCAGGGGCCAGAGCAGGTAACAGAGCCCGTGTTTACACCCATGGCATGTACCTAGAGCCAGGCACTCAATACGGCATGTATGCAATGCCTAGCTTTAATAATGTCTGCTTCTCATGGAAACACCCGATCTGCATGATATATGCTTTCCGCGGCCCCATTAGATGCTGAAATAATATAGCCATCATGTAGCTGTAGTATGTGTGACAGCTCGGCCAAGTTATGTGTGTGTGTTTTCCTTTTTATTGAAACCGATAGATTTCTTTCTCTGTCTGCATCCACCCCACATGTGTATGCACTTTACTTGCACCCCAACCATTCACATTATTTTGCGCACACCCATCAACACTTTAGTGTCCCATCTTCTTATTCCCTTTCACTCACACCTATTTTTTCTACCTGACTAATTATAACTGACATCTCATACTAAGATCCCTGATCTTTTATTTGTCTTACTCCACAAGAGCCTTTCATTTGTTTAAAATATGGTAACTGGTCGGTTCTTTATGGAGCCCTTTGATGTCTCATGTTTTTGACGTATCCTGTAATTTGTACTCATATAGTCAATATGCAGGATGCTCATACTGACTGGAGCCAACAATATTTTTTTTGCAACTTTCTGTGCAGGCTTGTGTCATTGCCTTTATCAATACACATTTCTGCACTGCATTACATTCATCTTGAAATAGCCAATCAGACATTTGCCTCATTTTCTGAGGGCTGAAGTTGCTTTCGTTTTTCAAAAAATGAGGAAGAAAGAAAACAACCTGTGTGATTGTTGTAAATAGCAGTTAACAGGACAGTGCCACCTGAAAAAAAGCATTATTGCATGCTTAAGTATCCTTTCATTTCCTTTTAGTGTCATTAAAATGTAATGATTTAGAGCAGGTCTCCAAAATCAATTTAAAAGTAGAACTTCCTGTAGGCTGCAAGCATCCATGAGTGATCGTGTAGCAACATTTGCTTTAAAGATTTTTAAGGGACTAGTAAAACCTAAGCAGATTATTATCCTTAGGTTACAATTTATTTTTTATCCTGTGTTCTCTACAACCATTGGTTTCATTACGCTTACCAGTTTTTATCAGCTTATATAAGATAGGTCAAACACAGAAGCCTATGCTTTGAGAGAAAAATATATTCATGGCACATTTGTTCTGTATAAGTAATTTTCATAGGAACTAGATGGACATATGATATTTGCATTTTTACTGGCATAGACTTCTTGGATTGGTCTCCATGAGACCATCATGTGATATTTGTTACTAAACCAATAGTACACGCAAGGATTGCGCGTAAGCGGTCTGAAAGCATGAACTGCTAATTTACTTGTTTTTAAATTTAGTTGGTCTATAAATCAGTGTTAAATATAAGAAGATGGTTAATTTGGCCCTTAATGACATATAGCAAAGTATAAATACTAAACAGTATATTTATTGACAAAGATATAAAATTATTTGCTATATAGGGTCTTCACGGATCAGAGAGTGTTTCAGTTTTGACCTGAAAAACAAATGCAAAAATGTAAATGGAATACCCCAGCAGTCTCAGCCAATGAATAACAGGCCTCCCAAGTGCCCTGATTTTAGTGGGACAATCCCTATTTTAAGGTCTTATCTTGCACTTCCAACTTTTTTTTATGGTGTCCTGCTTTTTGATGGTAAGTAATAATGTGGAAGTGAAACCTTCTTGCAGAGCTCCATTTCTTTTGTTGAATTACATAAAAACTATTTGTCAAAAAATATTAGCATGGAACCCAAAATCTAGTTGCACAATAACTACTGCAAGAACTGGTAGTGTTTATGATTCATAGATCATCCCCTCAGGTCCGCTTGGTTCCATAAGGCATAGGGGTCTAGTAGGTGTGTGTTAAAGGATTACTCCAACCCTTTAACACTGTTTGTCTTTTTAGGCTTAAAATACCCTGAACTGAAAAGTTACCTATAATCCAGCCAGAGGTGTAACAAGAAAACACCGGGCCCCGGCCCTTTTCTCTGCCCTCCTCCAATGTATCACACCGCCAGCCCCTCCATGTGTCTCATTCTCCCCCAGCACCTCCATGTGTCTCACCCCCTCAGTACCTCAATGTGTCTCATCCCACCAGTCCCTCCATGTGTCTAATTTCTCTCATGTGTCTCATTCCCCCCAGCCCATTCATGCCTCATCCCCCAGCCCAGTGGTTCCCTAACTTTTTAGGTACATTAATATTTCAGTATTTTTCCAAGGCACCCCAAGTAAAAATTTCTAGGTTGTATATTTGTACAGCGCTGCCGCATTTACTGGCGCTCTAGTGTAATGTACAGTGTTGGTGTTTGAAGGGGTGCTTGTATACATTTATTGTGTTTTAATACAGGGGTGAGTTTGTATGTGATGTTTGCGTTTAATTGCAGGGATGTGTCTGAATGTAATGTTCACTTTTAAATGTGGATGTACATTTGTGTGAAGTATTTGTGTTTGAGTGAAGGGGTGTGTCTGTATATTTTTTTGTGCTTGTATGTTGTGCTGGTGTTTAACTGCTTGGATGTATGCACATACATATTTACACACAGATATTCATGCACATTAACACACAGATGCATATAAATACAGCGACACATACACACAAATTTATATAGACACGGACACGTACACACACATAGGTACACACCGACATATACACACATGCACCCTGACACACACAAACATTGATACATGCCCACACGATGACACAGATACACACTGAAAACACACAGCCTGACACACAAATGCACATACGCAGATGTGTGTGCACACACACAGACACAGATCCACACTGACATAGATACACATACACATACAAATACTCACACTCATACACATACAAACACTCAAACTCATACACACACATACAAACACTCATACACTTACAATCATACACACACTCATACTCATACACTCAAACTCATACACACACTTATACATACACACACGTGATTTTTTTTTTATATCTCTGTTAGCTTACCTTATGTGCCAAAATGGTGTCTTGGAGTCCTGCTGCTGTGGGAATGCTGTGGTGCTCTTCATGCTTTTTCCCCTCACGCTGCAGCTGCCTCCTCTCCCTTTCGCGCTGTGTCCCTGCAGGATGCTGGGAGGAAGTGACAGGCTGTTACTTCCTCCCAGCCGGCTGACATTACAGGGGCCTGGTCTCGGTCTTAAAGGACTGTGGCACTCGAGCGGGTCCCTGTTGAGCAGTAATGCTTCCCCGGTGCTATAATGATTCACCAGGGAAATATTCCGCGGCACCCCTGTGTGCACGTTGCGGTTCCCTAGGGCGCAGCGGCCCACAGTTTGGGAACCGCTGCCCCAGCCCCTTCCTGTGTATCAATTCCCTTCCAGTCCCTCCATGTGTATCAATTCCCCCCTCCATGTGTCTCATTAACACCCCAGACCCTCTATGTCTCTCAATTCTCTCCCCAGCCCCTCCATGTTTCTCTCCCCTATCCCCCTCTGTACCTGGTCCCCTTGTAGCATGGCCGAGCAGACCATGGTACCCCATCTGACAGGATGTGTTTTCAGTGAGCACTTCCTGTCAGACCAGGTAGAGGGAATCTGACTTCTCTACTCACTCGGCCATGCTACTTGTTGTGACCTGCAGGAGGGGAGTACTGAGCTGCACGCTCCTCTTCTGCAGGTCACCCAGCGACTGAGAGAAGCCTGTGATTGGACTCTTTCGCTGGCAAAGAGTGGATGCGCAATCTCTGAGCTGGCAAATGGAAGGATTTTTCATAAGATAATAAAATAAAAATAAAAGCAGTGGTGGAAGGGGTAAGCAAGCTTGCCATTGTAGATAGCATGCATACAAGGGAGAAAATTATTATTGTCTTGTTGCAAGCACGCTGATGACAGACATAAAATGTGCACGAAATTGACATTAGAGAGTCTGGAATAGAGTTCATGGCTGCCAAAGTAAAATGTTGTGTAATTAGCCTTTGGCACACAAGGGTAATTATCTCTAGATGTGCAGCGGCTCTTGCAAAAACTCTTCACATCTAAACTACTATTACCGGGACACCTTTAAATCACTGAAGTAGTCATAGTGGTTGGAGTAACCCGTTAAGACATGTAAAGATGCATAGATGACTGACAAAAGCTCAGTATTTTGAATGGACAATGTCTTAAAATATATGAGCAGTTTTTCCAACTGAAACATTTATGCTAATTTCACAATATCATATTCTAAGTTAATTCTGTGAAACATTTTTTGAAATTTTTAATTAAGTGAGACCCCAGTGGTTGAGGGTTTAAATACCCTACCAACCTGTTCCTGAATGGCTTCAGTGGAACATGCAAACATATATTCACTTTTCAAAATGTCTGTAAGTTGTTACCATTAAATAACAAGGATGCACGAAAAGAAGCTGCAGGTGTGTAATCTTAAAGGACCACTATAGTGCAAGGAAAACAAACTCATCCCACTCCGTGGCGCTTAAGGGGGAAGAAGGGGTTAATCCCTTACTTTTTTTCCAGCGCCTGGCTTCCTCGGCGCTGGGACTCTCCTCCCTCTTCTGACGCCCCTGGCTGAATGCGCATGAGCGGCAAGATTCACGCGCGCATTCAGCCAGTCCATAGGAAAGCATTCTCAATGCTTTCCTATGGACGCTGGCGTCTTCTCACTGTGAAAACCGCCACTAGAGTCTGGATTAACCCATCTGTAAACATAGCAGTTTTTCTGAAACTGCTATGTTTACAGCAAAAAGGGTTAAACCTATCTGGACCTGGCACCCAGACCACTTCATTAAGCTGATGTGGTCTGGGTGCCTATAGTGGTTCTTTAATATTTAGATGAGCTGGAGTAAACTTGAGAGCAAGGGCAATTTACAAAAGGTAAAACTTTTGGTAAAGGTAAAAAACAAATGTGTTGCCGTTCTCCAGCCCCTCCACCCCCCCTCCCCTTCCAGCCAAAAAAAACTAACAATCAAGTCGTTAAATTGGCCTCTCTCTAGGACAGCAGGTATAAGTTACAGTTGCCAACAGAAAAGAATAACTAACTTAAAGCTTTATGATGGTTTGATGAGATTCGATTCGCTGTTGCTAATTTCAACAAGCAATTCTCATCTCATTGTAACTTTCAGTCTTTATCTGGAGTAGGATCATCTCTGTCTACATGTAAATACATATAACCTTTCTTTGAGAAGTAAAATAAATGTTAATTGACTTCCTTAAAGCAGGTATCCCCTTAAATTCACGCAGCACTTCCAAATATCTGTTAAATAAACTAAATCAGTTTTTTAGAATAATCACACCACGGATGTATATAAAATACACTGAGCAGCCAGAACATTAAATCCAGTTACTTTGACCCAGTGGTCTACCCATCACTATTTGGCCCTTGTCATATGTCACCAATATCTTTTCACTTGCCCATTTTTCTAAATCTAAATCTTAAACTGTTTACTTTTACCCAGAAACCAGATATAATCAGATATGGATGACTCCACTGTATGGCTCTTTCATACTTTACTAAAGTCAGTGAGGCACATAATCATTACAACTTTGAGTACATTAGCACAAGGTAATCCTTGTCATTCCTTTTAACAGTGCAGTGGCCTAAAACATATATCAACTTCATAATACAGCACTCATTTGTGAAAGAAGACTTTGTTATCTTTCTTATAAACACACTATTGCTTTTGTTAAATGTGTAATGTATTATAGCAAAACTTACATGTTAATACATTCACTCTAATTCTAAACTTTGTTAACTTTTTGGTTCTTTCTTAAAGGGACACTATTGGCATCTAGATGACTTCAACTCAATAGGTGGTCTGGGTGCCATGTCCCTCTTGTTTGAACACTGCAGTGTAAAACATGTTTACATTGCATGGTTTAAATGCTTCTAATGACAGCCACTAGAGAAACTTCTGCACCTGAGACCATCTGAATGGCGTTGCGTGGAGTTTAGCTGCAAATAGGCATTAGTCTGCCAATGCTTTCTTATTGGAAAGCATTGGATTGGCTGATATCGAGAGGCATTACAGCCGCAGAGTGAGCAGCGTGGCGTGGGAGAAAAGGTAGGTTAACTCTTTTTTAACCCTTTGGAGGGGGACAGAAAGGGTTTTTATTTAAATTCTGATATGTACACCTAACAGAACATTATGTTTAAAAAATGTTTTGCTTATAATAATATTTACACATACAGTTCAAGTAGTTAAAAAGAACTCAAAATAGATTCATATGTCAGTGATTGTTAAATACCGTATATACTAGAGTATAAGTCGACCCGAATATAAGTCGAGACCCCTAATTTTACCCCCCAAAAATGGGAAAACTTATTGACTCGAGTATAAGACTAGGGAGGGAAATGCAGCAGCTACTGGTAAATTTCTAAATAAAATTAGATCCCCCCAAAATTATATTAATTGAATATTTATTTACAGTGTGTATGTAATGAATGCAGTGTGTGTATGTAATGAGTGCAGTGTGTGTGTGTGAGTGCAGTGTGTGTGTGTGAGTGCAGTGTGTGTGTGTGAGTGCAGCGTGTGTGTGAGTGCAGCGTGTGTAATGAGTGCAGCGTGTGTAATGAGTGCAGCGTGTGTAATGAGTGCAGCGTGTGTAATGAGTGCAGCGTGTGTAATGAGTGCAGCGTGTGTAATGAGTGCAGCGTGTGTGTGAGTGCAGCGTGTGTGTGAGTGCAGCGTGTGTGTGAGTGCAGCGTGTGTGTGAGTGCAGCGTGTGTGTGAGTGCAGCGTGTGTGTGAGTGCAGCGTGTGTGTGAGTGCAGTGTGTAATGAGTGGTGTGTGTGAGTGCAGTGTGTGTGCGTATGAGTATGTGATGCAGAGCCTTGGTGGGGGGGTGGGCATTTTTATTATTATTTTTTATATTATTATAAAAAAATGTTTATATTATTATTTTAATATTTTTTTAATATTTGTATTATTAATATTTATATTTTTTATATATTATTTAAATTTGTATTTATTTATTTTCGTCCCCCCTCCCTGCTTGATACATGGCAGGGAGTGGGGCTCTCACTCCCTGGTGGTCCAGTGGCATTGGCAGTTCAGTGGAGGGGGCTGGCAGAGAGCTGTAACTTACCTTTCCTGCAGCTCCTGTCAGCTCCCTTCTCTCTCCTGCGTTCCGGTCAACTCCCTCTGCAAGTCTCGCGGTGAGTGCCGCGCGGAGCTCTGACCCCGCGGCTCTCGCAAGACTTGCAGAGGGAGCTGACCGGAACGCAGGAGAGAGAAGGGAGCTGACAGGAGCTGCAGGAAAGGTAAGTAGGAGCTTCTTACCTGCCCCCAACAGGAGCGCCGGGCTTGTAATGTGGCCGACGGTCCTGGTCTGTATTATGGCAATGTAAGTTGCCATAATACAGACACTCACTCGAGTATAAGACGAGTGGGGTTTTTTCAGCACAATAAATGTGCTGGAAAAACTCGTCTTATACTAGAGTATATACGGTACCTAATATGTTTAGATCTAAATAAATTTTTAAAATTTGATACTAACTATACCCCTTAGATAATGCTTACACTAACTCTAACTGTATGCCTATCCTAATCTTACCTTTAACTTTAAGCCTATACTATCTTTCACTGTAAAACAGCATTCACCCACACCCAACATTATCCATCACCTAACGCTAACCCTAAAGGTTACCCTACCCCAACACTAAGTGTTACCGTACCCAACTAAATCTAACCCTATACTAACCCAACCAGTAACCCCACCTTAAGGTATCCCACTCGAATATCAGTTCTGATATTACAAATGGATTTTACTGTATTTAGCACATAAAGATGCCCCATCTACTGGCCGTTTTCAGAATAAATAGAATTATTGGTTTATCTGAATGAGCCTAGCTCCCAGACCATGCAGATATCGGTGTTGGGAAGCTGGCAAAGCTGCACCAGTCCATATTGACTAGACTGCCTCCCCCCAGCAAGCTGCCTCCCCCCAGCAAAAATGCAACTGAGCTCTATCCCAGCCACAGTTTTATGAAGGAGTTAAAGGGCTCTGTTCAGTGCTGACTTTCGGCGTGCACAGAGCTCATTGGTCAGTCTGGGACCACTAAAAATGGCTCCAGCTGACTTACAGGATCCCCAGGTATCCGTTGAAACCTAGGGTTTAATCCTGCTCACACTGCAGTATACATTTAAATGCCTGCCACTCATCAAAAAGTCTGGGGCAACTAAAATTGGCCTCAGCATTTTAAGGGGGTACCCTGACGAAGGTGCCGTTGTTAGCAACGAAACGCGTGTCGGGTCCTTTTGCTCACACAGCGATCCTTTAATAGGTATTTAAATTCCTATTTAAAGAGCTATTCAAACAGGTCATCTAAATGTCTGGGGCCACGAAAACAAAATGTCCCCAGCAGGCAGAGGGGAGCCCCAGGATCCATTGATACCTGGGGATCCATTGATATCCATTGATATCCATTGATACCTGGGGTTCCCTGGTGTGAGCAGGGAATTACTCTGCACACACCAAATATGCAAGATGTTCTATGCCACCCTACAGGCATTAAAGCCCACTTTATGTAGGATGTACAGCTTGTAAAGAGAGCCTGCTTGTGATTGTTGTATTAATCATTTTTAAATCAGCATTTTTTAATAATAATAATAATAATAATAATAATAAAAAAGAGTAGTGGACTTCTTGTCATTCTTGCATGACTGGCATAAAACATCATAGAGTTCTTGAGCTGGAAGCCAGTAAACAAATCACAGATTCTGATTGGTCGTGCATATAAAAAAAAAACTATTTGCTGCCTTGTGCTTTTATCAGTCTCCAAGGGTTTGAAAATTGTAATTATGTAATGTACAATACAGAAAGTAACATGATAGAAAAATGAAAGAAAATTTGGGTTGAGGCGAAGAGTCATTGATTGTTTCTTAGTCCTTTGAAAACCAGACCACCTCCAGAGCTAAGGTTATACCCTGACGAAGGTGCCGTTGTTAGCAACGAAACGCGTGTCGGGTCCTTTTGATCACTCACTTTTTGAGCACTATGTACTCCATATCACTTTAAGTTTTTGTTATATTTCAGTCTTAGTAGGGCTTGGAGGGGAGGACGGCTTTCCACGAAGATGTTGCTTAGGAGCTGTAGCCTTTTCAAGTTCAGTAGGTGGATAGCAAATAGGTCTGCTTTGCTTCAATAGCTTAGAACACCCACAAAGGTGTTTCCTGGGAGCTGCAGACCGTTAATCAATGTCAGGCAGTAACTTGCTTTTGCTTCAACCTCAGTAGCGCTGAACATACATGTAGGTGATTCCCGGGAGTTGCTTTATCCATACTCAGCAGTTGGTTAGACACGAATCTTTATCTGCACAGTGGTAGTGACCACCTACAAGATCCTATCCAGAGATTACTCTCTACTTGCCTCCTAGTTTATCCTTATCCCTAACCCGCTTGTCCTCTACCCCCACCATTCTGCAGTTTACCTCCTAGTGGATCTAGGATCTAACGCACCACTTAGCGAATAATGCCCCGGTGGTTGTTTTTAACTTTTGATGCAGTAGCATTATTTGGATGCGTTTATATTAGTATCCATATGGTATGCACTGTCAAGTATTCACCCAGAGGTAAATTATCCACATATTTAGAAGTAACTGCTCACACTTCCCTTGCTGGAGCCTTTGTATCTTTTTATTTTGTGATTACAATAAAGTTTCCTTTTCATTGTAGATACATTGTTCCTAAGTTAGCCCATTGTGGGCACATATCCTACCAAGTTATTATAGATACATATTGTAGGTAAGTGCAAGATAATGCATCTTGGACGTAAAAACCCAAGGGCAGAGTCTCAAGCTATACATGTTAAGATCCTTCAACCTTTCCTTGTAAGTATTATCCTGCAATCCATGAACCTGTTTAGTATTTGATAGAGTCCTAACCTCAACATCTGAGGAAAGGGCAGAATAAAAATATATATAAGAGAGCGCAATGAAAATGATGAAAACAGTCGTTAAAACAAATGGTAAAAAATAATTAGAAAGCCGTTACATACAATAAAACCTTCCCAAGTTTCAAAATTCAATACAAACTTGTAAGAGATATAGGGGTTGTTTTAGGGAAATAAATACAGTGGTACCTCGGTTTACAAACGCCTCGGTTAACATAATTTTCGGTTTACAAATGAAAATCCATTGAAAATAATGCCTCAGTTTTCAAAACAAATTCGCAATACAAAGCACGTTTCCCCAGGATGCATTGCACCTGGGAGGTTTATAGCACCGCCCCCTGCATGCTAGAGCCTGTGGGTAGCACGTGGCGTCGAGTGTGGAGGTGTTAGAGGTGTTTTGGAGCCATTCTGGAAATTATTTACAGTTGTTTTGGGACTTTTTGGTGCATTTCTCATGCTGTGGAAAGGTAGGGAGCTGAGCTTTGTCATTTGCATGCCTTTTATTGTGTGTTCTGCATTGTGGGTTGGTTTCCATGCCAGCTCATTTTGACTTTTTTCTGACCTCCAGAACGGATTAATTGGTTTTCAATGCATTCCTATGGGAAACCGCGTTTCGGTTTACAGATTTTTTGCAATAAGAAATATCCCGGAGAACGCATTAAATTCGTAAACCGAGGTCCCACTGTACTTACAGTGTTACACTATATTTGTGTCTTTCCTAATTTAAAAGACCACTATAGGGACCCAGACCACTTCAGCTTAATGAAGCGGTCTGTGTGCCAGGTCCATCTAGGATTAACCCTTTCTGCTGTAAACTGCTATGTTTGCAAATGGGTTAATCCAGCTTCTAGTGGCTGTCTCATTGACATTGATTATAGGCGCTTCTGCGCTTCTCACTGTGATATTCACAGTGAGAAGACGCCAGCATCCATAGGAAAGCACTGAGAATGCTTTCCTTTGAGACTGGCTGAATGCGCGCGCGGCTCATGCCGCACATGCGCATTCAGCCGATGACGGGGAAAGGAGGAGGAGAGTCTTCAGCCTGGCGCTGGAAAAAAAGGGAAGGGATTAACCCCTTCCTCCCCCTAGAGCCCGGCGGGAGGGGGGCCCTGAGGGTAAGGGGGACCCAATGACCCTATAGAGCCAGGAAAACGAGTATGTTTTTCTGGCACTATAGTGGTCCTTTAACCCCTTAAGGACACATGACATGTGTGACATGTCATGATTCCCTTTTATTCCAGAAGTTTGGTCCTTAAGGGGTTAAGGTGGATACAAGATTACACCTGGATTGGATACAATTGACAGCACACACAGATCAATGTTTTATTCCCTTCAACTAGGAGTAATATTCTTTTTTTCTGATCAAGAATATTGTTGGAACTCTTTTAATTTGGTTTTGTTTACTCTCTGACTTTTCTCCCCACTTTTGGGTTATAAGGAAGTTTTAACTAAGTGCTGACACTACTTTTCTTTTTATCTGAGGAAAGGGATTTAGGGGTAATTATTTCAGATGACTTAACCCCTTAAGGACACATGACATGTGTGACATGTCATGATTCTCTTTTATTCCAGAAGTTTGGTCCTTAAGGGGTTAAAGGTAGGTAATCAATGTAATAGAGCAGCAGGAAATGCTAGCAGAATGCTTGGTTGTATAGGGAGGGGTATTAGCAGTAGAAAGAGGGAAGTGCTCATGCCATTCTACAGAACACTGGTGAGACCTCACTTGGAGTATTGTACGAAGTACTGGAGACCGTATCTCCAAAAGGATATTGATACTTTAGAGAGAGTACAGAAAGGGCTACTGTGGCGAAAGTAACCTTGCCACTGTTTTTTGGAGGGGCCTGTTTGCCTGCTATACAAGCTATAACCACTAGTTATTTTAAGAGCCTCACAGCTATACTCTCTTGGAGGAGAGGTTCACCCACTGGAAGCTGGATCCTGGTCTTGGCTCCAGGGTGGGTGGAGGACAGCGATACCCCAACCAAGCTGAGGGCAGTTTGTGGGGTCTACAGTGCTTATGGTGTCCGGTATAGTGCGTGGAGCCCTCGGTAAGCACTAGGAGCATCGATTGATGGAGGCATCCGGTCGGGGTGGCAGGCGGTCCGTCACAGCTACTAAACAGGTTCATGGATTGCAGGATAATACTTACAAGGAAAGGTTAAAGGATCTTAACATGTATAGCTTGAGGCTCTGCCATAAGGATTAGCGATATAGCCTATGACAAACGAATAAGCAAGGAAGTGACTAGGGCACCTCCCACACAATCAGCTAGCCAACGGATTTGATACAATATTAGTAATGAAATATGACTCAGTAAACTTCATCACATCCGCATGGAAATGCCTGTCTAGCAATACCATTAAGGACATGTGAGTCCAAAATATACATGGGCCTGCGAGCCACATTACTTGCCTATATTAAGATATCCCTTCTGTCTGTACACGACGAAAATTATTGAATCATATACATGTTGTAAAATTGTGGAGACCTGCGAGTCTCATTGTTATACTTATATAAATTCCGCAAATAATAAAAAACATATTTACAAAAAAAAACAAAACATGTATAGCTTGGAGGAAAGACGGGACATGGTGGATATGATAGAAACATTAAAGTTAATAAATGGAATCAACACCGTAAAGGTGGAGACTATATTTAAAAGAAGAAAAACTACCACAACAAGAGGACATAGTCTTAAATTAGAGGGGCAAAGGTTTAAAAATAATATCAGGTATTACTTTACTGAGAGGGTAGTGGATGCATGGAATAGCCTTCTAGCTGAAGTGGTAGAGGTTAACACAGTGTAGAGGTTAACAAGAGTTTAACCCCTTAAGGACACATGACATGTGTGACATGTCATGATTCCCTTTTATTCCAGAAGTTTGGTCCTTAAGGGGTTAAGCATGTCTGGGATAGGCATAAGGCTATCCTAGCTATAAGATAATGCCAGGGACTAATGAAAGTATTTAGAAAATTAGGCAGACTAGATGGGCCGAATGGTTCTTATATGCCATCACATTCTATGTTTCACTATGTTTTCTATGTTTCTTGTTTTTGAAAAACAATTGTGATATATATCAAACACTTGATATATATCATAAATATCAGATATATTGATATTTATATAAATATCATGATATTTTCCAATACTGCTCTCACGTGGATGCACTGAGCAGGCTAGATAGTGAGCCATGGGGAGCAGAAAAGAACCATCAAAAGACCTGCGTAACAAGGTAATGGAACTTTATATAGATGGGAAAGGATATAAAAATATATCTAAAGCCTTGAAAATGCGAGTCTGTACTGTTCAATCACTTACTAAGAAGTGGAAAAAGAGACCCCTGATAAATTGCTATAATATAAGGAAGGTAAAGAAGAAGAAGGCAGGAAAAGTAGAAAAAAGGGGGAATTTATTTTTATGGTGAAACGTAATAAAAACTGGCCCCTAATAAAGCATTGTTTTTGGAGTTTGTAATAAAAGGGAAAAGGTTGGGGAGGGGAAGCGCTGTGTGGAGTGCGGATCAAAAGGTGGTAAGAGTAAAAGTAGTTGTTAAATTGTGCAACAAATTTAGAACCCATGTCTGAAAAGAGAAATAGGCTTGTGGCTATATACCAGAGTATCTGAAGACACTTGCGCTAAAAAGTTCGAGTTACTGCAGCATTGGTGGGCGGTAAGGAAATTTTACCATCAAGAAAGATGCATTAGTGGGCCGTAGGTATAAAAAGGTTGACTGCCCCTGTTCTAGTTCCTACCTGTACTCTATGTTTTAACAAAATCTGAATTTCCCATCTCCTCCATATATGGGTAAAGGGGAGACTTTTACAGCACATCAGTAGCTGCCCAATGCTACCTGCGTGGTTGCTGTTTAACATGCATTCAGATGGAACTTCAAAGAACTTCACTGAAAAATGTCAAAACATGGAAAAACTTAAATCTTGCAGAAACACTGCAAAACAAAATAAAATCACATAAAAAGGGAAAAGAAACTTCAATGGTCTGGCAGGTATTGCTAGTCCTAGATATTATTAAAAATATAAAATCACGTAATGTTTTTTTAGACCCAGGGAAAGGCATTTCGAAAATTGTATGGAAAGTTAAGTATTCATTTATTTAACTTTGTAATTCTTTACTGTTGAAAAGCTTGGAATTTCACCACAGTAGGTTGTGGGGAATGATAGCTGGGCAAAGAAACATAATTCGAATTATAAAAAATTCTTGCTTTAATGAAATTTACTTAAAACAAATATGTGACCTGTGTCTTACTACACCACTATGCACCATGCACCAGCAAGTACAATTCAGGAAATGGCTTGTAAAGTTTTGATGATGTGGTACAGAACACTACACTTCTTCAGAACATCAATCCTGCATTGTGACTGTTGGCCCTGTCATGCTGCTACAGGCACACATTTACATGTTTAGTGATATTGTTTAAATATCAAACCTTTTTCAAGCCAATTATGCCATCCTGAAACAGTTCTCAGACAGCCCCTCTCTCTTTCATCCTGCTTCTTTCCTCTTAAACCATACCACCACAAACATGGCTTGATATAAGAAATCTCTGACCACATGGATCAACAAGATGTTCCGCAGTGTTTGAGAACGGATACACCACCCCCCTTACTCCTTAGTTTGACAATTGGAAGAACTTACATTTTCAGCTCAGGGCTGTACTTAAAACATTCGTACATAAATTGACACATTGGTTGACAGTAGCTCTTCAGGGAAATTTTCAAGTCTACTGACATATAGACACCAAAGGGGAGCTTCAGCAGGGGGTGGGGTCCGTGCTGCCGTAAAGGAAAGTATCCCTGAATTACAGAGGTTCCGTAACTCCTTACCTCATATTTAATATTATTTTTTAACTCACTAACCTTTAAAGTGGAAACCTTTAGACTATCATGTTTGATCATAACTTAAGATTAGGCCTGTTCAGGAGGGCGAGTAATTTGACCACTAGAGGTTGGTTCCTGGCATTGGATAGAGTTAGTGGGTAGATGCTTGAATAGGTAGCTTTCTGATATTGTTTGTTAAACACACCACTAGACATGGTACTCTGACGCACAGTTCATAGGGAATGTTGCTGCCCATAGTATTATATTTTGCTGAAGTCTATTGATGGACCTGTGCGTCCAACTTTACTTTTTTTAAACTACATATAAGGCCCTGCGTGGCCCAAAAACATGTGGGGACCTGTATGTCTTCTTGTGTTTAGTTTGCTTGCTGGGAACCAATAAAATATAATTTACAAAAAAAATATAACCCATCTAGAATAATTATTCTTATTATTGATAAGTGGATAGAGTGGATAAGTGGACATTTGGGGACTTATATATACAAGTTTAGTCAAATCATACAAATGTATGTCTATCTAGGAATACAGCTAGTAATCTATATTGCCATACCTTATAAGATTGTAGTATGTATGTCTCTTTAGAGCCATGCAAACTCTAATTGCTTGGAGGTAACAGAACTAGCTACATTCAAATAGTTCCTATCTAATTCCGTGATTTAAAATTAATTGATATTTTTGGGTACGACTTTAATTTTTTTTCTAAAATATTACAATGTCAAAATAATATATACAGGTGATACTCGACAAATTAGAATATTGTGCAAAAGTTAATTTATTTCAGTACTGCAATGTAAAGGGGGTAACTAATATATGAGATAGACACATTACATGCAAAGCAAGATAGTTCAAGCCATGATTTGTCATAAGTGCGATGATTATGGCTTACAGCTCATGAAAACCCCAAATCCACAATCTCAGTAAATTAGAATATTGTGAAAAGGTGCAATATTCTAGGCTCACAGTGTCCCACTCTAATCAGCTAAGTAAGCCATAACACCTGCAAAGGGTTTCAGAGCCTTTAAATGGTCTCTGTCTTGTTCAGTAGGAATCACAATCATGGGGAAGATTGCTGACCTGACAGTTGTGCAGAAAACCATCATTGACACCCTCCATAAGAAGGGAAAGCCTCAAAAGGTAATTGTGAAGGAAGTTTAATGTTCCCAAAGTGCTGTATCAAAGCACATTAATAGAAAGTTATGTGGAAGGGAAAAGTGTGGAAGAAAAAAAGGTGCACAAGCAGCAGGGATGACCGCAGCCTGGAGACGATTGTCAGGAAAAGGCCATTCAAATGTGTTGGGGACTTTCACAAGGAGTGGACTGAGGCTGGAGTCAGTGCATCAAGAGCCACCACACGCAGATGGATCCTGTACATGGGCTTTAGATGTCGTATTCGTCTTGTCAAGCCACTCCTGAACAACAAACAACGTCAGAAGCGTCTTACTTGTGCTAAAGAAAAACAGACCTGGTCTGTTGCTCAGTGGTCCAAAGTCCTCTTTTCTGACGAGAGTCACTTTTGCATCTCATTTGGAAACCAAGGACCCAGAGTCGTCTGGAGGAAGAATGGAGAGGCACACACTGCAAGATGCTAGAAGTCCAGTGTGAAGTTTCCTCTGTCTGTGTTGATTTGGGGAGCCATGTCATCTGCTGGTGTTGGTCCACTGTGCTTCATTAAGTCCTGGGTCAACGCAGCAGTCTACCAGGTGATTTTGGAGCACTTCATGCTTCCTTCCGCAGACAAGCTTTATGGGGATGCTGACTTCATTTTCCAGCAGGACTGTGCTTGATTGGCCAGCAAACTCGCACTCGACCTGAACCCCATAGAGAAAGATGAGAGACATGAGACCGAACAATGCAGAAGAGCTGAAGGCTTCCTGGTCTTCCATAACACCTCAGCAGTGCCACAGGCTGATAGCTTTCGTGCCACGTCGCATTAAGGCAGTAATTGCTGCAAAAGGGGCCCAAAGCAAGTACTGAGTCCATATGCATGCTGTAACAAACCACCTCTTTTACAGGTAGGATTTTGTCACTGATCTTGCAGTAACCACAGCCTTCTAGGGTATACAAAGTCCAGGACACATTCAGCTCAGTTTTCCTTTTTTATTTGATAGAAAAAAAACACCTGCTTTAAATAATAATAAACAAAACAAAATTCCTTGCTCTTACTTGAGCTCTTACTAGACAGAAATCACTATCTGTAATTGGGTGGCTTTCCCACTTACCAATTTTACAAAAAAACGAAATAGCTTTGCAATAAACACAATAGTTGTTCTCTCTCCTTCAGCTCTCCTAGCTGGCTTTTTCTCCCTCACCCTTCAGCAGGCTAATCTCTTCTTTTAAAGGCCTGTCTGCTAATTGACCAGCTACAGGTGAGTGCCAATTAGTTAATTCTGAAGCTAAATCAAAATTCTGTACAGTACTGTCAGTACACAGCAACTAGTGCTGTTGGAGCATTGACCCACCCTGTCAGTACACAGCAACTAGTGCTGTTGGAGCATTGACCCACCCTGCTCTCCAAATGCTCCGCCCCAGGGACCCATACCGTGTTTTGTAGAGCATCCGCAATGTATATTGCAAACTTTAACCTCTCTCCCTGGGACATTTAACTAAAAATTCTCTGGCTGCTGTTTAACAAATCAGGCCTGATATATCTTCCATTAAGCACTATTCGACTTTCTCGCTCACAATGCTTATACTTTTCAGAGGTCCGATATTGTTCTATGTACACTCCTTGTTTTATTGATTGCATGTAATATTCTAATTTACTGAGATTGTGGATTTGGGGTTTTCATGAGATGTAAGCCATAATCATCGCACTTATGACAAATCACGTCTTGAACTATCTTGCTTTGCATGTAATGCGTCTATCTCATATATTAGTTTCCCCTTTTATGTTGCATTACTGAAATAAATGAACTTTTGCACGATATTCTAATTTTTCGAGTTTCACACACACATATATATATATATATATATATATATATATATATACAGACACAAACACACAAAATATTACAAAATTAAATATTTTTTTTCACAACATTAAATCATTTAAAAGGTTTATCCAACAATATTAAATCAAGGTCTTTGTAATGTATAAATGATAATCTTCCACTGTTAATGTTTGCAATAATTTTGTAAGACGCCTGGCATTTGAAGTGCTTTTGAGAATGGCACTTGAGTATTAAAATGCTGGTTTTATATTTGGTTAGATATGTTTTGAGGGTATTTGCAAGCTTTTGTGAATAATCAATGTATTTTATTAGAATTCATGTTGCATGAGTTATGACATATTGTGTTATGTTTTGTTAAATTATATTTCCAATCACTAAGCACCAGGGACCTCTGGGCACCATAACAACTTAATTTTGATGTGATTATACAATTCCTTTACTATCTTTTACTCCACTTAGAAATGATTATAGATGAGTAAAGTTTAATTTGAAGTATAGTTGAACAACTGAAGGTGAAATCTAAAACATAAACTTGTAGTTCAAATAAAACAAATTGTATAAGTAGTTAAATGATAATTGGAAAATATCAGCACCAAGGACAGTTCATTGGTGTTTTACTGTTGGTTTACATACTACTAGGTTTACAGAGACCATACATTATTATTATGATGTTATTATTTATATAGCGCCAACAAATTCCACAGCACTTTACAGTGGGTGGGCGAACAAACATGTAGTTGTAACCAGACAAGTTTGACACACAGGAACAGAGGGGTTGAGGGCCCTGCTCAATGAGCTTACATACGAGAGGGAGTGGGGTAAAGTGACACAAAGGGTAAGGGTAGTATTAGAATAATGACAGTTGCTAGAGTGGAATCAGTCGGGAGCTATTAACAGTTTAATTGATACACTTTTAGGAAGAAGTGGGCTTTTAATGATTTTTTGAAGGAGTGGAGACTGGGTGAGCATCTAACGGAGGAGGGAAGTGAGTTCCACAGGAGTCTTGAAGGCGAGCATCAGAGGTGGGAGTACGTACAGAAGATAGATGTAAGTCTTCAGCAGAGCGTAAGGGCCTAGACGGGACATACTTGTGTATTAGGGATGATAGAAAGGTAGGAACAGCATTATGTAGAGATTTGAAAGCAAGAACTAGAATTTTAAATTGAGCTCTTACAGTTGACGTGGGGGGCCCAATTTGGTAGAGCCAATGTAGGGACTGACAGAAGGGTGAGGCATGTTATGTGCGGGCGGACAGGAAGATAAGCCTCGCCACCGCATTCATTATGGACTGTAACAGCGCAAGTTGGGAGCACGTAAGACCACTGAGAAGGGGGCGTGGCTTGCCGGCGCATGGAGTGGGACGTGCTTTCCCGGAGCTCCGCGATCTCGACCCACATAGCCCCTATTATTAGCGAAACAACACAGGTGAAATGGGGAAAACTAGACGCCAGGGCACCCCAGGACCATCGGGCACTAGCCCATCGAGAAAACAGGCCAGCCCGATGGATGATTTTCTCGCCACGCCCGACGCTTACCGTGCCACGAGGCAGGCAGACAAAATGGCGGCGGCATCCCCTGGAGCTGAGAGCGGAGCAGGCTCGGAGCCTAGCTCAGCAAGAGGGGAAACACTAACGCAAATCACGGCAGAACTGACGGCCATATCGGCTAATATGCTCACCAAGCATGATAAAACTGCTATGGTAGCGGAACTGAGAGCGGCGATCCGTGAAGAGATTCTAGAGGTGCGCAGGGACCTCACGGCCTTAGAGGAGCGTGTCACAGAGCTGGAGCATGAAAACATACAAGCTATACAACACTCCCAGGCAGCTGACCATGCCACTGCCAGACAGGGCTCAGTGCTCCTAGAGCTCCGCAGGCAGGTGGAGGACTTGGACAACAGGGGCAGGCGGAATAATATCAGGATCAGAGGCATGCCCGAAGCTTAATCTGAAGACCTAGGTACTGCCCTCACGCAGCTTTTTACCTGTATACTGGGCGACAGAGCTCAGGATGACTACCACATCGAACGAGCACACAGGGCCTTGCGGCCCCCGAGAAGAGATGGCCTGCCCCGAGATGTGGTCTGTTGCCTCCTCTCCTTTCAGCTTAAAGAAGCCATTATGAAGGCAGCACGCACGCAGACCGTCACCTATCAGGACGCCCCGATATCCTTATACCAGGACCTTTCGGCCCTCACTCTAGATGCACGGAGAGCCCTACGCCCATTGACAAGCATCCTCCAGGAAAAACGCATCCCATACAAGTGGGGCTTCCCTTTTAACCTTCAGGCCAAGAAGGACAACATGTGGTGCTCCCTGCGCTGGCCTAACTATATACCCAGCTTCTTGAGAGCCCTCGATCTACCGCCAGTCAACATCCGCAATTGGATCCTGGACCAGCCTCCACCGCGTCCATCCCACCCCGAGGTCCCCGAGGCTCTCCGCAATCAACCTAGAAGAGACGCGCAACCCGCTCGCTGGGGGGGCCCGGCTGGCCCAGAAGAATAACTGCTGTCCTCCGGTTATGTATCCCGTCGTCTTGGTCCAGCAGCAGCAGGAGCCGACCTGGGGAGTCCTCCCCAGACGACGTTGATAACAGATAAGTTGCCACGTTCACATTTACACTAGAACACTTAGCTCTTAATATGGTTGGGAACCGTGACATTCCGCCGGCAGGGCCTCCCTACACATTTGACGCAGTGTGAACAGTAACGGCTTTTTCAAGGCTACATCTAGGCCCTTGCCGATTTTGGGTGGGGAACGGGTAAACGCTAACACCATCATTCGTGGGACATTTGAGAGGCCTTTCTCCCTAACACCCCCTGCGGGCCTGTTCAGTTTGGACGATTGCACTCCTCCGCCTGGGGAACGACCACCTTAACATACGGCGGCAGTTTAAGGCCCAGCTTAACACGCTGCCCTCGGAGGCCTTCCAGTCTGAACTTTTGACACACACTTTGCAATGGGGGCACCCGCGGGGAAGATGAGACGTTTTATAATTGCATTTGGGCTGTACATGAATAATGCTCGGGGGCGAGGGCCCGTACTATACTGTGGAGCGTCCCCTTAGCCGACCTGGATGCGCCAGCTGGCCCACAGCAGACAGTGGACCGTTAGGTCTGCGCCTGCGGTCTGGCGGCGCTGAATGGCGATCGAGTCCGGCTGTCTGTCCATTGCAGCGGGTGCGACCCGGGGGCCGCACCATATCGCGCGCGCCACGTGCTGTCATACCAGCTACACTGTGAGAGGTGTCCCTATAATGCCGTGGCGGGTGGTTCGGGTCGCGGCTCCGGGGTCGCTCCTCCCCACCCCTTGAGGCTCGTAAAAGTTAATGTATGTCAACTGTTATGTTTGGTCTTTTGATGTTATATTTCCGTTATGGTTAACTTTGATAGCTGAACTCTAGATCAGTACTGGCGGGGTGGGGCCGTTTGTGTTCAACCTGACCTCTTATTACGGCCTCGGGGTCACCTCGCGGCCTGCGACGTTAGGTCCCTCTACCAAATTGGGCCCCCCACGTCAATTTATCAACTCCCCCAACCCGCGGCTGCGAGTCAGACACCTGCAGACCCTCACATTAGGTGAAGTTATCGCCCCTGATTGGGCCTCCCAGGGCATGGCGCCAACAGTGTAGAGCCGCTATATGAGCCCCCCACACTAACCAAACAAGTAGTCTTATAAGCCTGGGCACTGTACAGGGCTCCATGCCTCAAACACCATCCCCAAGCGGATTTCTTAGTTGGGGGGGATATGGCTCAGCGGGGGGACCCCGGGGCCGACTACCTTAACAAGCACTGTTAAGTTGTATGCAAACTGCCTAATGTTGTCGGGGTATGCTGATGGCGTGAGGTGGCAGCACTCACACGGCCAAGACCCAAACGCCCCAACCTAGACGGTACCCCCCCCTCTGCCCTGCATATACCATTGCTCTGGCACACCGCCACGTGAATTCCCATTCCCCAGACACCTAATAGACGAGATGAACGCCCCACGACGTGGGTCGAGGGAGAGCGGGCACCGTTCTCCTTAGACGAACTTCTCCTACCGGACTTCCTCATCCCCCAGCAACCGACCCACCTGTAGATCAGGTCATCCTCGCACGAAACTTCGTATGGAACGGGAAAAAGAGCAGGGTGAGCAAGGCGATACTAGAACGCCCAAAAACAAGAGGGGGCGCAGGGCTCCCATCATTCCTGAGATATTACCACGCAGCCCACCTACTCAGGCTAGTGGACTGGCACGCTCGCCCAACAACCAAACTGTGGGTCCCCATGGAACTCGCGCAGGCGGGCGGCGTACTGCCCTCACGCCTCTGGTTAAGCACTCCAACGCTAGGATCCCTGCGGACTGGCAACCCACTGATCGACGCCACACTGCAAATCTGGTGCACACTGCGATACTCGCACCAACTCACAACTACGGACAGCCCTCTCACGCCCATAACGCACAACCCGGGGGTGGGAGGGGGACTAACACCCGTAGACCTCAGCACATACACCGACACCGACTGGTTCAGCTTTCATCATCTCACACAAGGGAACCGACTTAAACCTCTGGCGGACATCCTAGGGGACAAGGTACCCACGGGACTAGACACCTTCCATTACCTACAAATTCAATCATACTACAAGACTTTCCCAGCCAAACAGTGCTTACACAGAGCCGCCACACAGTTTGAAACTCTCTGTACAACCAGGTCTCACCCAGATAAGGGGGTCTCCAGGCTATATGCACATCTTCTCACTAGCGAACACCTGTCACACCCGAGATATGTTCCCAGGTGGGAAAGGGACACGGGGACCACACTCACAGACCAGGTGTGGGAAAAGATCTTCATACTATCCCATAAATGCTCCATCAGCTCCAAATTCCAAGAGACAAACTTTAAGATCCTTACGCATTGGTACAGGACACCGGACACTCTGCACCGTATGGACGCGGAGATACCCGGAGACTGTTGGAGGTGTGGAGCTTCAGACGGCTCCTACCTTCGCATCTGGTGGAGCTGCCCCGAGATTACCCCCTTCTGGACATCGGTCAGAGACTCCATTCAACAGATCACGGATGTTAACCTGCCGTTCCAACCCCTCTCCATGCTTTTACACCACACAGACATGTCGCTTGCAGCCTATAAAAAGTCCCTGCTAAAACATTTACTGACGGCAGCCACCTCACTGATCCCCACGATGTGGAAGCGACGGGATGCGCCCACACTCCGGCAGTGGATGGACAGGGTGGGAGAAATCTACACTATGGAATCCCTTACGGCGGCCTTGCAGGATAGACAGGAAAAATTTACCCGTATCTGGACACCCTGGTTGTGGCACATTTCGGCTGCCGGGGCGGGGGGCAGGAGACATGCAACCCTACCCACCCCATCCTCGCCCCCCCTCTCTCCTTTCCCTCCTTCCCTTAGTCCCGAAGGACAGACTCATTAACTCCTCCGTAGAGACGACTCCCCTGACTTCCACACTGTAAACTGCCTAAAGGTTACGGCCAAAAGCCGTTCTCGACCGTTCCGAGTGACGGACCCACAGACCCACCAGAGGGTCGACTCCCTCCCCTCCACCGACACGACTTACTACCACTCAGTGTTCCATTCAATCTCATCTGAACCAGTAATGGCCACCTCATAAACGACCTACTCAGTAGTGGCCTTGTAACCCTGCGACGACGACACATAGTATAACTACCAAAACATAGCAAGACCTCCATGTTACTGGTGGGAATTAGAGGGGTGGGACGAGAAGTCGAGATGAAGTAAGATAGGATAAAGTTACACGTATCACCGTAAGAGCATAACTTTGTGACACTAAACAGTAAACAGGAACCTAGATAGCCTGATCTGTCTTACAGTAGTCTTACACAAGAGTCCAACAACGTCCTACCACCCCGAAGGTACTAGGGGTTAACCAACTATGTATGGCAGTTGTGAATACTTCGCGCATTCAGTATCTTGCTATCTAAAATTATCTACCCTGGATTATCCTGTGTATACCTGTTATAAGCTTGCTGAAATGTACTTTTGTCATATTATTGCTTGTTATTGTTATAATACATCTTGCTATGACAACCAAAAATAAAGATTGTCTAAAAAAAAAAAAAAAAAAAGACCACTGAGAAGCGGATTACAGTAGTCAAGGCGAGAAAGGACAGTGGAATGGATGTTAAGTAGGGTCGGATGCGCGCAATGTGTTTGAGATGGAAGCGACAGGAATTGGTGATAGACTCAACATGAGGCGTGAAGGAGAGGTCGGAGTCAAAGAGAACACCTAGGCAGCGAGCCTGCGTGGTGGAGCTGATGGTAGCACCATTGACTTGGAGGGAGACAGACACAGGAGTAGCAACACTTGAGGGAGGAAAGACCAAAATTTCAGTTTTGGTCAAATGAGTTTAAGGAAGTGGGCAGCCATCCAGTTAGAAATACAGAGAGGCAGTCAGAGACACTAGTCCAGAGGGACGGGGAGAGATCAGGAGAGGACAGGTAGATTTTTGTGTCATCCGCATATAAATGATATTGGAAGCCAAAGGAGCTAATGAGTTTACCAAGGGAGGCAGTATAGATAGAGAACAGTAGGGGACCAAGGACAGATTCTAGGGGCAGGTAAGTTTAAATACTTTTATTTTTAATTTGATTGGTCCACATCAAAACGTGCGTGAATGGGGGCTCCGAAATGACGTAGGCCAATGGGAGGCGACCGCAAGGTAAGGCTCCCATTTCCCCTTTAAGAACATGCTTGTGTTGCGAGCTGCATTCCCAATATTGTACGGGCCGCGCGCCTGATCAGACTGTTTGGCGGGCTCGATCGGAGGGCCCCTGCTGGCACCTGGACTAGGTAAGTATTGGTACATATAGTTATTCAGGCTCACAGTCACAAAGATATATAGACGCACAGTCATAAAAGGCACACAATCAAATCTACACATACAGGTACACTGTCAAACAAACACAGACATACATTCATACAGACACACAGAGAAATACAGACACAGACATATAGATAGGCATGCAGTGACATATATACACAGTGATACAGAGACACACATACGCAGACAGTCATACACAGACAGTCATACAGAGACAGTCATACAGAGACATACCGACTGTATGTCTCTGTATGACTGTCAGTGTATGTATGTCTGTGTATATACACAGGGTGGCTAAAAGATAGATCCCCATCTGTCGTGCAACTTCAACAATGCTTTGAAAGCTGGGGCTCTACCAATTCCCCATGCTTGCAGGATTATATTTAGCGCTGCCCAGCCCCCTTCATCTCTGCAATCTCCTGCTCTCGCTGCTCTAGTCTTCTTGGGAGGACATCACTTCCTCCCGTGCCGATAAGAAGGAGACCGACGATAGCTCCTCCCCTGCTGGGTGCTAGCCGCGCTGTGGGCTACACGGGGAGCAGAGATGTGATGTGTCCATATCCCTGCCCCACTCACACAGTCCGTGGCAGAAAGTGAAAGGCAGGCTGGACGGAGTTGCTGGCACTCGGCCACGCTACGAGATGTGGCTGGCTATGTGCTTCCTTCCCGGGCCGGTGCACCCGGCCACCAGTGATGCTTTATGGACGCCCCACCCTGTTCCCATTGGAAATACATGATCTTCAATCAACACTAGCAATTTCATGGTGTGCCATTTGGTCTGCTCCCAGAACCTGTTTCAAAAATATGATCAGCTTCATAGCATACATGAGTGAGAGAAGAGTAAACATATTAAAGTCTGGAGTTGATTCCAGGTGTGGCATTCGCATTTGGAAGCTATTGCTGTGAACCCACAACATGCGGTCAAAAAAGCTCTCAATGCAAGTGAAGCAGGCCAAAAAATAGCAAAAAAAAAAAGAGATAGCAGGAACATTAGGAGTGGCCAAATGAGAAAAAAAAGAATGCACTGGTGAGCTCTACAACACAAAAGGGCCTGGACGTCCATGGAAAAACACAGTGCTGGTTGATCATAGGATCTTTTCCATGGTAAAGAAAAACCTCTTCACAACATTCATCCAAGTTAAAAAAAACTCTCCAGGAGGAAGGGATATAGTTATCCAAGTTTACCATAAAGAGAAAACTTCAGGAGAGGAAATACAGAGGGCTCACCACATAAGTGCAAACCATTAATAAGACGCAGGTATAGAAAGGTAAGATTGGACTTTGACAAAAAAACATTTAAAAAAAAAAAAAGGCAGCCCAGTTCTGGAACAGCATTCTTTGGACAGATGAAACTAAGATCAACCTGTACCAGAATGATAGGAAGAAAAATGGATAAGGCTTGGAACGGTTCATGATCCAAAACATGCCACATCAGCTGTAAAACACTATGGAGTCAGTGTGATGTCATGGGCATGCATGGCTTCCAGTTGCACTGGGTCTCTAGTGTTTATTTATGTTGTGACAGAAGCAGACGGATGGATGCTGAAATGCATAGGGATATATTGTCTGCTCAGATTCAACCAAATTCAGTAAAGTTGATTGGACAGGGCTGCACTTTATAATGACCAAAAATATACTGTGATATCAACCCAGGAGTTTTTTAAGACAAAGAAGTAGAATATGGCCGAGTCAATCACCTGATCTCCACTTTATCAAGAATGCATTTCAGTTGTTGAAGACAAAACTTAAGACAGACAAACAACAACTGAATACAGCTGCCGTGAAAGCCTGGCAAAGCATCATAAAAGAGGAAACCCAGCATTTGTTGATGGCCATGCGTTCCAGAATTCAAGCAGTCATTGCATACAAAGGATTCTTGAGAAAGTATTAGAAATTAACATTTAATGTATGGTAATACTTTTTGAACGCAAAATTAGCGTTCAAATTAGTTTTTTGCATTTTTCACACACAAAGAAATATTAACACTAACTTTGGCCAGTGTTTGTGACCAAGTGGCTACTAAAAAGACTGGGCATACCCCATTTGCAATACTTTAGGTTGTCTACTATTGCAAATGGTATGCCATCATGGGGGTAATTCTCATTCCTGGGCTACCATACGGTCTCAAAGGCAACGTAACCAGTCTGGCGAACTTCAATGTGAAAAAACTGAAAAATGTAACATGCTATATTTGACCCTGTAACTTCCCAAAACACCATAAAACCTGTACATAGGGGGTACTGTTGTACACGTGAGACATCGATGAATACAAATATGTGTATTTTATTGCATTAAAAGCAAACACTATTATAACATTCACAGTTAAAATGTCACGTAGAACTAAAAATGTTTTCAAAATTCTTATTTTCTCCCCTTTTTTTATATTTTATTCATATTAGATTATGTTTCATAGCTAAATATTTTCTGTTAAATAAAAGCCCTGTTTCTCCTGAACTAAATGATATATAACAAGTGTGGGTGTACTTAATATAAAAGAGTCAAATTACGGTTGAACAGATTTTGATCACAACATGTACATTTGGCTCAGTCCTTAAGGGGTTAAACAGCGAGCATAATAGCACACAAACAAAATCAATGTTTCAGTACTCACCGGGACTTTTATCAACAATAAAAATGAGGACTGAAACTTTGATTTTGTTTGTTTGTGTCCTGTTATTCTGTGGCTGCTTAAATAAAACTGCATATTTACCAAGTTTCCCAAGTGCTCTCTTACACGCTGAGTTATATATATCTATAACATCTAACTTTAAAGAAGTAACCCAGTGTTTTAATCTAGACCTATATTTAACAAGGGGTGGATTTCAAAATTCTCACTAGTCAAGGTGTGCGCCAAAATGTCCACAGTAGGTATATGTTATGCAAATTTTGCTGTGCACAGTATTTGCCACAGCTGCTGTTCAACTCTGAAAACTGTGGAGGAGAAATGAGCACGTCATACAGTTTTTGTGTATGGCATAGTTCTCTGTTCTGATGTCTCAAACCAGAGTGCAAGCTTATAGCTGCAGTGATTTTTGCAAGGTGCTGCAATTATAATTACGTAAGTCTATGCAGAGAAACAGGAGCGTAACACCTGATTGCACATTGTTATGTTACTTGGAGTGTCCCTTTAATTATATCTACATATCACCATGTCACATATTCATGAGAGGTACAATGTAAAGCATTTCTAACTCATGTCCTCAGCTTTACAAAGACTTAAAAACCTGTCATGACAAATAAAACTTGTTAAAAAACAAACAAACAATGTTAAAAGGTTGAGAAACACATTTCATCTTTAAATTGTGCTAGGTTAAAGAACAGCCATTTCTCCGTCCTCACGGTCAATTCAGTCCGTTCTTAACCTGTGGCGACCAGCTGTGTCTGCATGTCTGTTATCACAGAAACCCTTCTCTGGACGCATCTCTTGCTTGAATTCAGCATAAGGGAAAGCAATGCCTGCAAGAGGGTGGCTCTGTATGAGTTTTATTTATACAAAGCCAACATAAAGTGTTGTGGGATTTTAACCTGTTATGGGATGCAAGTCTGTGATTCCCAAACATGGATATGCAGGAGAGGTGTGTGTTACAGCAAGTGTAAAATCAGACAAAAGAAAATTTGTAAGCAAACAACCTACACCTCAAAACTGTATCGTTTGGGATGATAGCAAAGATATAATAAAATAATGCTTATCTATAAAGAAACAGCTTATTACTCAGTTCATTGGTGATCCAGTGGGCGACTTCCTTCTTTCGGGATCCATTTAATCCAGTCCAAGACGTGATGACCTGCTCGGATATCAAATTACTCAACCGATGCTCATTCTCCGGACGATGAAGTGAACGGAGATACATTCCAGCTTGCACAAGGATGTATTCGATGCCTTGGTTGTGTGACTTGTGGACACATGATTCCATCTAAAAAATTCAACCATCCACACACAAATAGAGTTTATGACATTAGGCATACTATCACTTGTAGAACCCCTTTCGGAATATATAAACTCATGTGCCCGTGTGGCCTCTACTATGTGGGGAAAACAGAGACACCGCTTTGTGAGCGCATCAGGGGCCACCGCTCCAGTATTAGGTTAGCCTACAGAGATGGGCAATCTGACAAACCTGTGGCCAAGCACTTTTTGGAAAAGGGGCATTTATTATCTTCCCTCAAATGTGTGGGTATAGACCACATTCCCCTCCCTAAGAGGGGTGGCAATAGAGGTAGAATGCTTCTTCAGAAAGAAGTGTTTTGGATACACCAGCTGGACACAGTAGCTCCTAAGGGTCTAAATGAGACCATCCCTTATTATTCATTTATTTAGCTCAGTTAGCTTGTACCTGTATGTTTTATTTTTAGCCTATTTTATTGATATGTGTAATTACCCTATATAGGGTTCAAAACATATTTTACATTAATAGCTATAATATATCACGTTGTTTGTGTTCGCATTTTTGCATGGCACTGCACTTTATTTATTTGCATGTTATCACTTTAAATACAGCACTTCAAATATAGCACTTATATGTCATATAGCTATTCTTCTATATTCTTGCACTTTAAGTCATATTATATGACATTCCCTTATCAAACCGTTATAGGTAACAAGTCACTACATTCACTATCATCTTTTTTACATGATAATAATTTTCTTAAAGGACCACTCTAGGCACCCAGACCACTTCAGCTTAATGAAGTGGTCTGGGTGCCAGGTCCAGCTAGGGTTAACCCATTTTTTTTATAAACATAGCAGTTTCAGAGAAACTGCTATGTTTATTAATGGGTTAAGCCTTCCCCCAAATCCTCTAGTCTCATTGACAGCCGCTAGAGGCGCTTGCGTGATTCTCACTGTGAAAATCACAGTGAGAGCACGCAAGCGTCCATAGGAAAGCATTGTAAATGCTTTCCTATGCGACCGGCTGAATGCGCGCAGCTCTTGCCGCGCGTGCGCATTCAGCCGACGGGGCGGAACGGAGGAGGATCGGAGGCAGAGATCTCCCCGCCCAGCACTGGAAAAAGGTAAGTTTTACTCCTTTTCCCGTTTCCAGAGCCGGGCAGGATGGGGACCCTGAGGGTGGGGGCACCCTCAGGGCACTCTAGTGCCAGGAAAACGAGTATGTTTTCCTGGCACTAGAGTGGTCCTTTAAGCATCTTTTCACATGTTCTTTTGTATACTCTTTTTGCATGGTTGTCTTAACATATTTTTTATGGACATTGAGCGCATTTGGTTGCTTAGCAACCTCTTTCTAGCCGGCATCTATCACGGCACGTATCACGTGCATATTGGTGGGCTCGCGCATACCCGGAAGCATAGACGGCGTTTAGCCGCGTTTGATATGCCGCACCCCTCTTTGCAGCCTTGATGTTCATGGCTGCATAACCGGCTAAATATCACCCTATCACGTACAGGGTTGGGGTTGGAGCTTATAAGTCTCCATGTGCGCATACCCGGAAGTACACACGGCGGAATCGCCTCTGACACAATGCACCTGGGTGAGTTATTTCTAATCATTACTATAGCTATATATTGTTATTCCTTGCATGTATTATGTGTTGTCCTATCATATTTGACCCTGATGAAAGTCCAGAGCGCAGACTGAAACGTTGGTCGCAGATTTTAATGTGATTTAATAAAGTATTTGAATTTTTAAAAGACCGGTGAGCAGCTACTTTTTGGCATCTTTGTATCTTTGGAGTCCAGGCTTTGGCACCCGGCTAATGAGGAACTACTAAGCGTGGGTGCAGGGGATTTTTTTCTTTTTATATATATATATATATATATATATATATATATAAAAAGAAAAAAATCCCCTGTAAAAAAAAAATATCTATCTATCAAAGTTCCTTGCTCTGCAGGCTTCAAAAGTAGATTAGCTTACATGCTGGGTGCTGAATCCAGGTCATATATGTACAGGAACTTCAAAAGATGGTTCGCACTCCAGGCTCCGTTTAAAATGTAACTTTTATTCTTACATCAAAGATAAAAAATAAATGCCAAAGGTCAACGTTTCAGTCCCCAATCGGGACTTTCCTCAGGACAGCATAAAACTTCATCTAGATACAATAGCTTATATATTGGAAATAAGTGACTTTACTTGCCCCAGGTGTAGTGCTGCCCACGTCTAATCGTGCACTCTGCGCATGTGCAAACACACCCCCAATCGTGACGTGTACCCACCATAGTACCACGTGGTGCTCGTTGCAAGGGAGATGCCGGATAGCTACTTCCTGATGTCTGCCCATTGGGCTGTACACGCTACTCACTTCCAGGGTCCCGGCGTATCCATGGCAACCAACTACAATCTACTAAAGAAAGAAGAAGCTTAAAGAAAACCAAGAAGGGTGTTATATCACCTAGATGCTGAAATAGTAATGCAATAGCGCTGTATGTAAAGCCTAAGTGCTTACTGTGCTGGATCATTATAAAATTAACCCTGTGTATACTGTAACAAATTGTGAAAGTGCCATACCAGGCATATACTATGATAAAAATACATAGCCAAGAGGACACCACTGGAAATGCCCATGAAAAAAGGTGTAACTTCACCATGTGGACCCTAAAAGTGTGCCATGAATATAGATACATGAAAAATAGAAAAACCTATATACAAAACAAAATAATGGAAAAACTTCACATTATACATAAAAATAAAAAACAATTTATATTATTAAGGAGGCAAATATGTACAACAACTGAATAAAATTTGCATATGAGGAGAGCTTGTTGTAACCCTAACTTGCAACGTATCAATGTACAATATTATTTATATGTAAACTATTGCCACTTGGGGTGAACAGACTATAAAATCCATATGCAAATTAGATATCATAACGTAAATCCTAGAATAGGCTAAGGTTCCCACAATGTTCATGCCCAGAGTTGCCTCCTATAGATATACAAATCCATGTTAGACTATCAATCCAGTTTAGTATTCTATTTGAGGTCACAAAGGTCATCTAGGATTCCTAATGTGCAACTATATCAACCACACCAAGGGCATATATAGAAAAAAGTGCTAAGGGAAAATTCTTGACTAACAGATGTATAAATATGTACCCTTAGAGGTGGTTGTGGTCACAGGAGCACTATAGGACTTAAAGGACCACTATAGGCACCCAGACCACTTCAGCTTAATGGTCTGGGTGCCAGGTCCAGCTAGGATTAACCCTTTTTTCTATAAACGTAGCAGTTTCAGAGAAACTGCTATGTTTACATTAGGGTTAATCCAGCCTCTAGTGGCTGTCTCACTGATTTTCACAGTGAGAAGACGCCAGCGTCCATAGGAAAGCATTGTGAATGCTTTCCTATGGACTGGCTGAATGCTCGCGCGGCTCGTACCGCGCATGCGCATTCAGCCGAGGAGGAGGAGAGTATGTGTCGCGCACAAGGTGTACAGCTTAGTAGTTGGTATGTGTCCTGGACTTGAGCTTTGGCATGGCTAGTAAGAGCCGTGGATTGTCTCCAGAGCTCATGGCTCGTAATTGGGTAAGCGTATGGCTTCGGTAAGGTATGTGCCGTGCCAGGGGCTAACATACCGGTCATTTGAGGCTATTCACGTCCTCTAACCCAGGAGGACACATGGTGGGGTATACTTAGGAGCGCTTGTGAGAGCGTAAGGCTCCTGCGCGGTTGGATTAGCCCCCTGCTGTGGAGTCGCAAGTTATGTGGAGTGGGGGTCATCAGCGGGTATGTCGGTCAAAAGATCGAATTTATACGTGAAAATTATGAAAGAAGAATTAGATGCTGAACATTAACACATTATAACAGGATAACATTAAAGGAGACATGTCCGGTCATCCAGTCCCATTTCTCGTGCTGTCGCCTCCTCTGGGGATGAATGGAATTATTTGTTCTGGGTCCCAGGTTTGTGGGGTGGATGGAGCGGCCGGGGTCAAGGTCTGTGGCGGTAGTCCTACTGCCTGGAGGAAGGAGTAGGACTCCTCCGGTGAGGTGAGTTTCACCGCTGTGCCATTCTTGGTGACTGTTAGTGCCCTAGGGAAGGACCACCTGTATTCAATTCCCGCCTCTCTGAGCCGAGATGTCACCATGTTCAAGGATTTTCTCCATTGTAGCGTGCTTCGGGTTATGTCGTGGAAGAAGGTAAGTTGTGCTGCCTCGAACTTGAGCGGGGTTTTCCCTTTCAGTGCATTCATAAGTCGTTGTTTGTCCGATAGGGAGTGACACCTGATGATTACATCTTGAGGAGTGGAGGATGGAGCCTGCTTAGATTTGGCTATGCAAAATCAGCCATCAAGTTCTGTCTTTTTGGCCTGAGTGTGCGGTAAGATTGTGGTAATTAGCCGTCGGATGTATTGTGGCAGTTCAGCCGCGTCAGTGGAGTCTGGGATGCCCCTGATTTTAATGTTGGCACAAGGCTGCGGTCCTCAGCGAGGTCGGCTCTCATGAGGAGTGCAGACTGAGCGGACTGTACGTTTTGCAGGGATTCCCTGAGACCTGTCACCTCCTGTCGTAAGTCTGCAATATCCTCTTCTGATGCCCGTGTGCTTGCTGTTACCGCCTGGACTTCTGTCCTGATGAGATCCAGGTCGGCATTTGATGATTGTCTCAGTTCCCGCAGGAGGTTTAATATGTCCTGCTTGGTGGCCGGTGCAAGTGCATTTATTTCCGCTTCCTGCTCTACTAGGGACACAGTGAAAGTATGAGTCGGTGCCCCGTTGTGTTCTGTGCTTGTGTCTCCGAGATCCGCGCCTGTAGCTTTGCGGGCCGCCATCTTGGAGGTTGAGGAGCGTTGAAGCATGGTGCCAATGTTGCGGGTGTTTTGGCTCTCGCCCGTCTGTGGTTTTTGAGACCGGCGTCCCATAGCTTTCGTGAGGTGGGTGCCGTTCACTTGTATTGTCGGGTTGATGCTCGAGTCGCCAGTTGTCATATTTCAGACCCCTTTTAGATTGCTGAAAAACATTACATGTGAAGAGTGTGCCATCTTTTGTAATTTTTCATTGCACAAAAAGTGCAGATTTCAATAGACATGTACACTTTTATAAATTAACCTTGTTGTACTGCCTGGCTTTTTAAGCAGACAACTGGTTATGATAATTCATGTTTTGCTTAGGTTAGTGGAGTTAAATTGTAAAGGCAAAAATTGCCCAAATCACATGCCTTGATAAGACTATTCTTCTAGCTGCATTAGAAAGTCTGTGATTGGACAGCCACAGAAAGTCTGGGCAGGGTTAGAAGAGGAGGGCTGGCAAAGGCTGAGGATAGAAAGGTTTTGCAAGCTGTTTTTAGATATACACCTAATGGAAAAAAATGCATGCCTGTTTCCATGTCTGATATGATAGCCTCTTTAAGATTCAGTTATCATGCAGTTTTTTAGGTTGGTGATAGTTACATTTATATGTACTATACAGTTATTTTTAGTCGTTTAGAAGCTTTAAGCGTTATAGCCTGATTTAACACAACAATTGGTGTGAGGAATAATGTATCTAATGAACTGATGGCAGAAAATAGATGTATTTTTTGTTCAAACTGCCTTCACTGTGGCGGTTTATTACCTTCTGGCATTGTTTGCCATAAGTGCTTTTACATATCTCCTGTATTGCTAGCTAGACGTTGTGGTCTGTAATTGTTGTATATCTTTTCAATATTTGGGGAAAAAACAGTGACAGCTTGGTTAATACATCTAAATTTGCATAAGAACAAACTTCAAGCTCTGCTTCAATACTCAGAATAGATGCTTTACTCACTTATAAAGTAAAATAAAGCTGAAGACTGAAATACTGGTAATGATTAGACATTAGCTTAATGCATTTGCTGTCTGCTAAGATTTATCCTCTGGAAATTAAATTTTTACCCTGGAGTTTTTCCCAATGTCTTTGGTGAATCTAATCAGAATGACTGGTCTATTTTGCTGCTTATAATAGGTTGAGACTTTGCAACATAAGAATGATAATGCAAAAAGAGTAAGGGCTCAAAAAATGATTTGAAAGGAACACCGACTATTCACAATTACAATGTTAGCAGCATATTCTGTGGGTCCTAAAATGTAACTGCCGATGCTAAATGTTTTGTGTGCTATTTCATATTAATTTCTCTTAATGTATTGTATTCTGGCTTCTAAATTTATGTTTGGATCTGAACTATAAGTATCCTTTTACATACGTGTGTTTTAAATAATCTGATCACACCATAATGACTGATATCATAAACAAGTTTATTAGAAAATGCAGCATAATTTGAATTTGAAAAGGTGGGAGGCTGGCAGTTGTGCTAGCTCATTTGCATGTACAGTGCTACTATGGTCATAACCTCTTTTACTGGAATTTTTTACTGGAAAATCTTGCTTTATCAATTTCCTAGGAATAATAATCCAGGAATTTATTGAAAGGTTTTATACAAGCCATTTGATTAATCAATATTTACAACCCTTACTACACAATGTGACATCCCACCCTAGGAGTAGGTAGAGCTCGAAGGAGGGCTTCATTGCATATTTAAAATGGCTTATTTTACAGCATGAGAGCATTATGATACAGTCTGCTTTTGGTTATCAATATCACCCTAGGCCCCACCTGATTACCACAAGACCCATATAATAATTTGAGTCAATATAAAAGACTTAAAGGATCACTATAGTGTCAGGAAAACAAAGCGGTTTTCCTGACACTATAGTGCCCTGATGGTGCCCCCACTCTTTAAAACCCCCTTCAGCATCTTACCTTATTCCAGCGCCGGGCTCCCTCAGCGCTGGTGACCTCTCCTCCCCCGCCGACGTCAGCTCCCCCGTCCGACTATGGACGCTTTGCGTGATGGAGGCATAATATGCCTCCAGCGTCGCAGATGCGCCTCTAGTGGCTGTCCGGAAGACAGCCACTAGAGGCTGGCTTAACCCCAACTGTAAACATAGCAGTTTCTCTGAAACTGCTATGTTTGTATCTGAAGGGTTAAAACCTGAGGGACCTGGCACCCAGACCACTTCATTGAGCTGAAGTGGTCTGGGTGGCTATAGTGTCCCTTTAACTATGTATCTTATACCTGTTGTAAGGTATCTCTAGAAGAAGGGAACAAATAAGTAAAATCTAGCATTTATTATTACATTAAAAATCATGGAATTATAGAAAAAGGAGGGGTAAACGTCATATGTGTTTCATGCCCAAGGGCACTTTATCAAAGTTCAATGGTCTCCTAGATCCTTTCAATTTCTTGGTTTTAGCTACGTGGGGTATTTCAAACTTACGATCTTGGACATTTTTTAAAACAACCTTCCTTTAGACTGTGATATTTATAATCAGTCATCAGGTCAAGGTCCTCCCACTGCATTTGGCATACAAATTTGGAATCAATATACACATTATACATATTACACACTATACACATTATAATACATTCAATTCCACACCATGTGGACAATATTATCTTCACTGAGCCCAGCAACAGGTGGAATGGCCACTTGTTACAATTTCACTCTGTGGAGGTATTTCACTTTATGCACATCCTCTTCTCCCTTGTTATGATCTCTGTTCTACCTTCTCCTCTTCTCCCTTGTTATGATCTCTGTTCTACCTTCAGATTTTGATGATTTCTACATGGAGGATTATCCTTCTGTTTCCCAGGCCTTAGCAGAGATCCTAGGGTGTTGGTAGGCTACTGAGCCATGGTTATGACAAGCATGCCCATTGAAGGTGGTGCTCATCACTATTTATTGACCCTCAGTCCCAGGCAGGAATGGAAGGTTCTGGGTCCGGCCTTTGGGGCATGGCTTTATTGTTTCCATTACATTAAAGGGACACTCCACTGCCCAAATACAAAATACATAAAAATCACTGTTTAGCAAATATACCCAAAATTAAATCTTGTATCCATTTAATTATAAAAAAAATTATTTGGGAGTATATTTAAAAACAGCTAGCAAAAACTGCAGATCTCTTGTCTGCTGCCTTTGCAAGCTCTCCCCTTCTAACCCTGCTAAAGCCTGAACGTTGGCTTTCCCTTTTGACTGTTAACTCTTGCTCACTAAACTGACCTTCTTCATTTGTATTGTCCTCCTAACAATAGGCCTTGGACTCTGGCCTTGTGCCACTACAGGTTGTCTTTTCCCCCTAAAGATTTTGGTTCTGTTACTTTGTGTCATGCAGCCTAGTCTTTTCAAATCTGATCTACAAATCTTTCATATTTTTGCACTTTAATAATGCATATTACTTATTTAATTTTTGTAATTTGACCCCCCTTTTTCTAGTTTTGTGTTTTCATTTACATTTGATGTTGGTAAACACGGCCTCCTGCCGCAGTTCCTGTGGGGCAATTATTATAAATGCTAATGATATGCTGCACTTTGTTCTTTGTATAATAAATGATACACCTGCTGTTCTATTCGCTTTATCAGAACTGTATCTTATCATATATAAACAGATCCATGTTCATTATCAGCTTTCATTAATGTGCAGTGTTTCTATCTCTAATTCTGTATTTTATGATGATATTCACTATCAAGTGATATGCTTTTCTATATGCACTAATTTTTCCAATTTTTGGGGGTTGTGTGTATAGTTTATATTATTTGCCCACAATATATTTAAATTGAATGTTCTATTCTGTCTCATCATACTTTACCATTTCTCCTTTTTTTCAGCATTGCACTTATTTACAGGTAACTTCTTTGAACTAGTCCTGCCCCCGGTTTTCTCTCATCAGTTCCCACCCCTCCTTGTACCTTTTAACATGGTTCTTATTGGTCCTTACTAGGGATCGACCGATTATCGGTCTGGCCGATATTCGGTATTTTCGGCAATATCGGCAAATAGATATACCGAAATTGCCGATAATACATACCAGGACATACATTTCATGGGCCCGGCAGTCCTGGGGGGCCCAGCAAGCGCTTACTTACCTGCCCAGCAGCTCCCTTCAGCTCCCCTGTATAAATCTCGCGAGTCCTGCAGCCAGAGCGTTACCACACGTTACCACCATGGCAATGCTCCCCTCGGCGTGCTAGCCGCCAAATTTACACAAGGGAGCTGCTGGGAAGGTAAGTAAGAGCTTGCTGGGCCCCCACCGCACAGTCCATGCCACCAGACCATCAGGGAATACCATAGCCCCCCTCCCTGGCCAAATAAGAAGCAGGGAGGGGGACTAAAAAAAACAATATATATTTTTTAAAAATCAGTATCGGTCGATCCTTAGTCCTTACGGTTTTTATTATATACAACCCTGATTGGCAAGCAAACCTTTGAACAGAAAAAAAAAATCTGTAGTCTTAATATTTTAAGTCAACCTGTCATGACATATTCACATAAAGGGACACTCCAGGCACCCAGACCACTTCTGCCCATTGGAGTGGTCTGGATGCTAACTTTTCATAAACTGCAATATTTACATTGCAGGGTTAACTCCTCCTCTAGTGGCTGTCTACTAGACAGCCACTAGAGGGCACTTCCTGGTTTATAGCACAGGTTTTCTGTGCTCTAGCGTCGCTTGACGTCCTCATGCTATGTGAGAACCTTCAGCGTCGCTAAAATCCCCATAGGAAAGCTTCAAAAGCATTTTCAATTCTTTCCTACAGAGAGCTCTAATGTGCTTGCCGCGGTTGTGCATTAGGTGTTCCCCGCCGACTGGCGGACATGCGCAATCGGTCTCCCCCGCCGGATGACTGCGGTGGGGGAGGATTATGGACGGACACTAAACCAGTGCCGAGGGACATCGGTGCTGGTCTCGGGTAAGTCACCATCAGCAACATGGGATGGGGGGTGGGAGGGAGAGGGGACCTGCAGTACCAGGAAAACAATTTTGGCACTGGAGTGTTCCTTTAAACTGAAGCTGCCTTTTCTCATGGAAATAAATTATATATTCAATTGAGATAATGCATGTACTTACCTTAGGTCCAGAGGTGGATTATTTGCATAGTTTTAATTAATATATTTTACATTTAAAGCACTACAAAATGATGATATATAAAGAAAATTACATTTTCATTTCCCTTTTTATATAAACTGCTTGTAATAGTGAATAAATGGCATGGTTACATTTCGTACAAGGCTCCTGAAAGCCTCAGGCCTTCCCAAGCTCAAACACCACCATGATCACTGTTTTGTAGGTGTTACAGAATAGTAACTCCCATCCCAGTCACTCCTTCATCCTGCCCACGCTCTAATTTATTCTGCTAGATAACACCTCACCAAGCATGGCAGTACTCCTCATGTCAGCGAGTTGGTGACTTCCTTGCCAACTAATTAATCTCTGAAGTAAGTTACATTCCAATTCTCCGGTAGCCAGCACTAGAAGCTCTGGCGTGAGGGTATTATGAGAACTAGAGATTTGCACAGAAGAAACAATGTCTTTTTGATTCCTTCATTTTCAAATTTTGGTTCGACAAACCAAATTTTGTCTCTATATTCTGTTAGTTTTTTTTAAATTGGTGGCCATTATTCCCAAGGGGAATGAATTAAAGGACCACTATAGGCACCCAGACCACTTCAGCTTAATGAAATAGTCTGGGTGCCAGGTCCCTCTAGTTTTAGCCCTGCAGCTGAAAACATAGCAGTTTCAGAGAAACTGCTATGTTTCACTGAAGGTTAATCCAGCCTCTAGTGGCTGTCTCACTGACAGCCGCTAGAGGCACTTCCGCGATTCTCACTGTGAAAATCACAGTGAGAAGACGCTGGATGTCCATAGGAAAGCATTGAGTAATGCTTTCCTATGGGTGGTTTGAATGTGCGCGTGGCTCTTGCCGTGCATGCGCATTCGGATCTGACGTCGGCAGGGGGTGGAGAGTTCCCCAGCACAGAGGGAGCTCGGCGCTGGAGAAAGGTAAGTGACTGAAGGGGTTTAAACCCCTTAAGCCCAACGGGAGGGGGCCCACTCGGGTGGGGGGGAACCTAAGGACTACATAGTGCCAAGAAACCAAGTTTGTTTTCTTGGCACTGTAGTGGTCCTTTAAGGTGACAGTCACAAGGTTACAAAGAGCCATGTACTTATCTGCTAAGCTGCTGAAATAACAAAATTAAGAAAATCCCTTTTCTTAATTTTGATCTTTCATCTGTTTAATAGATAGCTCCCTATTGAATGATACCTACCTATCCATATTAAAGGATACCAAATAAGGGGGAAATCTGTTAAGCAGTGCCCTAATTTGGTATTCTTAAATATGGCAATCCCTCTCTACTCCCCACTTTTAACAAACGGATTCGTATATAGAGGAGGAATCCTCCCAGTCGCATTCCATCGGTATCTTCATTTCACAACAAGCCATAGAAACAGCGTGAGAGGTTTCCAACCTCCTTAAACCTATCTTGAATCCCAATTTAAGAACATTAAGGAATCTATCGATAGTGCAGTCCATCTTCTTCAAACTCATTCCTCTCAACTTACCTTACTAGAAGCCAGACAGAATACCACGGAGGATGAGCTACATCAACTTTAATTGTTACTTTAATTGAAATCTGGAATCTCTACTGGCCAATACTTAAGGCTGCATCAAAATTGTTCCTCCCTTACGGAATTTAAAGCCAAAGCTAGGGGTCTACAGAAACCCTTAATAGATAAATGTTCTCCAAACCATGGGCATATGCAGGTGCCATAAGTACTGATTGTGAGATGCTTATTAGGGACAATATGAAAAGACCCATATGTTGTATTGCCACATACGATGCCGGCTGGCAAAAAAATAATGGACATCTTGAAGAGTTTCTTGCCTATACTGACCTTGGACCAACACTTCTAACAAGTTATTTATCCAGTCCTGTCGGTTACAGCCCGATGAGGTAGGACTCTTAAAGACCTATTAGTACCCAGCCACTTGATCCCTGCTCCCCTAAACCTGAGTCACAGACCAACTGTCTGGTACATTACAATGTGGTCACTGTAGTGACTTCCTAGAAATCTTTGAGTACCTCTCCTTTAAATGTCGCACCATAGAGATATCCTATCTATTAACGTGCTCTTACTCTCTGAAATATGTGGGCAAGACTTTTAGACCATTCAAATACTACATTCGGAACATGTTAACTCAGTTAAAAGATGCTTAAAGACCTCAATCTACAGACATCTCAAACCATACCATAAGAACTCAGCTACCGGCATTCTTTTTATTCATACACCCAATCACAGCATAAGAATGACTGATACCAGAGGCTCTGACAGAGAACATCCTTCTGGGTTTATAGACTTGATACCTTATCCCCTCTTGGTTTGAATGAGGGGTTCTCATTCTCTTCAATCATATAATGTTTTGTTTATATGACTTTATTATAAAATATCACTACTTCTATTCGTCCTAGCCTATATTATGATGAATAATGTTTATATTACGGTTCTCGCCGCAACATCCAATCTGCCAGACGAGGTCATCCCAGGAGTGCCCAGCAGGGGATTTGAACCCTGGACTTTGGCTTCGTGAATCCTGCTCTTTTGCCACTGTGCTATCCAGCCATTCATTTATTGCTTTAATAGGTGTCCTCGCCTTGTTTCCAGCACTGGAAACTGAACTTACCCGTGGCTGCTCTGCATACCTGTATCCCATATTAATTGGCTGTATATAAAAGCCTGCCTCACCCTGAGAGGGGTGTCAGTTCATTGACTCTGGTTCCCTTGTTTGGTTCCTGTCTCTCCGTATCTGCATTCCAGTTTTCCTGTCTGATTCTGGCTTCTGACCTTGGCTTTCCTCCTGGACTACTCTGATCTCTGGCTTCCCTGATTTTGGCTTTCCTTGACTACGCTTCTGCTAATCCCTGCTGTACTGAGACTTGGAGCACTTTTCCTGGAAAGCCCCCGTGCACAGACTCACAGGCCAGGTGGCATCTTACCTGGTCACCCTGGTCTGTGTCTACTTTGCAAGGGTGAGCGTATAACTCAGCGAGCTGGACTCCCTATCAGGTAAGACTCATTACAGTTTACTCATTGATTTATTTTCATTATTCCTTTTTCTTGGTAGTTCTCTGCTATACCATTGCTTAAGCCTAATACCTCTGGTAGGACCATTTTTCCATTGCAATCCCTTTGACCCATATTCGCCAAATTATTGTTATGTGCTGGCTAGTGGATATTAGGGCAATTCAATTATAATTTATGATATAAATATATAAAGGGGGGGGGGGATATATGGACACATTGCTGACTCTGAGGGATGTCATCTATGAAGTGTGTAGTTATTATGTGTCTGTTAATCTTGGCTTGCTGATAAGTTTTTGTCAGGTCCCCCCGCTGTGCACTTACCTGGTTCTCCCTCGCAGCTTCTCCATGTGGTCGACTCCTCCATACCACAGGCCTCCCTGCATCGAGGACGGCAATGCGAGACCTCAAGCAAGACTCCCTGGGCACTCACAAGCTGTTATGCAGCACGCCGCTCCATACCACAAGGCCAAGACTCCTCTTCAAAGACGCCGCTCACACGCTGAAGGCTCCTTAGGCGCACACACCGTCTTTTAGAGGAGAAGGAGCTTCATTTCAATTAAAGTGCAACACCACACCTGAAGACACTGAGGAAGGAGGTGCCTCTCCTCTCCCCTCCCTATAAAAGAACACCTGGTAGCCCTCCTCAGTGCTCAGATATACTGTGCTCACAGTACTATTACCTACTATCCTGATACCTGCGTTCCTGATATTGACTCTCTGCTTGATTTACTGACTTTGAACCTACGCTGCCTGAAATGACCCTCTGCCTTGTCTGACCTCGTCCCTGCCTCATCCTTGTCTGTATTGCAAATCATTTAAACTTGTCTACAGCTCTTGCTGCATCTAGGGCTCCCTCCACTAAACCCTTACAGTTTGTTTTTGATTTATGTAAGGAGTCCTTGCAGTATCTGGTAGAGAGACTTTTTGCTCAGCTAGATGCTGATTACAATCCCTCAGATACTAGTCAGTCTCTTCACTGCATCAGCTTCTCCCTAAGATTCAGGGTTGCCAATGGGTGTGCCTGTATTTAAGGCTTGTATGGACACACCACCTACTGACCTTTTTTCTCCACTTGTGCTTTCTACTTCTTTATGGAGCTGCCGGTCGAACCTCTTGCGATAGCTTTGCCCTTGGTGGGCTGTCTTTGTATCCGACACTTGTGTACAGCACCTGTGTGTGTGTGTGCCCCACGCCTTCCACAAAAGGAAATGCTGCTGTCCCCCACACTGGAGCACTAGCTTATCGATGCACTTGCCCCTTCTGGTCATCACTGAGCAGCCTGATTGGGTGCTCTGCCTTTTGCCCACATTTGTCCCCTTTGGGTTGTGCTGATTGGACCTCTGGAGATAGCTATGCCACTGGTCTTTGTATCCGGTTCTCCAGTAGAATGCCTGTGCTCATGCCCCTTCCATGAAGGTGATAGCCATTGCCCCTCATTATTGTACCCGGACCTTCTGGGTGTTATCAAGTGGTCCGAAAACTCTGCCTTAGGAGGACGGCTTATTCCTCTTATATTGATGACCAGTCTCATGAAGGACGGGCTCTATAAGGTGCTTAATGCTAACATGTGACAGAAATCAACAACAGAGTGTGTTAAACCCACACCTCTATATGTAACTGTACAAAATTAATGACATATCGTAATAGTGTAACAGCTTCCTCTCAGGATGTTCCAGACTTTATCCCGTACAAATAGAATGTCTATACAAATGGTAGAGGAGTGCAGCTGATAGTCTACAGAAAAAAACCCACAATACAATAGTGTAATACTGTAAATGAAGAATTAAACCGCGCCAATAAAGTTAAACTCACAAGATGTAGATAGTAAGATCGCCTTAGGGTGCCTCCTCTTAGATGTTTGGGAGGTATATCCAGAACTCACTCCCAGTTGCTTGATGGTGTCGCCACAATATGGAAGTCCGGATTTAGGAAATAGTAAAAATGATCTGCTTTATTTCATAAGTATAAAAGGTAAAAAAACAAATATGGTCCAATATGTTTTGTCTAACAAAAAAAGACTTCCTCAGGGCCACAATAGTAAAAACAAATTGCAAATATAAAATATCCTTAACAAAAGGACAAAATAGCAGCATAACCTTCCCTCTCCAGTCCTTTCTTTTATGTGGTATCATTTCTTCCTGTAGGTGTTGTCCACACTGTTTAGCTAATTCAGATGATTTCTCAGTTGATTTTCGCGGGTATCATATGCGTGTGACGTCACTTCCGCTATGTCACTTCCGGTATTCACTTCCGGGTGATGTATGTGTGACGGCCATTTTGTGTTACACCTTCGGTAATGTGAAATACCAGTCATATGTTGATGTGAATGAGTCCTTTGTGAGTCATAAGGACGCCTACAGGGCTCAAAATCAGTACACATAATAGTACATATGAGAATACATCCAGTGCATAATATATCCGAAGAGGGATGAGAGGGAGATTAGAGATTAAATAAAAAGAGCAAAAACTCAGACATCCATGTGGTAGCATTTCCCAATTGTGTAGATAAAACAGCACAGCTGGAGATATATATACATATATATCTATATATATCTTCTTAAAAATAATGAAAAAATAGAAATTAATGATTGTATTAGAATTAAAAAATGATAATAAAAAGGGAATTGCAGTAATGGTTTCAATCTAATTTTTGATGACATTGAAATCAGAATTCAGATATGTATTACTTTTATGTTGTATAATACCTTGCAGCACTAGGGAGTATTACTACATATTTGTCTAACTAGATGTGGAACATGCAAATACATACAAAGCATAAATATATATATGTTAACAAAGCCTAAACCCCAACATTTTGGATATAGTGTTTTATGTTTAATAGCAAAGAAACCTGTTTAGATAAAAAGAAACACTTAAGGAATAAAGGTCCCGTCCAACAAATCTTTAGGGACAAAAAACATAGATCCATTGTGACCAAAAATATATATTTCTTAAAGGGAATATCTGGTCGGAATTAATATCTAGTTGAAAAATTAACCCCCTATGTAAATGATAAATTAGAGAAAGCACACTATATCTATGTCTGTGTTGAGACCACCTTGCTCCAAGGAGCCCAATTAATGGATTTAAAAAATTATCCCGTTGCGTAAGCTTATCTTCCCTATTACCCCCTCTCCAATGTGGTGGGACATATTCTCTTCCAAAAAAAGGAGAATCTGTTACAACTGAAGTGTGAACAGGAATTACAATGTGCAGGGATTGTATGATTAGTGGCATTCTTTCTGATGTTTCCAAAGTGTTCTAAAATCCTCACTTTTAATTTTCTTTTTGTTTTACCAACATATTGTTTGCCACACGGGCACTGTAATAAATATATCACGTGGACCGTGTGGCAATCTGTTTTGTGTTTAATTGTATATTGTTTGCCTGTAACTGTGCTAGTAAAATTCTTTACCACCAACATAGGATTTTTTTTTACATGCTTTGCAGTCTCTGTAATATCTAAGCTCTTTATCCAAAGTGTGATTCTCTGTCTTGTCACTGTGTTTGATACTATAACTTGGAGCTAACCTATTTTTAAGATTTTGGTTCTTTTTTAAAATAATGGGAGGTCGTTCTGGCAAAACAGATCCAGGGATATTATCCTCTCGAAGGATAGGCCAATATTTCGATATCACTCTTTTAATTTTAAAATGATCAGTATTATATCTAGTAGTGAAGGCATGTTCAAATTTCTGTCTCTGTTTCTTGTTACTAAGGTGTGTTGATCTGTCTATCATTAATGCGTTTCTATCTATCCCTGCGATTCTTTTGATCTCTTTTTCAATATGATGTTTTTTATAACCTTTCATTATTAATGTTTTTTGTAATGGTGGCTTGTTGATAATAATCATCCAGAGTAGTGCAGTTACGTTTAACCCTTGTGAGTTGGCTCTTAGCAATACCTGAGAGCCAAGGATCACGATGGCAACTTTGTCTATGAACATAGCTATTCCCATCTGTTTTTTTAAAATGACATTTGGAAACTATATCCATATTTTCATTTGAAAGGGTCACATCCAATAAATGTATTCTACTACGATGCCATTCAGAGATGAATTTCAAATTATATCTGTTCGTGTTCAAAAACTCAACGAAATTGAAAAATTAGTGTTCTGATCCTCGCCAAATAATAGGAACATCGTCTATATACCTCCACCACATACCAGGTCACGACTCCATTCATGCCAAGTCCACACCATAAGTTCTTCCCATCTTCTCATGTAGATGTTGGCATAGCGGGTTATCTTTGTATTCTTTACACTATAGAATCCTTTTAACTTTGTCTCAGCCTGGTTAGTTTTTACATGTATTTAAGTTTTCCATGGTGTGTGTGTGCCTGTCTGTGTCATGATGTGTGTGTGTGTCTGTCTGTGTGATAGTGTTTGTGTGTCTGTCATGATGTGTGTGTTTACATGACCAGACCCCTTCCGTTCGCAAAGGAATGGTGTTTTTACTAACCTTTTTTCCCACGCCGTGCTGGTCTCCCCTCGACTGGCCCTGCTTCTATGCCTGAGATTATCAAGCTTGATTATCTCAGCCAATCCATGCTTTTGCCATACATTGGCCTGCAAAACGCTCCACCAATCAGCATCTCCTTATAGAGATGCATTGATTCAATGCATCTTTATGGGGGACGTTCAGCGCCTCAATGCAGAGTGTGGAGACTCTGAATGTTGGTGCTGCACACTGTGCAGAACGGACACAGGGAGCACTCTAGTGACCGTCTTAGTGACAGTCACTAGGAAGCAATGTAAACATTGCTTTTTCTCTGAAAAGGCAGTGTTTACATTGAAAAATCTGCAGGGACAGGCTATAGACACCATAACCACTACATTAAGCTGTAGTGGTCCTGGTGACTAGAGTGTCCCTTTAAGAATTGTATTTTAAAATCTGTCTCTCAATCTTTTTAGCTGGCTACTAGATTCAAAGCAAATTTCAAGCCCTGTCTTGATAAGTGATTGAACAGTACTGACTGGCATTTTCAAGGTTTTGGATATTTTTTATATCCTTTTCCATCTTTATAATGTTCCATTACCTTGTTACGCAGGTCCATTGACAGCTCTTTTCTACCCCCTGATGGCTCAGTATCTAGCCTTCTCAGTGCATCCATGTGAGAGCTAACACATACATTGATTGTTATTTAAAAAGCCACAGGTGTGGGAAATTAAGCTTTAATTGCCATTTTAACCTGTGTGTGTCACCGTGAGGGGCTGTAACAAGGCCAAAGATTCAAGGGTATGTAAACTTTTGATCAGGGCCATTTGGGTAATTTCTCTTATCATTATGATTTAAAAAGGAGCCAAACAATATGTGATAATAAATTGCTTCACATGATCACTATCCTTCCATAAAAGACATTTCACAATTTCTGCCAGGTTATGCAAACTTTTGAGCAGAACTTTATGCACACATGCGCTAGCAGATCTGTATCACTGTCTGAGAGAGTGTACTGAAGAAATATCTAGACAAAGGGGACATGCCACCTCTACTACTCTCCCTTGAATTTTTGCTGTTGGGACACTTACCAGGCCTTCCCTTCTTATAATCGCAGCTGTTGGACGCAACACCATTCACCAGGTCTTGATTCAGCCAGGTACTACCTCATTGCAATTATTTTTGACAAAACTGCATTTTATATTTAAGATTAATTGACTAGAAAAATTTACCCAGAAGGAAAGCCTTGCCAGGAAATTTCTCTTGACTTGGAGACCATGTATTCTTACTTTGGGTGATTCTTTTCGATCCAAGGTGAGAGCCACTCTGGAGTACACGGCATGGTTCTTGGCGGAGGTGATGGCGGGTTGTGACCCCTTACAAACAATTCCACAGTAGCTATAATCTTTTACTTCTAAGCATTTCAGTAAAGCAGCCTTGGGGTGGTGGGATTGGACGGCGAGCTGACACTTAGTTAAGTGTAGTTTAACTGTTTTTGTAATTTTGCTCAGGTTTTCAGTCCATCCATTCTTCTTATGGCTTTTATGCACTCTCGGGATACCGACTAACTGTCAGGGTTATCTACCTAGTTTCACTTGTCTCACTTCTCATTGTTGAAATTTTTAACAAGTTATACTTGTGACTGCTGAGTGACATATAAATATACACTTTATTGTAACAGGACATGGTTTTTAACCCCTTAAGGACCAAACTTCTGGAATAAAAGGGAATCATGACATGTCACACATGTCATGTGTCCTTAAGGGGTTAATGGATTATCCAGGCTTGGGTCGCATATTGCCAATCTGTGACCTTAATGTTGCACGGATGGCAAGAAATTTCCTGGAGTGCATAGTTTAACAGTAGAAGATGATAATGCATGATTTACTGGGGACAGCTTATTTGCATCCACCATCTAGTACACTGGTAATACACCCATTTTCATCCCCTTTCAGGGTCCTACTTATTTGGAACAGTGTCACTGACCAGAACATCTCATTAATGGGAAAAATAAAGTACATCCTCTTTGAATTATATGGTCTTACATATCAGGACATAATAGCAATTAGGGATCGACCGATATTGATTTTTTAGAGCCGATACCGATAATCTTTGAACTTTCAGGCCGATAGCCGATAACTTGCCGATATTCTGTACATTTACCATTTTGAAAAAATAAACTATTTCTAACGGTAAATGCACAAAATATACATTCCACATGTAGTGGATGAAGTGTATTTAGACAGGGGAGCTGTGTGTATTTGTGTAGTGTGTATATATAGTGTATGCAGAGTGTATAGTGAATGCAGTGTGTGTGTAGTGTGTGTGTATAGTAAATGCAGAGTGTGTGTTTGTGTAGTGTGTGTATATAATGCAGTGTGTGTGTAGTGTGTGTGTATAGTGAATGCAGTGTGTGTGTTTGTGTAGTGTGTGTTTGTGTAGTGTGTGTGTGTGTATGTAATGCAGTGTGTGTGTGTGTATGTATGTAAAGTAGTGTATATGTATGTAATGCAGTGTGTGTGTATGTAATGCAGTGTGTGTGTGTGTATGTAATGCAGTGTGTGTGTGTGTATGTAATGCAGTGAGTGTGTGTGTATGTAATGCAGTGTGTGTGTGTGTGTATGTAATGCAGTGTGTGTGTGTGTGTGTGTGTGTGTGTATAATGCAGTGTGTGTATGTAATGCAGTGTGTGTGTGTGTGTGTCTGTGTATGTAATGCAGTGTGTGTGTGTGTGTATGTAATGCAGTGTGTGTGTATGTATGTAATGCAGTGTGTGTTTGTGTAGTGATGTAATTTGTGTAAAATGGGGGGGGGGATTTTTTATGTTAATTATTTTTATTTTTTTTATATTTAAATTGTGTTTTTTCTTTTGGTCCTCCCTCCCTGCTTCTTACCAGGGAGGGGGGATATAGTATTCCCTGGTGGTCCGGTGGTTTGTTAAGTACTGTGGAGGGTCCGGCAGCAAGCGCTGACTTACCTTGCCAGCAGCTCCTGCAGCTCCCCAGTGTAAATCTCGCGGCCCTTAGTGCCGCGTGGAGCATTGCCATGGTAACCCGTGGCAACGCTCTGCGGCCGCGGGTCTCGCAAGATTTACACTGGGGAGCTGCTGGAGCTGCTGGCAAGGTAAGTCAGCGCTTGCTGCCGGCCCCTCCAGGACCGATATTGCCGAAAATACCGAATGTCTGCCGATAATATCGGTAAAACCGATAATCGGTCGATCCCTAATAGCAATCATCTGTTCTTTGGCAGTTCTTAAAATTAGTTGAATACTGCCTCAGATGAACAACAACACATGACATTACACTGTGTCATTATTTATTTAAGAAAAATAAAGTCACGTGTGAAAAACTAAGTAAACTGCTTCCATAGGAATTAAGATGCTTAATAACAGACAGGTGCTGCTAATCAAATGCCATTAATTAATTGATCATCATCAAGCATGACCACCTCTACAAAAGCCAAAGTTTTAGCAGTTTGCTGGTCTGGAACATTCAGGTGTGTGTTAACACAATGCCAAGGAGGAAGATAAGCTTGATCTTAGAGAAACAATTGTTGCTTTCCATCAAACTGGAAAGGGTTTTACTGCTATTTCCATCTTCCTACAGTTTAAAGGATTATCCAAAAGTGGAAAACATTCTAGACAGGTCTCAGCATTTTAATGTTAAAGTTCGACACAGTACATGTAGAAAAAGACTAAACAAATATCAACATTAGTATGTTTTGGGGACAGGTTTCGATCACCAGGTCGGTGTGATAAAAAAAAGGAGACTAATTTGAAAATCAAAGTAAGAGTTTAAAATAGGGAGTTATGTGTGTGTACAATCTAAGTATGAGGGTGAGAGGCACTCATGAGAGTAATAGTATGTTTGTTGGGAAGTGTGAGAGGTAATCTCCCAAAAGAGATCCCCATCCTATGCCCATACTCCCCTGTTGATAGAAAGGAAAGTAGCAAAGAGAATGAGAAAAAGATTGGAAGGGTTAGGATAATTAACCCCTTAACGAAAATTCAAAGTTCGGTAAAAACTGATATGGCTTGGTCTCCTATACGGTAAAAGAATGGAAGAATGAGACAGCGCTTACTTAACTTATAGGCAGCAACCTTAAAAGGAATCCCTCAAACCCTTTAGAATAAGACAAGTAAAAACAATAAAAAAGGCTGCGCCACAATCAGTAATAAAAAGTACAAATATTTTATCCTTACAAATGGTCTTTGGTGATGAGGTCTTCTACTATTGTAGAGGATCCGCTTTATATGAAAGATAAAAAGAGAGAAGGGCAACCAATGTAAAATTCAAATGTAGACGTAAAAGAGTAATAATATAAAACTCACATTTACCAGAGCTAATAACCAGCTCTGGGGTGAAGCGCATACAGCGGTTTAATCCCCACTTGTAGGATGTAAATGGATTCCTCTCCGTCACTGTTGTCCAATTCTTGGATAAAAAGAGACAACCAATAGTGCACACTGTATGGTAATGTTGATAAAAGAATAAAAGAATGTACTTACAAGACAAGAGCAGACCAACTGCTCTGTGATGACAGCGTGGGTGGATTTATCCCCACCTAAGGTTTCTTTAGGTACAGGAAACTTCCAAAGATGTATTTCAAAGGTTTTGCATAAAACCAATAAAAGGTGAATAAGATAATACTAAAAAGCCAGGGTAAAAAAGATTATGTGTCTATAAAAAAGATAATTGGCACAATAAAATGACCAAAAATACTTTAATATATATAAAAGAACACAATATTAAATATCCATAACGCGTTTCGTCAAAGACTTTTTCAAATGGAATAACAATGATACCTGGCTAGTAGGTATTATATAAGAACAGAATTAATTCAAATTTGGCGCCAAAATTTGGAACATCCAATCAGAAATGAGAACAGAATTAAAGCATAAAAATAAATAAATAACTTAATAAATACATAGATAATGCTACTATTGCATGATTCTGATACATAGAAATCTAAAACGAAGGCGAGAGTGTGTTTTGGAATGATTTAAATTTGTCACGTGACCTTTCGGCACTTCCGCATTTCGGAAGTAAACCGCAATGTCGCATGGGAATTGTAGTAAAAATAGCTGCGAATTGCGGTCACTCAAAACATATCAGATAAATATCCTATATGGCACTGTAGCTTCACGAAATAGTGTCAAAGACATTCATTGGGGGTGTCTTTTTACTCAGAAGACTTAGCTGAGCATAATTTGGGGGTTTTGAACTTAGTGGCACATATGAAATATACAAAATGCCCAGCAAAAATGCAATCCGTATGTAAAAAAAATGCCCAAAATTATTTTTTACCACATACTTTGGCATATATTGGTGGAAAAATGGGGGCATGCTAAGGCACAATATGCACCTTATGAGATACCCTGGATTGTCTACTTTTACAAATGGTAGGCCTTTGTGGGGTTTTTATGAACAGTCAAACTGTTATAATACCCCAAATGGAAGCATAGGCTCATTAAATCCGTCTCTCAAAACTCTACTGTGAATAATGAAAAGGGCAGGTCTCCTGTATGTCACTGTAGCTTCACGAAATAGTGCCAAAGACATACAATGGGGGGTGTCCTTTTACTCAGAAGACTTAGCTGATCATAATTTGGGGGGTTTGAACTTAGTGGCACATATGAAATATACAAAATGCCCAGCAAAAATGCAATCCGTATGTAAAAAATGCACAAAATTATTTTTTACCACATACTTTGTCATATATTGGTGGAAAAATGGGGGCATGCTAAGGCACAATATGCACCTTATGAGATACCCTGGAGTGTCTACTTTTACAAATGGTAGGCCTTTGTGGGGTTTTTATGAACAGTCAAATTGTTATAATACCCCAAATGGAAGCATAGGCTCATTAAATCCGTCTCTCAAAACTCGACTGTGAATACTGAAAAGGACAGGTTTCCTATATGGCACTGTAGCTTCACAAAATAGTGCCAAAGACATACAATGGGGGTGTCATTTTACTCAGCAGATGTAACTGAATACAAAATACAACTTTGTACAGGAATAGCACACACCAACTTTACAAAATACTGTCAGGATCGGGACAGGGATCCAACACGCAGAGTACAAACAGTAGCCAGATACGTATACCGGACCTTAGAATGGCCGGACTAACGTAAGTAGTACAGTATAGAATGGTCAAAGACAAGCCGAGGTCGAGGGTAACAGAAGACAGGTAAGCGAGAGACAAGCCGAATCAAGGGTAACAGAGATAAGCAGAGTAAGGTAAACAAGCCGGGTCAAAACCAAAAGGGATAATAGAATACACAAGCACTGAGTGACTAGAACAAGCTAGAACCACGACAGGGCAATGAGCTAATGAAAGAAGCTCTGTTAAATACCCTGTTCAGAGCAGTAACCACGCCCCCAAGGCGTCCTGATTGGTCCTGCAGCCATTGACTGACAGGTTGTTCCGGGGGAGTGTCCTGATGACTACTTCCTGCCTAGATGCTGTAAAAGGCAGTCACTCCCTCGCGGCCAGCCTAGCATGACCGGATAGACCGCAGGGAAGGGAGCCATCAGACCGTCTGGATGGAGGAACAGCTAAGTCTCTACCTCTTTCGGAGGTAGAGACCACAGGTACCCTGACAGTACCCCCCCTCTCAGATACGCCCACCGGGCGGAATGAACCGGGACGAGATGGGAAGCGAGAGTGATACGCCCTGCGGAGACGGGGAGCATGAACATCCTCCTGAGGTACCCAACTCCTCTCCTCAGGACCATATCCCTTCCAATCAACCAGATATTGTACTCTCCCCCGGGAGATTCGAGAATCAACAATAGAGTTAACCTCATACTCCTCCTGACCCTCCACCTGAACGGGGCGAGGAGGGGCTATTGTGGAGGAAAATCTGTTACATATGAGTGGTTTCAGCAATGAAACGTGAAACGAGTTCGGGATGCGTAAGGTATTAGGAAGAGCTAAACGATACGCAACTGGATTGATACGGGTCAGCACCCTATAGGGTCCAATATAACGAGGAGCGAACTTCATGGAGGGCACTTTTAAACGGATGTTCCTCGTGCTCAGCCATACCCTATCACCTGGAACAAAGACCGGAGCCGCCCTTCTACGTTTATCAGCGTGTTTCTTGACCAACATAGAGTTATGCACAAGGATTTGTCGAGTTTGATCCCACAACTTCCTCAAATTGGCAACATGAACATCAACCGACGGCACCCCCTGGGAAGGGGAATCCGAAGGAAGAATAGACGGATGAAAACCATAATTCATGAAGAAGGGGCTTGAATGAGTAGAATCGCAAACGAGATTGTTGTGTGCAAACTCCGCCCAAGGAATCAAACCGACCCAATCATCCTGGTGTTCAGAAACAAAGCATCGTAAATATTGTTCAATTTTCTGGTTGGTACGTTCAGCAGCTCCGTTAGACTGAGGATGATAGGCAGAAGAAAAGTTTAATTTAATACCAAGTTGAGAGCAGAAGGACCTCCAAAAGCGGGAAACAAATTGGGAGCCTCTGTCCGATACAATTTGAGAGGGTATCCCATGTAGGCGAAAAATCTCCTTGGCGAATATCTCTGCCAATTCGGGAGAAGACGGGAGTTTAGGCAGGGGAATGAAGTGTGCCATCTTAGTAAACCTGTCAACCACGGTGAGGATAACAGTCTGTCTTTTAGAGATAGGTAGATCGACAATAAAGTCCATGGCCAAACAGGACCATGGTTTTTCTGGAACCTCCAAGGGTTGCAGGAATCCACATGGAAGCGTATGGGGTTGTTTGGTTTTAGTACAAACTTCACATGCAGCGATGAACTCCTCAATGTCCCTCCGTAAAGCAGGCCACCAGAAGTCCTTAGAGATCAACGTGTAAGTTTTGCGAATACCAGGATGTCCCGCCATCTTGCTATTATGTAAACACTGTAAAAGTTCCAGTTGAAGAGCAGGAGGAACGAAATGACGGCCCGCAGGTGCTAGATGTTGCAACTTAATGATCTCGGCCAGTAATGGAGAATGAATCCTGAGATTCGTATTAGCAATGATATTGCATTTCGGAACTATAGAAGAAAGAACTGGTTCAGGTACAGTAGAAGGTTCATATTGGCGAGATAATGCATCGGCTTTAGAGTTTTTAGAACCAGGTCTGTAAGTCAGTACATAATTGAAGTGAGTCAGGAATAAGGACCAACGAGCTTGTCTAGAGGATAAGCGCTTAGCCTCCCCAATATAGGACAAGTTTTTGTGGTCCGTCAAAATCGTAATAGGGTGTAGGGTCCCCTCCAACAAATGTCTCCACTCCTTTAAGGCTTTAATGACTGCTAACAGTTCCCTTTCCCCGATGTCATATCTGCTCTCAGGCCCAGAAAATTTCTTAGAGAAGAAACCACAAGGGTGTAACGGTTTATCCACCCCTAACCTTTGAGACAGAACAGCCCCAACTGCTGTCTCAGAGGCATCGACCTCGAGCAAGAAAGGCAGAGTCGTATCAGGATGGACTAGAATGGGAGCCGAGGCAAAAAGTTCCTTGAGAGTCTTGAAAGCACCCAGAGCTTCCTTAGACCAGAACTTAGTATCAGCCCCTTGTTTGGTCATATTGGTAATAGGCGCAATGATAGAGGAGTATCCTTTAATGAAGCGCCTATAGTAGTTGGAAAAACCAATAAACCTTTGGATAGCCTTGAGTCCTTTGGGCAAGGGCCAGTCTAAAATAGATTGAAGTTTTACAGGATCCATTTTAAAACCCTCCCCAGAAATCACGTATCCAAGAAAGTCTACCTGAGACTGATCAAAACTGCACTTCTCCAATTTGCAATATAGACCATGTTGCAGCAGCTTGTGTAATACCTTTCTGACCTGTCTATGGTGAGTCTCAATCTCCTTAGAGTGTATTAGTATGTCGTCCAGGTAAACAATAACACAATCATGCTGAAACTCCCTAAGTACCTCATTAATCAAATCTTGAAATACTGCAGGAGCATTGCATAGTCCAAATGGCATAACAGTGTATTCGTAATGGCCATACCGGGTATTGAATGCCGTCATCCACTCGTGACCTTGCTGGATTCTCACCAAATTGTAAGCCCCTCTGAGATCTAACTTGGTGAAGATTTTGGAGCCCTTAAGACGATCAAATAACTCGGTAATCAGTGGGATAGGATAGGCATTTCTGACAGTTATTTTATTCAAGCCTCGGTAATCGATACAAGGTCTCAGCGTGCCATCCTTCTTCTTAATGAAAAAGAACCCAGCCCCGGCCGGAGAAGAAGACCTCCTGATGAATCCCTTTTCTAAATTCTCCCGAATATACTCCTCTAGAACCGAGTTTTCCTGAACAGACAAAGGATATACATGGCCCCTCGGAGGCATAGTGCCGGGTAGAAGCTTAATCTTACAGTCAAATGACCTGTGTGGAGGCAAAGAATCGGCATTCTTCTTGTCAAACACTGCCCTTAAGTCTAGGTAAAGGTCTGGTATTTGTCTTTCTGTGGACTGAGTAGGATTCTCCGGTATGTTAATATTAGCTAATGGAGAAACCTTGCACAAACACTGATCCTGGCAGCCCTGGCCCCACGAGAGTATCTCTCCTAACTCCCAATCGATAATAGGGTTATGTTTTTTCAACCATGGGTACCCCAGAACTATGGGAACGGAAGGAGACGAAATGAGCAGAAGAGATAAATTCTCCACGTGTAGGATACCCACATTTAAATTAATGGGTATGGTCTCACGAAAGATAACAGGGTCTAGTAGTGGTCTACCATCTATGGCCTCAACGGCCAAAGGTATCTCTCTTAGCTGGGATGGGAAATTGTTCTTACTAGCAAAGGCTTGGTCGATAAAATTCTCAGCAGCACCGGAATCTATCAATGCCATAGCCCTTACTACTTCCTTCCCCCAAGTTAAGGAAACTGGTAGCAGAAGCCTGTGATCTTTATAATCAGGAGTAGAGGACAAAATAGAAACACCCAAGGCCTGTCCTCTAGAGAGACTTAGGTGCGAGCGTTTCCCGGGCGGTTAGAACAGTTCGAGAGTAAATGACCCTTGGCTCCACAATACATACACAAACCCTCTCTTCTCCTGTGCTGTCTTTCCTCCTCAGAGAGGCGGGTATACCCTATCTGCATAGGTTCAGTAAGCAAAGATATCGTGGAGTCAGGACTTGGAACAGCGGGAGCTAACCTAAAAGAAGGTCTCTGGTTCCTCTCTCGAGTGTTCTGTCTCTCTCTTAGACGTTCATCTATACGAGAGATGAACGAAATTAAATCCTCTAAATTCTCAGGGAGTTCTCTGGTAGCAACCTCATCAAGGATTACATCAGATAGGCCATTCAAAAATACATCCATATACGCCTGCTCATTCCACTTGATTTCTGCCGCCAGAGACCTGAACTCTAGTGCATAATCCACCAGTGTTTGGTTCTCCTGTCTCAGGCGCAACAGTAATCTGGCTGCATTAACCTTTCTACCTGGAGGGTCAAATGTTCTTCGAAAAGCAGCTACAAATGCGTTATAGTTATAAACTAATGGATTATCGTTCTCCCATAGTGGGTTGGCCCATCTCAGAGCTTTCTCAATGAGTAGGGTGATAATAAATCCTACTTTTGCCCTATCTGTAGGATAAGAGCGAGGTTGCAATTCAAAGTGGATACTAATTTGGTTTAAAAAACCACGACACTTCTCAGGAGCCCCACCATAGCGTACTGGGGGGGTAATGTGAGAAGAAGCACCCACTGTGGCTACCTCTAGACCTGAACCGATAGGAGAAACAGGGGTATTACGTATCTCCTCTGGTGGGTTATTGGCACAAGCTAATAGAGCCTGTAGCGCAAGCGCCATCTGATCCATTCTGTGATCCATGGCTTCAAACCTAGGATCAGGAGCAGCCAGCTGACTGTTTGTACTTGCAGGATCCATTGGCCCTGTCGTAATGTCAGGATCGGGACAGGGATCCAACACGCAGAGTACAAACAGTAGCCAGATACGTATACCGGACCTTAGAATGGCCGGACTAACGTAAGTAGTACAGTATAGAATGGTCAAAGACAAGCCGAGGTCGAGGGTAACAGAAGACAGGTAAGCGAGAGACAAGCCGAATCAAGGGTAACAGAGATAAGCAGAGTAAGGTAAACAAGCCGGGTCAAAACCAAAAGGGATAATAGAATACACAAGCACTGAGTGACTAGAACAAGCTAGAATCACGACAGGGCAATGAGCTAATGAAAGAAGCTCTGTTAAATACCCTGTTCAGAGCAGTAACCACGCCCCCAAGGCGTCCTGATTGGTCCTGCAGCCATTGACTGACAGGTTGTTCCGGGGGAGTGTCCTGATGACTACTTCCTGCCTAGATGCTGTAAAAGGCAGTCACTCCCTCGCGGCCGGCCTAGCATGACCGGATAGACCGCAGGGAAGGGAGCCATCAGACCGTCTGGATGGAGGAACAGCTAAGTCTCTACCTCTTTCGGAGGTAGAGACCACAGGTACCCTGACAAATACACATGAGAAGTTCTTTGTTATAAGTTTGTGTGCCAAAACCCCCAAACATTTTTTTACTCCAATATTTAGCAGAGGTTGGCGGTGAAATGGCTACGTAGAAAGTGTCAAAACAACCTTAGGTAAATAGCCTGTTGTGTCTACTTTATTTAAATATATACTTCTGTGTGGCAATTTTGTTTTCTTTTATGGCTATTAAGCTTACAAGACAAACATACCAAATTCTAAAATCGCTCCACATTAAAAGTTTATTTAACTTCTTGTGCTTTGTGACCTGTAACTACCAAAAAAACCTGAAAATCCCAGACACATTATATATTCTGTAAATCAGAACAACTAAATGAATTTATTTTTAATTACTTTCCTTAACCTGCACTAATTGTGCACACATTATTATTGCAAAAACTGTAAAAAAAAATCCAAATTCTTAAGGGTTAAGGGTTTAAGGACTGAGCCAAATGTACACGTTGTGATCAAAACAAAACTTAACAAAACCTGGCATTTGCGCTATATGTCTGTCCAATCGTAATTCACCTCTTTCATATTAAATGCACCCACACTTATTATATATAATTTTATTCAGGGGAAACAGGGCTTTCAATTAACATCAAATATTCAGCTGAGAAACATTTAATATGAATAAAATACAAAAAAAATGGGAGAAAATAAGATTTAAAAAAAATCTTTTTAGTTCTACACGACATTTTAACTGTGAATGTCATAATACTGTTTGCTTTTACTGCAGTAACATACACATATTTGTATTCAGCGATGTCTCACGTGTAAAACAGTACCCCCTATGTACAGGTTTTATGGTGTTTTGGGAAGTTACAGGGTCAAATATAGCATGTGACATTTTTCAGTTTTTTCACATTGAAATTCGCCAGATTGGTTACTTTGCCTTTGAGACCGTATGGTAGCCCAGGAATGAGAATTACACCCATGATGGCATACCATTTGCAATAGTAGACAACCCAAGGTATTGGAAATGGGGTATCTCCAAACTGTTTTAGTAGCCGCTTGGTCACAAACACTAGCCAAAGTTAGCGTTAATATTTGTTTGTGTGGGAAAAATGCAAAAAAACTTATTTGAATGCCAATTTTGGCCAGCGTTTGTGACTAAGTGGCTACTAAAAAAGACTGGACATACCCCATTTGCAATACCTTGGGTTGTCTACTATTGCAAATGGCATGCCATCATGGGTGTATTATTTTCATTCCTGGGCTACCATAGGCTCTCAAATGTAACGTAACCAATCTGGCAAATTTTAATGTGAAAAAACGGAAAGCAAGCCTTATATTTGACTCTGTAACTTTTGAAAACACCCTAAAACCTGTACATGAGGGGGACAGTTATACTCGGGATACTTCGCTGAACACAACTATTGTGTTTCAAAACAGTAAAAAGTATCACAGCAATAATATCGTCAGTGTAAGTGCCGTTTTATGTGTGAAAATTGCAAAAAAACTTCACTTTCACTGACGATATCATCGTCGTAATACATTTTACTGTTTTGAAATACTAATATTTGTGTTCAGCAAAGTCTCCCGAGTAAAACAGTACCTCCCATGTACAGGTTTTATGGTGTCTTGGAAAGTTATAGGGTTAAATATAGTGCTAGCAAATTAAATTTCCTGGACTTTCGGCCTGAGTGGTCAGGCAGGTCCCGCAAATTGTAATTAATAAAATGACCTAATCATGTAAAAATATTACATAAATTTATACGTAGAATTAATATATATGTGTGTGTGTGTTCATATATATATATATATATATATATATATAATTTTTTTCCATTATTTTTATTTATATATAGGTGTGTGTGTGTGTGTGTATGTATATATATATATATTTATATATATATATATATATAGTGATATATACTTATGCATATAGATATATATATTATTTTGTGCTACGTGTATTTTGATATCTATATATATATATATATATATATTATCAAAATACAGTTAGAACGAAATTACACACATATATATATGATTTTTTATTATTTTATTTTTTAACTTATTTACATATTTATTTTTATATATTATATATATATATAATTATATATATATATATTTTTTTAATCAATATCATTGTACGTGTATTTTGATATTAATATATATATATGTATTTATATATTAATATTAAAATACTTATCCAGTGTATGTGTATGTACGTATATGTGTGTATATATATGATCTAAGTATATATTTTATTTTAAATTGTGTTTTAACTTTTTTATTGCCAATTACAGGCAGCAGGGGGAGTACCTGTCATAACAGGCACTCCCCCTGCTTGCATTGTTATGGACGACTATGCTGTCCATGTGATCGTGAGGTCCCCGCAAGGAACTCGCGATCACATGGCCCAGGAGGGCCGGATCGGAAGCAGGAGGAATCACACTGAGGAGTTGTGGTGAAAATTTGATCAATGAGATATTGGTTAAAACGTTTTCTACCATGGGAGGTATATTTCTGCATCCAGACAAGGGTCCTAAGTTTTGAGTAATGATTTGGGTGTGTCAGGAGTTTGGAAAGTGAGTCTATCCATATCGGTGCTATCCTGTATTTTTTTGTTAATCACAACAACAGAAGGAACATGCTAAGTGGCCTAAATCTCACTTATTGCTCTCTGGGTGACAAGCAATATCCTGGCCACAAGTTTATTTTCCGTTCTGGTAAAGGGATTGATCAGTTTGAACAAAAGCAAAGCCTTTGGATCTAAGGGATAGAGTTTACCCATCACTCTACTAAGCACTACTTCAATGCTTTGCCATATTGTTTACAACTAAGGGCATGTCCAACAATAGATGAATGTACCAGCGTCTCCACATTGTTTCCAGCATAACTTATTTGGCAGGTGGTGCATGGTCACAAGACGTTGAGGTGTGAGATACCACCTACATAGCATTTTGTAGGCTTGTTCTTTGTGAGTAATACAGATTGTTGGGGATACTGTTGTTTCCCAGATATCCAACAAATACGTGGTCTTGTCTGGGGGTCCCAGATTTGACTCCCAAGCTATTCGAGTTTTGTGTGTTGCCAGTAGTGTTTATATATCATATATTTGTCCTTTTGGTAAATGTATGCAATCACGTTCAAAATATGTCAGTGGTGATGTACCGCCGGCTTGACGGATGGTGGGAGAAGATGCAATGCTTCTAAGTTGTAAGTATCAAAAAGGTAAATGTCTTGAGTGAGGTATGTTCTGGAATGTTAGTAGATTCTAGAATTTTGTAGTTAACATAAAGATGTCTTAAGCGTGTAATGTCCCTCGTGGGTGTGAATTCTGATGGAAATAGTTTGTCACGTAATATGGGGGTAAGTGGAGATAGTTCAAATGTATTCTTAAGTCTGTCCCATAAGTGAACGGAATGTGTGATTGTTAGAACAGTTTGGAAAGACTGGCAGGCAGGGGATGGTGCATTTTTTAAAGCCATACCGATCAGATGTTCCAGGTCAACCCAAAGTTTCTTATCTGTCTTTACCTGCCATTGCTGTATTTGGTCAAGGTGAGTTGCATACAGGTATTGAGTGAAATTAGGGAGCCCTAGGCCACCAGATCTCAAGTATATACAATGTGTTCCTACGGATTCTGGCTTTTTGACCATTCCATACGAACAAATTCACTGCCACCTGCAAGGCTTTCAGGTCTGACTTGCACATACCTATATTGGTAATGCTTGGAAAATGTATAAGAATCTAGGAAGTAAGTTAATTTTGACGGAGACGATGAGACCCAGCCAAGAAACAAGAGCCCTCTACCTAGATTTAGTTTGTCTTGTAGAGTAGGTGGACATTGCTGGTAAGCCGAATACCCATGTATGTAATATTGGATTTGCATGTGCAAAACAGGGAGTTGTCTACTTAACAGCTGAATGATCAAAATTATTTACAGCCCTTTTCTTAATTTTGCTCTTTCATTTATTTAATTGGTAGCTCCCTAATTTGGTAATCCCATGTAAAGATAGAAAATGAGTGTGCTATTTACTTAACAGCTGAAAGATCAAAATTAGGAAAAGTCATTTTTTTAATTTCTCTCTTTCAGCAGTTTAGTAGATAACTATAATTTAGCATAATTAATTATGGGAATTCCATATTAGGATAGCAAATTAGGGATTTATCTAAAAAACTGTTAAAAATCAAAATTAAGACTATCCATTTTTTTTTTTCAGTTGATTAGTAAATATCTACCTAATTTGGTATCCTTAACAATGGCAATCACATGTAAGAATTGCAAATTAGTGAGCTATCTACTAAACAGCTGATATATCAAAATTAAGAAAAGTCCTTCTGAATTTTGAGCTTTCAATTTGATTAGTTGATAACTCCATAATTGGCTAGCCATATCAAAATGAATGGATCTGAAACAAACTGTTTTGATTCGTTACAGATCAGTTTGTTTTGGTGTAGGGATCGACCGATATTGATTTTTTAGAGCCGATATCAATATTCTGTGAACTTTCAGGCCGATAGCCGATAACTTACCGATATTCTGTACATTTACCATTTTGAAAAACAAACAAACTATTTCTAAAGGTAAATTCACAAAATATACATGCCATGTGTAGTGGATGCAGTGTGTTTAGACAGGGGAGCTGTGTGTGTTTGTGTAGTGTGTGTAGTGGATGCAGTGTGTATTTGTGTAGTGTGTATATAATGAATGCAGAGTGTTTGTGTAGTGTGTATAGTGAATGCAGTGTGTGGGTAGTGTGCGTAAAGTGAATGGAGTGTGTGTGTGTAAAGTGAATGCTGTACAGTTGCAAGAAAAAGCATGTGAACCCTTTGGAATGATATGGATTTCTGCACAAATTGGTCATAAAATGTGATCTGATCATCATCTAAGTCACAACAATAGACAATCACAGTCTGCTTAAACTAATAACACACAAAGAATGAAATGTTGTCATGTTTTTATTGAACACACCATGTAAACATTCACAGTGCAGGTGGAAAAAGTATGTGAACCCTTGGATTTAATAACTGGTTGAACCTCCTTTGGCAGCAATAACTTCAACCAATCGTTTCCTGTAGTTGCAGATCAGACGTGCACAACGTTCAGGAGTAATTCTTGACCATTCCTCTTTACAGAACTGTTTCAGTTCAGTAATATTCTTGGGTTGTCTGGTGTGAATGGCTTTCTTGAGGTCATGCCACAGCATCTCAATCGGTTTGAGGTCAGGACTCTGACTGGGCCACTTCAGAAGGCATATTTTCTTCTGTTTAAGCCAGGGGTCTGCAACCTTTAAGACAAAAAGAGCCACTTGGACCAGTTTCCGAAGAAAAAAAAAAACTGGGAGCCGCAAAACCATTGCGACATTTAAAACAAATATAACACTGCATATATTGTTTCTTACCTTAATGCTATATATACAGGATCGTGCAGTCAGCTGTCAATCTGAAGAAAACAAGGACTTTCACTTAACAATGTAAAATATATTTTTGCAAATTAATAGCTAATTAAAATGTTTAATTTACCTGGTTAATGGGACTTTTGCTCCTGAACCTCAGTGCTCAGTGTCTGCACATCAGGGCTGTAAGACGTCACCTTCATTTTCACACAGGCTTGCAAGCTGTCATCTGTGAGGCGTGATCGATGTTTGTTTTTAATATAGTTCATGTTGGAGAAGACCTGCTCACATACATATGTGGAACCGAAGATCGACAGGACTCCAAATGCATACTTTTTCATGTTTATATAAGTGTTGGGGATGGCATTCCATGTTTCGAATACAAGTTTGTCCTGTTTGGGAAGGTTTTCAATATCACTCCATTTATGATTCTGAGCCAGAATGGCCTTCTGACGGGCAACATCCTCAAGAGTAGCGGTCAAGTATTTGAACTTGGACACCCATATATCTTTGTCGGCTATATCGGCCAGTTCCATCTCAAGATCAGGTTGACTTACACCTGCAAATGCAGTCATATTCAATAGGGATGGATCGATCGCCAGGGGAGTGACAGGGAAGGATAATGTGTTTTTTTCCTCTCTGAACTCACAGAATCGTTTCCCAAACGAGCTTTGCATTGCGGTGATTGCAGACTTGAAATATTCCAAATTTATCGTATCATGACTTTGTTTGAACTCTCTCAAAGAGGGAAAGTGAGACAGTGTACCTCTCTGGAAATCTTTGACAAACACTGTCAACTTGCGCTCGAATGCCAAAACCTCCTCCAGCATGTGCAGGGCTGTGCCTCCTTTCCCCTGAAGGGTTGTATTTAGCGTGTTTAGATGGGCTGTCATGTCTACCATAAAATGTAATTTTTCCAGCCACTCTGGCTGTTCCAGCTCAGCAAAGGTGAGCTCTTTGCTGGCCAGGAAGGTTTTTACTTCTTCCAAACATGTGACAAAGCGTTTTAGCACCTCGCCTCTGGACAGCCACCGGACCTTGTTGTGAAGCAGGAGGTCAGAATATGTGCTTTCCACCTCATCCAATAGCAAACGAAACTGGCGGTGATTTAAACCCTTTGCCATTATCTTATTAACAATCTGAATGACCACATCCATCACTTTTGTGCATTCAGGGGGAAATGTTTGAGCACACAATGCCTCTTGGTGCAGGATGCAATGAAATGACAGCAGTGTTCTACCCAGCGCCTTCTGCAGTAGAGCCACAAAGCCCTTCTGTGCTCCTCTCATGCTCGGTGCCCCATCAGTAGCCACTGAGACCAGGTGGTTGGTGTTTATTTCTTTAGCACTTAAAAAGTCCAGGACAGCCTTACAGATATCCTCACCCCTTGTTTGGTTTTTTAGTGGTATCAGCTCAATCAGTTCTTCCTGTGGCCCAAAAGAGTTCACATATCGGCAGAACAGCGCTATTTGTTCAATATCACCTTTATCTTTGGACTCATCACAGGCGATGGAGTACGCCACAGCTGAATTAATGTCTTGAATTTGCTGTTTGCTAATGTTTTCTGCCATTTTTAGGGTTCTGTCTTTAACAGTCTTCGCAGAGAGAGGCATGTCTTTGATTTTCTGCACAATTTCATTCTTGTTTTTGAAGTCCATGTATAGATGTTCCGAAATATTAATGAATGCTTCTTTTATATACTCTCCATCTGTGAACGGCTTCCCGTGCTTGACTATTTCCTGAGCGGCTACAAAACTAGCATATGTTGTGGAATTTGCAGACTTCACCCACTTCTTGAAATTATTTTTGCTCCTATCAACCTTCCTCATAAGTTCTGCAATGGCTTTTCGTCTCTCATCTCCATCTGGATATTTTTCAGCAAAGGCTGTGTGCAGGGGCGGACTGAGAACCCTCAGGGCCCCCGGGCAAAATAAATCAAGGGCCCCCTTACAGGCCCCACCCATACTCCGCAGCAAGCGCCACCCATGTCCCGCCTCCATGCACTGCCTCCAGCCACACCCTACACAATCTTTAGACACAAGGAACAAAAGGGCAATAATCCCTTCAAGGCCCCAGTAGAGACTACAATTGAGGGCTAATGGGCCATGGAGGGGGGTCTTTCTAGCAGAGGCTATGTCAGTGTCCTTTAGAGAGTGTGTTAGAAAGAATCCCCTCCAGGCCCCATTAGAGACTACAATGGAGTCTAATAGGCTTGGAAGGGGGTCTTTCTAACAGAGGCCATCTCTGTGTCCCTGCTGGAAACAGTCGCCTCCAGGCCCCAGTAGAGACTACAATTGAGGGCTAATGGGCCATGGAGGGGGGGAGCATTCTAGCAGAGGCTATCTCAGTGTCCTTTAGAGAGAGTGTGTTAGAAAGAATTTCCTCCAGGTCCCATTAGAGACTACAATGGAGTCTAATGGGGCCTGGAGGGGGGTCTCTCCAACACTCTGGTTCCTATTCACAATATAGCAACACAACATAGCTGATACCTAGGCCAAGTTGGCTCCTCTTACCTTAATTACTGTTGCTGGCTGGCAGTCTGTGGGCTTGCTGGAAGGCTGTGGGCTTACTGGCTGCGGCTGGCAGGCTGTGGGCTTGCTGGCTACTGCTGGCAGGCTGTGGGCTTGCTGGCTACTGCCGGCAGGCTGTGGGCTTGCTGGCTACTGCCGGCAGGCTGTGGGCTTGCTGGCTACTGCCGGCAGGCTGTAGGCTTGCTGGCTGCGGCTGGCAGGCTGTGGGCTTGCTGGCTGCGGCTGGCAGGCTGTGGGCTTGCTGGCTGCGGCTGGCAGGATGTGGCTTGCTGGCTGCGGCTGGCAGGCTGTGGCTTGCTGGCTGTGGCTTGCTGGCTGGCAGGCTGTGGGTTTGCTGGCTTTAAGCCTAACTGGTGGCCTGTAGGCTGGCTGGCTGTCTACTGGCCAGCCTGTGGGCTGGCTGGCCTGTGGGTTGGCTGGCTTGCTGGCTACTGGGGCACTCGTAGATTATTTAAAGAAATAATCCATGCACAATAACCACTACTACTCTGTGTAGTCGTTATGGTGCCAGGAGGGCCGGGCCCCCCTCCCAGAGTAAGTAGTCAAACCGTTTAAGAACAGCTTACCTGGGGTCTGCTGGGATATGAGGCTGTAGTAGGGTATAGGAGCAGTGGTGCAATGTGTAAGGGGTGCAGTGTGTGTGAAAGGTTCAGTGTGTGTGAGGGGGTGTAGTGTGTGAATGTGTAGGGTGTGTGGGGCAATGTGTGTACGAGGGGGCTGTGTATGTGTGTGGCAATGTTAGTATGGGGGGCTGTGTGTGTGTGGGTGGGCAGTGTATGTGTGTGTGTGTGAGGCAATGTGTGTAAATGTGTATGGTGTGTGTGGGGGCAGTGTGTGTGTATGGGGGGCAGTGTGTGAATGTGTATGGTGTGTGGGGGCAGTGTGTTTATGGGGCTAAAGTTCACTCTCACCACTGCGACCACCAGGAATACCTGGTGGTCACAGTGTTGAGAGTGAACTCTAGCCCGTAGCTCCAGGGCTAGAGTTTACTCTCGCAAGAGCCGTAACGTTGCCGTGGTAACAGCGGCAACGATCTGTGCTCGCTCAAGAAGGACCCAGAGGAGCTGCAGGCTGAGCTCCCGGGTCCTCTCTTCCTCCCTCCCCTGACGGCTGCCCGCACGGTGCCTGCGGACAGGGGAGGGGGCAATTGCCCTCCTCTTACTCCCCCCTCCCCCTCTTCTTACCCCCTTCTTACTCCCACTCTCTTCTTACTCTCCCCCTCTTCTTACTCCCCCCTCTCCTTACTCCCCCTTCTTACTCTCCCCTCTTCTTACTCTCCCCTCTTCTTACTCCCCCCTTCCCCTCTTCTTACTCCCACCTCTTCTTACCCCCTCCCCCCTCTTCTTACCCCCTCCCCCCTCTTCTTACCCCCTCCCCGCTCTTCTTACCCCCCCTCCCCCTCTTCTTACTCCCACCTCTTCTTACTCCTCCCTCTTCTTACTCCCCCCTCTTCTTACCCCCTCCCCCTCTTCTTACCCCCTCCCCGCTCTTCTTACCCCCCTCCCCCCTCTTCTTACTCCCCCTTCCTCTTTTTACTCCCCCCTCCCCTCTTCTTACCCCCTTTACTCCCCCCCTCTCTTCTTACTCTCCCCTCTTCTTACCCCCCTCCCCCCTCTTCTTACTCTCCCCTCCCCCTCTTCTTACTCCCCCCTCCCCCTCTTCTTACCCCCTTCTTACTCCCCCCTCCCTTCTTACTCCCCCTCCTCTCTTCTTACCCCCTCTCTCTCTTCTTACCCCCCTCCCTCTCTCTTTTTACCCCCTCCCTCTCTCTTTTTACCCCCTCCCTCTCTCTTTTAACCACCCTCCCTCTCTCTTTTAACCTCCCCTCCCTCTCTCTTTTAACCTCCCCTCCCTCTCTCTTTTAACCTCCCCTCCCTCTCTCTTTTAACCTCCCCTCCCTCTCTCTTTTAACAACCCCCTCCTCTCTCTTTTAACCCCCCCTCCTCTCTCTTTTAACCCCCCTCCTCTCTCTTTTAACCCCCCCTCCTCTCTCTTTTAACCCCCCTCCTCTCTCTTTTAACCCCCTCCTCTCTCTTTTAACCCCCCCTCCCTCTTTTAACCCCCCCTCCCTCTTTTAACCCCCCTCCCTCTCTCTTTTAACCCCCCCCCTCCTCTCTCTTTTAACCCCCCCTCCTCTCTCTTTTAACCCCCCTCCTCTCTCTTTTAACCCCCCCTCCTCTCTCTTTTAACCCCCCCTCCTCTCTCTTTTAACCCCCCTCCTCTCTCTTTTAACCCCCCCTCCCTCTCTCTTTTAACCCCCCCTCCCTCTCTCAACCACCCCCCCCCCCCTCACTCCCTCTCTCTTTTAACCCCCTCCCCGTAGCGTGGCCGAGCTGCTCTGCGTCCGCGGTGCCGGCCGGATTGATAGGAAGGTGCACACCCACTGAGTGTGCACCTTCCTGTCAGTCCGGCCGGGTACAGGAAACAGAAACTTCTGTTCCGCGCGGAACAGAAGTTTCTGTTTCCTGTACCCGGCCGGACTGACAGGAAGGTGCACACTCAGTGGGTGTGCACCTTCCTATCAATCCGGCCGGCACCAGGGACGCAGAGCAGCTCGGCCACGCTACGGGGAGGGGAGGTGAGAAGCTGCAGCCGCCTGAGCGCTCTTAAGAGAGCGCTCAGGCGGCTGCAGCATTTAAAGGGGCGGCCGGGCCCCCTGATGGCGGGCCCCCCTCCCGGCCGGGCCCTCGGACCATGTCCGAAGTGCCCGACCGGTCAGTCCGCCCCTGGCTGTGTGTTTATTGTGGAAATGTCTTGCAATATTTGACTTTTTGTTGTTTGCAAATTTCTCACCACATTAAGCATACTGGTAAACCAGTCTTGTCAGTAGAGAATGCAAATGATTCTGTCCATGTATCATTAAACACTCTGTTTTCTTCAGAAATTTTTCTTTTCTTGCCTTTATCCATGGCTGGCCTACCGGGGGTCCAAAACAGGGACGTAATTAGAAATCAGAGGGCCCCATAGCAAAATCAATGCCCCAAAATGCCATAGAAAATTAATCAGGGCCCCAGTCTACTATAAATCATAATCAGTGCCTGATGTAAATAATAATTAATAATGAGGGCCCAATGTCATCCTCGTCATTATAAAAAGAACTTTGTTGTCACTTTTTTTTCCTTCTGATTGCTTAAAAAGATGACAACAAAGTATTAGTAACCCAGCTACTAAGGATTATGGCTGCGCTATGCTCAGTTACCCTTTATGTATTATGGTCACAATTGTCCACAAAAGCTGGTTATGCGTAACACATTTAATTTCATTATTATGACTGATCATACAGTTTACTACAGCAGATTTCAAGTAGTATCTATTAACAAGTATTAACATGCCTCCTAACATTTCAAATGGACAAAGGAATACTTGAAGAACAATATATCTTATTTATACAGACCGATTTCTAACCACATTTATTGTAGTTTAAAGACACATTACTGGGAGTATTATTGCTGTGGAGCTCCGTTATACACTCAGACACATTACTGGGAGTATTATTGCTGTGGAGCTCTGTTATACACTCAGACACATTACTGGGAGTATTATTGCTGTGGAGCTCTGTTACACACTTAGACACATTACTGGGAGTATTATTGCTGTGGAGCTCTGTTATACACTCAGACACATTACTGGGAGTATTATTGCTGTGGAGCTCTGTTATACACTCAGACACATTACTGGGAGTATTATTGCGGTGGAGCCCCCCCCCCGGACGGATGTCATCTTCCTCCTCGCAGTCGTAGACCTGCATGCGCGCCGCTGCCCTCCGATCTGACAGCGGGAAGGAGACGTCAGGACGGTGCGTAACTACAGCGCCCGCCACAGTGGGGAGTGTCAGGGCGCACAATGCGCCTCCTCCCCTCCCTAGTATCCACCCCGGAGCCGCGGCAAAGGTTCAAAAGAGCCACATGCGGCTCCGGAGCCGCGGGTTGCCGACCCCTGGTTTAAGCCATTCTGTTGTTGATTTACTTCTATGCTTTGGGTCATTGTCCTGTTGCAACACCCATCTTCTGTTGAGCTTCAGCTGGTAGACAGATGACCTTAAGTTATCCTGCAAAATGTCTTGATACACTTCATTTTTCCTTCGATGATAGCAATCCATCCAGGTCCTGACGCAGCAAAGCAGCCCCAAACCATGATGCCCCCACCACCATACTTCACAGTTGGGATGAGGTTTTGATGTTGGTGCGCTGTGCCTCTTTTCGCCACACATAGTGTTGTGTGTTTTTTCCAAAAAACTCAACTTTGGTTTCATCTGTCCACAGAATATTTTGCCAGTACTGCTGTGGAACATCCAGGTGCTCTTGTGCAAACTGTACACGTGCAGCAATGTTTTGTTTGGACAGCTGTGGTATCCTCCCATGAAATCCATTCTTGTTTAGTGTTTTCTGTATTGTAGATTCGCTTACAGGGATGTTAGCATTTGCCAGTGACTTTTGTAAGTCTTTAGCTGACACTCTAGGATTCTTCTTCACCTCATTGAGCAGTCTGCACTGTGCTCTTGCAGTCATCTTTACAGGACGGCCACTCCTAGGGAGAGTAGAAGCAGTGCTGAACTTTCTCCATTTATAGACAATTTGTCTTACCGTGGACTGATGAACAGCAAGGCTTTTGGAGATACTTTTATAACCCTTTCCAGCTTTATGCAAGTCAACAATTCTTAATCGTAGGTCTTCTGAGAGCTCTTTTGTGCGAGGCATCATTCACATCAGGCAATGCTTCTTGTGAAAAGCAAACCCAGAACTGGTGTGTGTTTTTTATAGGGCAGGGCAGCTGTAACCAACACCTCCAATCTCATCTCATTGATTGGACTCCAGTTGGCTGACATTTCACTCCAATTAGCTCTTGGAGATGTCATTAGTCTAGGATTTACACATACTTTTTCCACCTGCACTGTGAATGTTTACATGGTGTGTTCAATAAAAACATTGCAACATTTCATTCTTTGTGTGTTATTAGTTTAAGCAGACTGTGATTGTCTATTGTTGTGACTTAGATGATGATCAGATCACATTTTATGACCAATTTGTGCAGAAATCCATATCATTCCAAAGGGTTCACATACTTTTTCTTGCAACTGTATATACTAAATGCAAAGTGTGTGTATTTGTGTAGTGTGTGTGTATAGTGAATGCAGTGCGTTTATTTGTATAGTGTGTGTATATAATGCAGTGTGATTGTGTAGTGTGCATTATATAAGCACACTGCATTATATACACACACTACACACACTGCATTATATACACAGTGTGTTTGTGTAGTGTGCATTATATAAACACGCTGCATTATATACACACTACACAAACACACACACACTGCATTATATAAACACTGTGTTTGTGCAGTGTGTGTATATAATACAGTGTGTTTGTGTAGTGTGCATTATATATAACACACTGCATTATATACACAGTGTGTTTGTGTAGTGTGTTTATATAATGCAGTGTGTTTGTGTAGTGTATGTGTATATAAGGGAGTGTGTGTTTGTGTATGTATGTAATTGATGGGGCATTTTTTATAAGAACTTTTTTTAAATATTTTATTATTATTTATTTTAGTCTCCCCTCCCTGCTGGTTTCCTGGCCAGGGAGGGGGGATATGACAGTCCCTGGTGGTCCAGTGCATGTACTGAGCAGTGGGGGGTGGGTGGCAGCAAGCGCTTACTTTCCTTTCCAGCAGCTCCCCAGTGTAAATCTCGCGGCCTGTGTGCCGTGCGGAGCGTTGCCATGGTAACCAGTGGCAACGCTGTGACGTCCGCGGGTCTCGCAAGATTACACTGGGGAGCTGGAGGAGCTGCTGGAAAGGTAAGTAAGCGCTTGCTGCGGGCCCCCCAACAGGACCTCCGGGCGGTCCTGTTATATATTATCGGCAATATCGGTATCTTTATTGGCCGATAATATCGGTAAAACCGATAATCGGTCGATCCCTATGTTGTTTTCAGTTTCTGTCAAGCTGGAAATTCAGGCATTTCCAAACTGCCGAATCAGGGCTAAACTTGATTCAGGAAAGAACGAATTGCTCATGGCTAATGAAAACCAGTATGCATGTGGTCTGCTCTCACCTGTCAATAATTTCTCAGCATAGAGGGTTATGCTAAGTCTCTTCCAAATAATTTTTGACAGGTAGAGGAGAGACCTGTTTTTAAATTGTTTTTTTTCTCTCCAATATATACATTTGCTAGCAATTCTGCAAGCTCAATGTATAGATGGAATTTGATTTAGTATTAAACTACACCAACTTGTTGGTACCATGGCAGGGACACATTAAGAACTTGGAAAGAGTCCCTGAGATTCTGTTCTGAAAATGATCTGTCTATTCATTGATTGAGAAACAATGAGTGACAAATATTTTTTTTTAATATAGGTGAAACAAATTATAGTGGCCTTAGTTCAATTAAAATTAAAATGCAATCAAAAGCAAATTGTTCCGAATTGCAACAATGCAATGATTTGTGGACCCAGGACATACTTGAAAACGAGAGAAATCTCAATGTATCTTTCCTGGTAAAATATTTTATAAATAAAAAGATGTCATAAGGCAAAGTAGGGGCTATTTAGTCTTATGATCAAGTCCTACATAGACAAAACTTAACATTGCCTCTAGTTCCCCCATTGTGCTATTTTTACCTCAAATGGTGTTTTTGTAAAAAGAAATTCACATATCCGAAGGGAATTACAAAGGACTTCTTCAAATATTGTGGACAAGCAAAGAAAATGGACATGTGTAGAATGAAAAGGACAGCACATATTACTGCTCAACCATTATTGCTGAGAGTTTTCACTCAGACTGTCCGCTGTCCACCTCAGAAAGCTTTCCAAATGCTTTTGCCGTGCTCATGGTCCGTCGGGCAGGACAATGCCAATAATTGGTTGAATGCCTTTGGTGTTAGCATTCAGTGTGCATTGCATGGATTTCCACATAGGACATCGAGTATTATTTTCTATGTGAATGTGTAATACTTTTCTTGCTTTTACATACAACATTCCCTATTCTTCTGTTGCTTCTGCTGTCTCACTTGCTGCCTAACACATAATTCTTTTTGTGCAGAGAAAATTAAGCCCCGTGTCTATTCTTTGAAAGGATATTTTAAGTTTGTTTATAGCTGCTCTGCTTCAGTGAGCTATAGTGTATTAAAAATTGCCAGCAGCAGGCTGCAAATTCAAAACTGCTTTGACAGAAAGTGCCAGCTCTTATTGTATTGTGTCTTCCCCTCAGAGGGAGTTTTCTTATGTCAGTGCTTGTCAAGCACATTTTTATGCTGCTGGGATCTGACAACAGCTTTCCGGTAGAGGAAGGCAGGATTTAAGGATCATGCCAAGAATAAGTGATATTGACCTGAGCTTGAAAACTGCTAATTATTGCACAGAACGTCACAGCTCCCACTTAAACAATAAAAAACAAAAACCAAGAACTGGGATGAAAAAGAAAAAAAAATAAGCTATTTCCAAATGTAGCTAAACTAGACACTTTCAGGGGAATTTTTCAAGTCAAAACAGGTGATTTTCTGGGAGAAAGTGCTAAATAAGGAGCAGTCACCATGGGAACCAGTAGGATGTCTCTCAACAGTTAACTCTTTGCACCCAAAATATAATATTTTGCTGTTAAGATAAGTTTGCCACAGCTCTCTTATATGCAGACTCCTGTATAGAGTATATTTTTTCATTGCAAAAAGTTTTTTTATCCCTTTGCCAAAAATGAGGCTGAGGAAAAAGTCAAATCCAATTTATAGTGTTTGATGAAGGTCAACAGGAGATGATCAAAAGGTTGCCCTGCATATGTCTTCTTCTGATACCTCTGGCCAGTTAGCCCATGTAGTTGCCAGTGATCTGGTGGAGGAGAATGATATCGTAGTACATATGCTTAAATTATGGTATTAGGAATTCAGGTTGGAGTAAACACCACCTCCCCTTACAAGTTCCAGTAGGAAGCACAAAAAGCTTAATGATTTCTTTGAAGACAGAAATATTGGAGTACTGAATAACTAACATCCAGGTCGTGAAGCTTAGAGGACCATTTCCTGTAGAAGATGAGAATTGGAAACCACTTTTGTAAGAAAATGTTGTCTTCTTCTCAATATCACTCTGTCATGGAAAACCTGGACATACAAATCTTTACAAGGGAAAGCGTCCATCTACAAAAAGTTTTTGCTGGTGTGATGGCTACTAAGAACAGAAGTGTTTTCTAGGTCAGCAAGCTAAGGGTTATACTTCCAGTACTAGCGCTAGATCCCACGGAGTAATAATTTTTGACTGTAGGCTTAATGAGCTTAGCTGCCTTAATAAATCTGTTGACCATGAAGTATTGTAGAGAGCAGACAATGCTGAAACTTGGATTTTTAGTGTGCGTAGACTTAAGCTCTTTTCCAGACAAGTCTTAAAGAACTCTGAGGCTGAGTGAGATGCAAAAAAATCAAAATGCTTGTTATCACGAACGCAACCTACTCCAAGAGTGTGCGTGACGTAGTTGTGGTGGTGAAAGGGTTAAAGTTCACTATTTGTCTGCACTAGACCGGAAATAAAGTGATAAATTCCCACTTAACACCACCCACACTTAACCATAAAAAAATAAATGTTACTATTTTAACGCTGCTACCACCAAGACAATTTCTAAATGGTGTGCCTTGGTCCCCCCAGGTAACATAATAATAAAAACCCACCAAATACAGCTTAGCCCAATATCTAAGCAATTGCAAAACACTAATTAGTCTCTTCAGGTAACGTGATTCTTTAGCAGACAAAGGCAGAACTTAATAAAGGAATAATTATGAGCAAAAATGGTCACAGTGTCACGATTCTGGGAACCAAACACGCTAACACACACACAGAAAAGGTGCAGTACCGGACCTTAGAGGGCCGGGCTAAGCACACAAAGAATAGTCAGGAGACAAGCCAAGTAAGGGGAACCAGAAGACAGAATAACGAGAGACAAACCGAGATCAAAGGGTAGGAGAAAGTCGCAAGGTCGGATAAACAAGCCAGAGAGTACGTAACCAGAGAGAAACACAAGTAGAACAGCAATACTAGAAAGCAAAGACCACAACAGGGCAGAGAGAGACAGGAAAGGTAAGTATTTAAACCCATTGATTAATTCTGATTGGGGGAAATAACATAGGGCCCATACGGACAGGGAAGTGCATGAACAAACAGACAAAGGAGCATAAAATAACAGTAATTCCAGACGGGTCTCTCTCACCATCAGTTCACAGAAATAGGCCATACAGTAGATTTTTTTTTTTTTTTTTTTTTTTAATTTAATTCTTATCACCGCCGCATCTATTTTAGGGGCAGAATTCCAAATCTTACTGCCCTTAGCCCCAAAAGAATAGATTTTAGTAGCTTTACTTTAAAAAAAAGTAGCCTTCTTTTATGGTTTACTCTATGATCATAATGGTTTCTTTAATAGTTGCATGTACTGGAAACATGATTTTGCTAGATCTTGGTCTTCAAAGTACTTGGCAGATTTCTAGAATATCACATTTTTCTTCAGGAATTCTCTGGGTTTTTCTAATGAGGTGTATCAATTTATCAACTTATTTAGCCTCTAGAGATGTAGGATTAAACTTGTGATATTCTTCCTCGCTTCTGAGACTCCCTCAAGGAATTCTGATTCTTCATCTGATTCAGCCGAAATTGCGTCTTCTCTGGTATATTTAGCGGGAGTGACATTTTAAAAATCTGAATCCTTCCGCTATAGCTTTTGTGATACATGCTTTTAGGTCCCTATGAGCAGCACTTTGAGTTTGTTTTTCCGCCACATCCATTAGGCACTTCATGCACAATTTTTTCCCTTCAGGAGGAACTTGATTACATCCTATACAGTGGTTGGATTTAACCTCATGTTTTACGAGACTTGTCTTTCGTTTTACTTGGGCTGTAACGACAGAGCCATATATACCGTATTTATCGGCGGATAACACGCACCGGCGTATAACACGCATCTCATTTTCAGAAGGAAATTTCCCCCTCACCCATAGTGTCTCCCCCCCCCTTTCCATAGTATTCTCCACCCCCTCCCATAGTATTCTCCACCCCCTCCCATAGTGTTCCCCCCCTTTCCATAGTATTCTCCCCCCCTCCCATAGTATTCTCCACCCCCTCCCACAGTGTTCCCCCCCCTCATCCCATAGTGAACCCCCCCCATTTCCATAGTATTCTCCCCCCTCCCATAGTATTCTCCACCGCCTCCCATAGTGTTCCCCCCTCATCCCATAGTGTCCCCCCCTTTCCATAGTATTCCCCCCCCCATAATATTCTCCACCCCCTCCCATAGTGTTCCCCCCCTCATCCCATAGTGTTCCCCCCCCTTTCCATAGTATTCTTCCTCCCCCCCTCCCATAGTGTCCCCTAGTGCACTTTCCCTCTTGTCCCATAATTACTTACCTATCTTGAAGCTTGGGCCGGCTTCACAGCGCGCACCGCGGTACTGGAACTTCAATTTCAGGTTCCGGTTTCCAGCGGGACTGAAAGGAAGTGTGCACACAATAGTTTGCACACTTCCTGTAAGTCCCGCCGGAAACGGGAACCTGAAATTGAAGTTCCAGTACCGCGGTGCGCGCTGAACATCGGCCCAAGCTTCAAGACAGGTAAGTAAAAATGGGATATCGGCGTATAACACGCACCCATCATTTCCCCCCTATTTTCAGGGAGAAAAAGTGCGTGTTATACGCCGATAAATACGGTAATTATGTTTGGGCCTATAGGCTCTCTTTTTAGTGTCCAAGAAAATAAAATATTTTGGCTCACCTATGTCTTTTATTTTCAGAGTGACGTGTGGCAGAGGGAAAAGCCATGCTAAAGAAAGAAGAACGAAAGTTACAAATTAAAATGTTATATGAAAAGGGAATTTATACTATGTGTGAGATGTGAAACTTTTGCAAAGAAAACTTGTGATATCATAAGACTATGAAATTAAAAAGAACAAGCACCAAGTATAACAACCTGTACGCAAGTAAGAAGTACTGTATTTTTTACATTTTCCTGGGCAAAAGACAGCATTCTGTCCTTTAAACTAAGAACGACAGTTATGCATGTTCTGAATGGTCCGATGGACACAGGCACTACTGAACATGCTCGGGCTAACGAGCACAGGTGCTCAGAACATCATGATATATAATAAACTTCGGCTGTGGAAATTTCCCACACTGCAGTTCAGTAACCTATACTGAATCTAACCCAGTTAGTCCTGCTCCTACATGCTGTTTAATGAGAAACTAAACTTTGCCTGAATTCACATGGTAAACATGGCAGTTGAACAAAAAAGATAAAATGAATGAAAAAAAATCCTGTCTGTCCCATTGAAAAAAAAGATACGGTATAAGGAGGCGGATTGACCTTTTATGTCTGCAGTCTATTGTTAATTGTTAACTATTTGCTGTCCTGTTTCCAGCTGGGGGTGGAACTACCCATATGCTACCATGTTTATTCAGGAATTAGCACAGTAATGCCAGTTTTGTACAGGTCATCCCTTTATTATCCACCTCATCAAAATAAATAAATACAACTTTAAATTAAATTTGTCTTGCTACTGCTGCTCCTCCATTTTTCTAATGCCTTTTATTGTGCTGTTTGTCCTTCCATTTTGAGTCTTCTGGTGCTTGCTACCTCCTTAGATGAAGTTGGGAAAAGCTCATAGGGAATTGTTTTTTTCCACACTGAAGGTTGACGTCACTGATGCTACAGATTGGATATGTGGCAAAGCTTTTGGTCATGGTGGTCAATTGCACACAGACTTTTTTCTTTTCTTTTTGGATAAATCCTTATTTTTCAACTTGAAATCCAAATGTACAAGTTGTGATCCAAAAAAAACGTAAACAAAACCTGGGATTTGCGCTATATGTCTGTCCAACCGTAATTCACCTCTTTCATATTAAATGCACCTACACTTATTATATATCATTTTATTCAGGGGAAACAGGGCTTTCGTTTAACATCAAATATTTAGGTATGGAAAATAATTTAATATAAAAAAAATGGGAGAAAATAAGATTTTTTTTTTTTTGTTGTTCTACGTGACATTTTAACTGTGAATGTCAAAATACTGTTTGCTTTTACTGCAATATTGGATTCGCCGGATTGGTTACGTTGCCTTTGAGACCATATGGTAGCCCAGGGATAAGAATTACCCCCATGATGGCATACCATTTGCAAAAGTAGACAACCCAAGGTATTGCAAATGGAGTATGTCCAGTCTTTTTTAGTAGCCACTTGGTCACAAACGATATCGTCGTTGTAATATATTTTACTGTTTTGAAACACTAATATTTGTGTTCAGCGAAGTCTTCCGAGTAAAACAGTACACCCCCCATGTACAGGTTTTATGGTGTCTTGGAAAGTTACAGGGTTAAATATAGTGCTAGCAAATTAAATTCCCTGAACTTTCGGCCTGGGTTGTCAGGCAGGTCCTGCAAATTGTAATTAATAAAATGACCTAATTATGTAAAATTATTACATAAATATATACGCAGAATTATTATATATATGTGTGTGTATATATATGTGTATATATGTATATAATTTTTTTTATTATTTTTATTTATATATAGGTATATATATAGTGATATATATGTATATACTTATGTATATAGATATATATATATTATTTCGTTCTACATGTATTTTGATATCAATATATATATATTTCCAGGCTAATCATGGCAGCATATACACATGGGTTAGCTCCTCCCCTTACAGCCGATAGGACAGGAAAACCACCAAGGTTTTAAAAGGAGGCTCCATCCCTAAGGTCCTCAGTCTTTTTCCTGTCCTACAGCCCTTAGGACGTGAGCAATTTGCTCCCTTAACTTACGGACATGTATGTTTTTTATCTTTATTACTTTATTTGCCTGTTTTACTGTAGTACATTATGCAGTTGTGCTTTTATGCTGTGATGCATTTAAGCTTTGATATCTTTAAACTAGTGCATTATACTGCTGTACCTTATTTTTAAGATTGTGGTACATTATGCGGTTGTGCTTTTGCTAGGAAGCATTTAACCCCTTAAGGACCAAACTTCTGGAATAAAAGGGAATCATGACATGTCCCACATGTCATATGTCCTTAAGGGGTTAAGCTGTGTTGCATTTCAGCTGTGTGGCATTTAAAACTGTTTCATTTAAATTTGCATTTAATACTTTTGCATGTATTGAAACTGCAGTACATTTGGAAAACTGCAGTGCATTTGAAGACTGATATATTTAAAACTGTGATACATTTTGAAAACTGTTACCTTTTATATCTTGAGGCCTTTAGACTGTGGTGCCTTTAAACTTTGACTTTTTGCACGTGGTTGCCTTTTCAACTCCCTTGCAGGCACTTTTGTTATCTATTTTGCTTCCCCTCGGTCCCAGTGATTTATTCCCGGTACCCTGGGTGTTTAGGGGCCATGTAGGCTTCAGACAGAGTCCTCTCCCTGGTCTCTAAACAGCAAACACACTCGGAATAGGCCCACATGTGTGCAGTTTGTGCCTTATTGGGCCTAATACAGATGACTTGCATTGTGGGAATACAAGTTGTGGCAGCCATCTTGGATAAGGGCAATTGCCAGAAAGTGCCTAAAATAAAGGGAAAAGTACAGTAAACCTACCACACTTATTTGGTAAGTATTTGCAGTGTCTCCAGACATGGATAAGTGCTGTCTTCAGCCTGTTTTAAAGCTGTTTCGCTGGTTTCTTATAGAATTTAACAGTGCACATTTTTTCTTAATACTTACCACAGGTAATATTTAGTTATTATTATTTGTCAGGTGTCTGATTCTTCACCAGGATCTGGTTATGAGGTGAAAACAGTGGAAGGAATCGGTTATGCACTGACTTCCTCCAGAAGGTTGTCGCTTCAGCATGACCTATCACTGTGCAGCCACATGACATGCAGGCAGGGCTTACAAAGTAAGTTCCAGAGGCCTTAGGGGTAAGAAAAGAGGCCAGGCTTTACCCTGTGGAGGAAGTTATTTCCAACCCCAGAACTACACCACCTAAGTTGCACACTTATGGATCATAGGTGGACGCAGACCTATCCTATTTTACGCCTACCATTGCAGGAGGCCAGCCAGCTGTGACTTCCGCTGCTGTTTCTACAAACATGAAATATGTGATTTAAGATCTCAAGGCTACTATGGAGAGAGATATTAAAAGCCAAGATTGAAGAGGCAGTCTGAAGTCTTCAGGTTACAACTGACTTCTTCACAGAAACTTCCCTAGATGTAACTAGGATATTCTCTGGATCAAATGGCTTTGTCTATAGCAGCTAGGAAAGCATTATGGTTCTATTTCTGGGATGATGACTCATCCTCCAAGTCTGCCCTCTACACCATTCTATTTGAAGGGGTGGTGCTGTTTGGGGAAACTTTGGATAATTCCATTGAAAAGGCGAATGAGGGCTGCAAGATATTGGTACCTTAGGATGGAAGTTCCAAGGATCCCAGCTCCTCATAGTCATAGTCAGACCGGAGAACCTCCAGTGACCAGTATTTCTGAGATACATGGAGCTGCTGGCCCTGCAGGGAATACTCCAGAGGTGACTCATGGCAGTTGGTAAACCTGCCTTTCAAGGTTCTAATGGAGCTATAACACAGTCGTTTTGCTCTTCAGCAATGAACATATCTCCTCCGGTACTAGGAGCCTCATTTTTCTGATCACACATACCTGGGCTCATCATACTCTGGAGGCTTGTGTGTGGTATCCATGGTCCAGATTGATATAGACTGGAGTTTTTTCTTAACGGGCACAGGAGTCCCCATACCAACAGGAGTATTAAGACCAATGAATCAAAAGGTAAAGCACTGAAGGAAGAAGCCTTCTGGACGAAGAGGTGATATTTTTTTTTTTTAGGTCCCAGAACAAGAGCAGTTCCAGGGACAAGCTTCGCCTCTCTTCTGGTGCTTAGAGGAAAAGCACAGGAAAGCCTACATTGGACATAAGAGGGGCCAACAAGAGGCTGAATGTCAGAGTCTTCGGGATGGAGTCAAGCAGATCCATATCTCAAGCAATCTGGAAGGATAATTTCCTTACCTCTATATATCTCAAGGATGCTTATTTTCAGTCCAATCTGCAGAGATCTTCGGCATTAGCTCCGAAGAGAACCTACCATTTGGCCTCAATGTGGCCCCAAGAATCTTTATATGTGCTTATAGTGTTATTGAGAGTCCAGAACTCCACCTGGTTCCATTAGCTGGAGGATCTACTTCTGATAGCCTTAGACCCTCAGAAGGCAGGCACACAGAGGTATATAGTTCTTTCATAACTCCTAAAGTTTGGCTGCTTGATGAATATCAAGAAAAGCAGTTTCAGACCAGCTCAGTGGTTGACATTCCCGAGTGGAAAATTCTATGCTCTGCTTTTCCCTATCTCGGGAACAGTTCCACAGATTGTAAAGGTTTTCTCTCCCAGTTTCTTCATTTCTGCTTGGTAACAGCAAGAAAATAGATACAACTACTAGGAATCCTGGCTTCCACCAGCAGACTTGTCAGATGGGCCCAATGGCATCTCTGGATTCCTTACAGATCCTTCCTATCTTGATCCAACAAGAGAAAGATTATTGGAGTCAGCCACTTACTATGTCCCCCATCAGTGGAGTTACACCTTCCCTGGCAGCTGAAAGAGGGATTAGATCTCTGAGTTTCCTGTGAACAGAACCTCATTGGTCGATTATTAGCTCGAATTCCAGTTTTTATAAGATTGGTTGCACAATGTTTGGAACATGTTGCACAATATTTCCATTCATTTGTATGGAACTAAGAGTCATTTTCAAGGTTCTTCTTCACTTCAGATGCTTGCTGAAGAATGAGTGGGTCCAAATTTGCTCAAAAATCAATGCAACTGTATCCTATATTTACCAAGATGGGTCTCACAGATACGTATTGATGGAATTCCAGCCCATAATCAGGGCACAGAAGAACAACCAGTGGCTCAGAATACAATGGCTGTTTGCTAGAGCTGAATAACTGTGGACAAGGTGGATTGGCAACCAGGTCCTGACGTATCCTCAGGGTTGACGCAGATACCCTACATAGATCTGATGGCCATTTCTTGGACCTACCAGGTCCAGAAGTATTTTTTACATGCTAGGACCAGAATGCTCAGGTTCAGGATACACTGACTCAAATTTAGAATTTTAGTCTGATGTACATATTTTCCTGTTTTCGACTTTCCTAAGAAGGCAATGCAAAAGGTGACAGTGGAAGACCGTGTCGACTCAAATTCCTATGATGAATAAGATGATTCTGGAACCTCCAAGGGAAATTTCTGTATGTCCAGACCTATTACAAGGCCCCATGACACACCAGGATCCTCAAGTTCTGGTGTTGATGCAGGGGTCCATATTAGTATAGGCATCCCTGAGACGGTCATTGAGATCCTCTTACAATCCTATACAGGCTTTACTAAGCTTGACATGCTTTTGTCTGTTGGAATTACTCCTCGTTCAGGCCTTGAAAGGTTCTGTGTTATAACACTCTAGAGGAGCACTTAGCTGCACTTTGCTTCATATAGGCATTGATTGAAATCATGCCTCCACTGAGTGTGGTGAAGCCAATATGTGACGTACCACTGGTCTCACGGGCCCTGACTGAACCATTATTCGAACCTCTAGAATGAGCTTCCATGGTGGTAGCACAGAAAGTGCTGGTGGCTGGTACCCCAGCAAGGAAAATGGGTGAACTCCAGGCTTGATCCTGTGAACCCCCTTTCACTACTTTTCAACAGATATGGTCATCTTGCATTTGGCATCTGAAGATCCTGCCTATGGTGAATGCTTATCTAGGTCATTCTCTACCTGTACTGAAGGGTACCGATTGAGCGTTGATATCCCTTGTGCTTTGCTTCATGTAAGCAACAATTGAACTCAAGCCTCCGCTGAGGGTGTTGAAACCAATATGTGACGTACCACTGGTCTCACAGACTCTGACTGAACTTCTAGCAGGAGCTTCCATGATTTTAGCCCAGACGTTGCTTTTGCTGGTGACTTGTACCTCAGCAAGGTGAATGTGTGCACTTAGCTGCACTTTGCTTCATATAGGCATTGAATGAAATCATGCCTCCACGGAGTGTGGTGAAGCCAATGTGTGACGTACCACTGCTCTCATGGGCCCTGACTGAACCATTATTCAAACCTCTAGAAGGTGCTTTCATGGTGGTAGCACAGAAAGTGCTCGTGGCTAGTACCCCAGCAAGGAAAATGGGTGAACTCCAGGCTTGACCCTGTGTACCCCCATTCACTGAATTTCAACAGGATATGGTTGTCTTGCTGGTAGCACCAGAGATCCTGCCTAAAGTGAGAGCCTTTCAATGCCATTCTCTACCTGTACCAAAGGATTTGGGGCATTCTCCACTAGTACTGTTACAGCATCTCGTGGGCTTCCATGGCAATGGTCTCTGCTGAAACTTTGTAAAGTTGGCATTTGGACCTCTTTGAAATAGTTTGTCCTGCATTACATATTGGACATTGAAGTAATTCGTGAGGCACAATTTGGACGTCACGTCCGTTCTCTACCTGTGCTGGAGGGTATCAGGGCACTCTCCTCTCATGCTGTTGCAGCATCATGGGTTGCCATGGTAATGGTTTCCGCTGACACTTTTTGTTAGCTAGCATTTGAACCTCTTTAGACACGTTTGTCTGGCATTTCATACTGTTCGTTAAAACAGTCTATGATGCACAATTTGGTACTCAAGTACTTAACTCAGTTAATTCTTCTATCTATGTTGAATTATTCTGATTATTTGATTGGCTATTCTGTCCCTCCCTTTGTAAGCGTGGGTATTCCCCATGTGTATATGCTGCCATGATTAGCCTGGAAAATGGAAAATTTAATCATACTTACCGTAATTTTCTTTTCCTGGCTATTATTCATGGCAGCATATACTTCCCACCCATTAATGTCTCTATTTATGTACTGTAGAGCTTGTAAACTGACTGAGGACCTTAGGGATGGAGCCTCCTTTTAAAACCTTGGTGGTTTTCCTGTCCTATCGGCTGTAAGGGGAGGAGCTAACCCATGTGTATATGCTGCCATGAATAATAGCCAGGAAAAGAAAATTACGGTAAGTATGAGTAAATTTTCCATTATATATTAATTTTAAAATACAGTTAGAACGAAATTACGCATGTTTATATATTTTTTATCTATTTATTTATTATTATTTTTTTTATTTTATTTGTTAACGTATTTATATATTTATTTGTTATTATATATATATAAATATATATATATATATAATGAAAATGATATATATATATTTAATCAATATCATTGTACGTGTATTTTGATATTAATATATATAATTATGTATATATTAATATTAAAATACACGTAGACAGTGTATGTATATTTATGTGTATGTGTGTATATGTGTATCTATATACTTAGATCATATATATAATAAATATATATATGATCTAAGTATATATAATCTTATTTTTACACTGTTTTAACATCTTATTTTATTTTATTTTCAGGCAGCAGGGGGAGTACCTGTCAATACAGGTACTCCCCCTGCTGGCATTGACATGGACGGCTATGCCGTCCATGTGATCGCAGGGTCTTCGCAAAGACCTCGCGATCACATGGCCCTGGGGGGCCGAAGAGGACGGAGGGGGACTCCCTGGGCTCCCAGGTAAGTCCCCCATACCGCGATCGCCGGCGTGGGATCGCCGACGACCGGGTAAGTACAAAAGATCGCAGGGTGTTCTATGCCGCCCTGCGGCGTTTAGAGCCACCAAAATGGGGACAGAATAGAACTCCCTGCGGTCTTAAGGGGTTAATACAAGATTGCAAAAGGAAAAAGACGTAAAAATAATTAGAAGGAATAATTTTTTTTGCCATACGCAAGTCTATTCTGCAGGAATTGTCAAGCTATAAAGCACACATTTTACATAAAGAGTGTTTCTTTTTAACTTCGATTTAAAAGTAAGTTGTACAGACACGTACAATCGAAGTAGACTTGCCAAAAGGCAGTATATTAACCCCTTCACGACGGGTGACGGACGAGGTCCGTCATCCTGGGGATGCCCTTAACGACGGGTGACGGACCTCGTCCGTCACGCGGTAAAATTAACCCCAGATCGCCGCAATCGCGGCGATCGTGGGGTTAATGGTTCTCCGGTCTGCCTCTGCATTAGAGGCAGACCGGGAGCACCGGATCGGGCTGTCAGAGTACATGTGCCCGCTCTGACAGCATGCCAGAGCGGGCACATGTGCTCTCTATACTCACCTCCGCCTCCCTGCACTTCCGGGTTCAGTGTGAAGTGCAGGGAGACGGATCTGCAGTGATCCTGCCCCCTGGTGTTAAAAAAAAAAAGTTAAATTAAAATCCCACCCCCCCTTTACCCATATTAATAAAAAATTAACCCCTTCCCTGCCAATTGATCACTGACTACAGTGATCAATTGGCAGGGATTACATTTTAATATGATCTGATTTTTTTTTTTTAACCCCTGAGGGTTAATTCTTTTTTTTTTTTAACCCTCAGGGGTTAAATTTATTTTATTAATTAATTTAAATATTTTAAAATTATAAATTCAGCTAGCTGGGGAGGGTGGAAGTTAGTGGGGAATTGGGGGATTTAGTGTTAGGCTAACTAGGGGTTAACGTTAAAAAAAAGTTTTAAAATAAGCTTTAAAAAGTTAAAAAATTAAGTAAAAAAAAAGTTTTAATAACGTTTAAGTAAAAAATAAAAAAAAAATAAACCCTTTACCCAGTCCAAATAAAAATTAACCCCTTGCCTGCCAGTCTATCACTGCCTACAGTGATCAAAATACAGATCACAGTATTATACTGTGATCTAATTTTTTTTTAACCCCTGACGATTAACTTTTATTTATTTTTTAACCCTCAGGGGTTAAATTAATTTAATTAACTAATTTAAATATTGTATTATTAAATATTTTGCTAGCTGGGGTGGGTGGGAGTTATGGGAAAATGGGGAATTTACTGTTAGTGCTGCTTACTGCTAGTTAGGGGTTAACGGTAAAAGAAAAAGCTTAGAAAAATTTTAAATCTGTAAAAAAAAGTTTTACGAAAGTTTAGGAAACTTTAAAAAAATGAATAAGCAAAACAAAAGTTTAAAAAATAGTTTTAAAAAGTAAAAAAAGTTTTAGGGGGCGGAGCCTAGCTTCCTAGCAGGGTGGACGTGCATCACGAGTGCTCCTGCACACCAACGACTAAAACGGGGGATAAACCCCGATTCAGCGCTCACTCGTTGCTGGGAAGGTGCCTACCGAGTGGGGGAGACCCAGGGAAACATTTTGATGCCAAACATGTTCTCGTACCCCATCGGGTCCCCACAGTTCCGACCTGAGGCCTAACCGCGATCGAGCCAGGGAGAGGCGGCCGCTCTCCTGGATGGTAACCTCGCAGGTGATACCCACACAGTGCTCACCTCCAAACCCCCCCCCCTCTGGACCGGTGGGGGTCATCCCGGTCCTCGCTGGGGACGATTATCCCCACATCGAGACCAGCACAAGAGACAACAAAGGAAACGATGAGAAGCGACCAGGCCCTGACCAAGATGGCGGCACAGACACGGTCAAACAGGAACCGTTTAATTTATATACCACCTCAGCACATAGGGGTGTTCTTTGACAGGATTTGTGCCAGCCTGTGGACCACGCTACACACCCGAAGAAAGGCCTACATGAGGGCGATACAGAAGGTGGCAGTATGGATTCGCCCAGTAACGCGACGCCATCTTGGCGGGCATCCCCCTCCATGCAAGCACAAGCGGGAAAAAGCCCAACTAAGGCACCAGCACCGGCACTCTAACTGTCCCTCATCAGCCAACTCCCTGCACCAGCAGACCGGCACACCTCAGACCGTCTATCGGTCAACAATCTTATGCTCACCGTTAAGCAAGCAGCAGACCCGCTCATCACGACAGGCAGTGAGAAGGCACTTGGCTGAACCCACAGATATCCGGGACTGCTACTCCCATCATCATCACACGGACGTTATGAGATCCATATGCCCACAGCATCCTGTTTCACCTCGAGACCCCACCACAGATGACCGGATAAAAAGCGATATCGCCCACACGCCTGCATTATTTTTGCCGCCGGTGGGAATAGGCTGAGCAGGTATTCCAACTCGCAACCGCGATGCCCAGTCACTTAAAGGAGAAGCCGAGTAACTGGACCTACCCGATGAGAGACTCATCCTGAAAATATGTATAATCACCTTTCAAGTTTGGACTCTTATTTCACCTTAATAGTTTTTATCCTTATGTACTTAGACTACTCATTATGCCTCTGCTTTTGCAAAAGGCTGTTTAAGAGTACGCTGCAACACAAGATAGCTAGTCTTACATCAGTTCACTGTGTCTTACACATGTTAGTTCATAGGATCTAGTCCTCCAATCTTGTTATGTGTAAACCGTTAAAATATCGACTAGCTATGAACTTATTAATATATCCTTTACATAAAAGCACTGAATTTAGCGAGTTATGTGGGACCTTCACCGGGCTCCACACACCCTGGACAGCCAGCAAGCAGCTAGCTCTAACAAAAATATTACAATTTAAATGCATATATGTTCAACCTGTTATCAATGCACTTAGTCTGTTTTTTCTACTGTCCAAAGCCAACAGGAACTGTTAATATAGGCCAGGGTGACTTCTGTAAAACGTGTTCCTTGCCTTTGGCTACCCTCCAGTCAGGAGGGCCTAGTCTTCAGTTTTAAGCTTGCTCAACCAGAATAGATAGCATATGCGCAACACTCGTTTAATCGCACAAGCGACACTCATGTAGTCAGCCGAAATAACCTGATCAGTGTATTATTTGATATGCTGTCACACCACCTCTAATCATCTTGTATTCTCCTTATAACCTTTATACAAAAATGTGCACCGATTTCCTATGCCACAACTGTTATGCTTTGTCTATTTCAATGTATGTTCCTGCTGTTGGGGCAAGACACAAATGCTTGTTAAACTAACTCATGCACCTAAAAATAAAGAATTTAAAAAAAAAAAAAAAAAAAAGTAAAAGTTTTAAAAAGTAAAAAAATACATTTAATAACGCTCATTACCACTACACCTGGTACAAGCTAGCGGAAAAATGATCCCACTCTAAGGTTCAAAATATGCCTTTTGAAATACCCTGGGATGTCTTCTTTAAGAAATGGTATGGCTTTATGGGGTATTTGGATTATATAGCCTGGTAAAATACTCTAAAATGGGACATGGGCACAGCGTAAAAATTCAAAATTTGAAAAAAAATGGAATGGCTGTGTCCCAAATGTGCCCCTCCGATGTCCACATATACCTGGCAAAGGTACATACGGGGGTATTTTTGTACTCAGCCGACATAGCTGAGCAACATATAAAGTATTATAGAGTGGTGGTACACAAAATGTTTGCAAAATATACTGTGCAAACTCACTTTGTGTGTCAAAAAGGCAGAAAAAACGCTTATTACCACTACACCTGGTACAAGCTAGCGGAAAAATTATCCCACACTAATTTTCAAAATATGCCTTTTGAAATACCCTGGGATGTCTTCTTTAAGAAATGGTATGGCTTTATGGGGTATTTGGATTATATAGCCTGGTAAAATACTCTAAAATGGGACATGGGCACAGCGTAAAAATGTAAAGTTTGAAAAAAAATGGAATGGCTGTGTCCCAAATGTGCCCCTCCGATGTCCACATATACCTGGCAAAGGTACATACGGGGGTATTTTTGTACTCAGCCGACATAGCTGAGCAACATATAAAGTATTATAGAGTGGTGGTACACATAAGGTTTGCAAAATATACTGTGCAAACTCACTTTGTGTGTCAAAAAGGCAGAAAAAACGCTTATTACCACTACACCTGGTACAAGCTAGCGGAAAAATGATCCCACGCTAAGGTTCAAAATATGCCTTTTGAAATACCCTGGGGTGTCTACTTTAAGAAATGGTAGGCCTTTGTGGGGTAGTTTGAATTTAAAACTTACGAAGATGCTTGGAAATTGCACATAGGTCCAGCGTCAAAATTCAAAGTTCTGTAAAAACTGATATGGCTTGGTCTCCAATATGCCACTGTAGCTTCACAAAATAGTGCCAAAGACATTCATTGGGGATGTCTTTTTACTCAGAAGACTTAGCTGAGCATAATTTGAAGGTTTTGAACTTAGTGGCACATATGAAATATACAAAATGCCCAGCAAAAATGCAATCCGTATGTCAAAAAATGCACAAAATTATTTTTTACCACATACTTTGGCATATATTGGTGAATAAATGGGGGCATGCTAAGGCACAATATGCACCTTATGATATACCCTGGAGTGTCTACTTTTACAAATGGTAGGCCTTTGTGGGTTTTTTTTTTGAACAGTCAAACTGTTATAATACCCCAAATGGAAGCATAGGCTCATTAAATCCGTCTCTCAAAATTCAACTGTGAATACTGAAAAGGACAGGTCTCCTGTATGGCACTGTAGCTTCACGAAATAGTGCCATAGACATACAATGGGGGTGTCCTTTTACTCAGAAGACTTAGCTGAGCATAATTTGGGGGGTTTGAACTTAGTGGCACATATGAAATATACAAAATGCCCAGCAAAAATGCAATCCGTATGTAAAAAATGCACAAAATTATTTTTTACCACATACTTTGGCATGTAATGGTAAAAAAATGGGGGCATGTTAAGGCACAATATGCACCTTATGAGATACCCTGGAGTGTCTACTTTTACAAATGGTAGGCCTTTGTGGGGGTTTTTGAACAGTCAAACTGTTATAATACCCCAAATGGAAGCATAGGCTCATTATATCCGTCTCTCAAAATTCTACTGTGAATACTGAAAAGGACAGGTCTCCTATATGGCACTGTAGCTTCACAAAATAGTGCCAAAGACATACAATGGGGGTACCGTTGTACTCAGCAGAAGTAACTGAACACATAATAAAACTTTGTACAGGAATAGCACACAACAACTTTACAAAATACACATGAGAAGTTCTTTGTTATACGTTTGTGTGCGAAAACCCCCCAAAAACACAATTTTACTCCAATATTTAGCAGAGGTTGGCGGTAAAATGGCTACGTAGAAAGTGTCAAAACAACCTTAGGTAAATAGCCTGTGATGTCTACTTTATATAAATATATACTTTTGTGTGGCAATTTTGTTTTATTTTATGGCTATTAGGCTTACAAGACAAACATACCAAATTCTAAAATCGCTCCATATTAAAATTTTATTTTACTCCTTGTGCTTTGTGACCTGTAACTACCAAAAAAAACTTAAAATCCCAGACACATTATATATTCTGTAAATCAGAACAACTAAATGAATTTATTTTTAATTACTTTCCTTAACCTGCACTAATTATGCACACATTATGATTGCAAAAACTGTAAAAAAAAAACAATATTTTTCATTTTTTTTGCATTTTTCTGTATTTTTTTTTATAATAAGTAAGCATTTATATATTTATATGTTATATCAAATTAAAGCCCTTTCTGTCCTTTAAAAAACAGTATATAATATGTGTCGGTGCAATAAATGAGAGAGATGCAAATTGCAGTTGAACGCAAACAGCAAGAAAATGCAAAAATTGCTTGTGTCATTAAGCGTAAGTCAAGCTTCTGAAGCTCTGTCCTTAAGGGGTTAAAATAGTATTCTTTATAGGAACACAAACGTGTTAGGAACGCAAAGCTGTATTCCTAACACTATTGTGTCCCTCTTTCCTGGCCCCTTACACCTCTCTGGCAAATAAAGGTTTTAAAAAAAAAACTTTATTTTACTTATGTGATACCAGCGCCGAGGTCCCTGAATCGGGCTTCTCCTCTGCCAATGTAATGGTAATCCAGAAACATCATGCGCATGCGCGTGCATTATTCCTTTACCATAGGAAAGCATTCAATCAATGCTTTCCTATGGGTTTTTTTAAGATGCTGGATGTCCTCATGCAAAGTATGAGGATGCCAAGCTTCGTTTCATGGAGTTATACTATGTTACACTGCAGGAAGTGCCTCTAGTGGCTGTATGGGAGATGGTCACTAAATGCAGTCTTAAAGGAACACTATGGGGTCAGGAACACAAAACATAGAAACATAGAATGTGACGGCAAATAAGAACCATTCGGCCCATCTAGTCTGCACAATTTTTAAATACTTTCATTAGTCCCTGGCCTTATCTTATAGCTAGGATAGCCTTATGCCTATCCCACGCATGCTTAAACTCCTTCACTGTGTTAACCTCTACCACTTCAGCTGAAAGGCTATTCCATGCATCCACTGCCCTCTCAGTAAAACTTCCTGATATTATTTTTAAACCTTTGTCCTTCTAATTTTAGACTATGTCCTCTTGTTGTGGTAGTTTTTCTTTTTTTTAAATATAGCCTCCCCCTTTACTGTGTTAATTCCCTTTATGTATTTAAATGTTTCTATCATATCCCCCCGTCTCATTTTTCCTCCAAGCTATACATGTCAAGATCATTTACCCTTTCCTTGTAAGTTTTATCCTGTAATCCATGAACCAGTTTAGTAGCCCTTCTCTGAACTCTCTCCAAAGTATCAACATCCTTCTGGAGATATGATTTCCAGTACTGTGTACAATACTCCAAGTGAGGTCTCACCAGTGTTCTGTACAATGGCATGAGCACTTCCCTCTTTCTACTGCTAATACCTCTCCCTATACAACCAAGCATTCTGCTAGCATTTCCTGCTGCTCTATTACATTATTTGCCTACCTTTAAGTCATCTGAAATAATTACCCCTAAATCCCTTTCCACAGATGTTGAGGTTAGGACTCTTATCAAATATTCTGTACTCTACTTTTTACGGCCAAGATGCACTTATCCACATTAATTGTCAGCTGCCACAACTCTGACCATTTTTCTAATATACCTAAATCATTTGCCATTTGGCTTATTCCTCGTGGAACATCAACCCTGTTACATATCTTAGCATCATCAGCAAAAAGACATACCTTACCATCAAGACCTTCTGCAATATCACTAATAAAAATATTAAAGAGAATGGGTCCATGTACAGATCCCTGAGGTACCCCACTGTACCCCACTGGTGACAAGACCGTGCTTTGAATATACTCCATTGACTACGACCCTCTGTTGGCAGCCACTGCCTTACCCATTCCACAATATTGGAATCCAAACTTAAAGTTTGCAGTTTATTGATAAGCCTTCTATGTGCAACAATATCTACAGCCTTACTGAAATCTAGGTAAGCAATGTCTACTGCACCACCCTGATCCATTATTATTTTAGTTACCCAATCAAAAAAATCATTAAGATTTGTTTGGCATGATTTCCCTGAAGTAAACCCATATTGTCTCTGATTTTGAAATTCATGTGATTTTAAATGTTCAACAATCCTATTCTTTAACATGGTTTCCATTACTTTCCCCACTACTGAAGTAAGGCTTACTGGCCTATAGTTGCCCGACTCCTTCCTATTACCTTTCTTGTGAATGGGCACAACATTCGCTAACTTCCAATCTTCTGGGACTACTCCTGTTAACAATGATTGGTTAAATAAATCTGTAAATTGTTTGCTAGTACACCACTAAGCTCTTTTAATAACTTTGGGTGTATTCCATCAGGCCCCATTGACTTATTTGTCTTTACTTTTGACAGTTGAAATAGAACCTCTCCCTCTGTAAACTCACATGTAACATATTACTAATTTGTCCTTTTTCCTAACTGAGGTCCCTTTCCTTCATTTTCATCTGTAAATACTGATCAACAATATTCATTGAGGCAGTCAGCTAGACCTTTATCCTCTTCTACATACCTTCCTTATTTTTTTTAATCTAACTAATCATTGATTTACTTTCCTTTTCTTCATTTATCAAAAACATATTTTCTCCCCCTTTTTTTTTTTTTTTTTACTGACTGTGCTATTTTCTCTTCTGTGTCTGATTTGGAAGCTCTTATAACTTGCTTAGCCTGTTTCTGCCTAATCTTATAGATCTGTCTATCCTCCCCACTCTGTTTTTTTTATAATTACTAAATGCTAACCTTTTGACGCTCACTCACTGACAGACGCACACTCACTGACAGACGCATACACTCATTGACAGACGCATACACTCATTGACAGACGCATACACTCATTGACAGACGCATACACTCATTGACAGACGCATACACTCATTGACAGACATACACTGACAAACAATGACATACACATACTATTACTTGGACACACACTGACAGACACACGCACTCACTGACAGACACACACACGCACTCACTGACAGACACACACACACACTCACTGACAGACACACACACTCACTGACAGACACACACACTCACTGACAGACACACACACTCACTGACAGACACACACACTCACTGACAGACACACACACTCACAGACAGACACACACACTCACTGACCGATACATACACACTTACTGACCCACACATATTCACTCACATAGACACACACACACTTACAGACACACACATATACACACTTACACACACACATTCACTTACAGACACACACACACTTACAGACACATACACACTCACAAATTATTATTTTTATTTTATTTTAAATCCACCCGGCCTCCATGGGAGAGCTGGAGTGGATTCCTTACCTGTCCAGTGTGGCTGCTGGTCGGCCAGACAGGGGGCGCACAGGCTGAGTTGGCGGCGCTTAGTGATGCCGGGAGCCAGTATAAAGTCATATTCCGGCTCCCGGCTTCATTAAGCAGCGCGGAGGGAGCTGAGCAGGAAGTGCTCGGGTAAGTATTCTCCCTCACTGCCTGCCACCTGCCGCCCTGGGGCTCAAAAGTGGCCAGCCGGCCAGCTCTTGAGCCCCCCAGGAAGCGAGGCAAGCAAGGGATCTGCCTGGGCGTTTGCGGTGCGGCTTTTTTTGACGCCCCCTGCAAAGTGCTGCCCAAAGCAGATGCCTTGTTTGCCTCGCGGAAGACACGTCCCTGCCTGGTATTGCTTTGTCCCAGTCATTTTTCTTATTGAACCATGTCTCTGTAACAATGACTAAATCTATATTATCAGCTGCCATTATTGCGACAAGTTCATGGATCTTATTCCCTGAACTGCGAGCATTTGTAGACATGACTCTAAGCTTATCATTTTTTAACACACTAGCTACAAGCACTTTCTGTCCTTGGTTTGGGGGGCAATTGGATTGATGTTTTATTACCCTTTTGCCCCCTTCCTAGTTTAAATACGTCCTAGCAAAACATCTGAACTGCTCACTAAGAACATGTGTTCCCTTTTGAGAAAGATGCAAACCATCTTTTTTGTACAGTTTATTTCCATTCCAAACAGAGCTACCATGAGAAATTAAGCCAAATCCTTGCTCCCTAATACACATCTGCCTGTCGTTCTGAGTGTTATGCACAGGCAGAACTTCAGACAATGACAGTGTGGAAGCGACCTGCCATACATCATTGGCAAAAACACAAAAAAACTGCTTTACCTCTGAACCCTCATTGCAAGCCAAGTCATTTGTCCCTAGATGGACAAGTACATCCAATTCCCCTTCCTGTTTTGCCCGCTTAACAATATTACAGATATGTCTCCTGTCTCTAGGACATTCCTGACCCTATAGTGTTAAAATAACCCACTGCCCCCCCCCCCCCCCCCCCCCACCCCTATAAATATAGTAAAAACTAACTTTTTGTCACACTGCTGGCTCTGCCCCTAATCTGCCTGCTTCCCATATGATTGGCTGAGACTGTCAAGGAGGCAGATCAGGGGCAGAGCCAGTATAAGTTAAACACAGCCCTGGCCAATCAGCATCACCTCATAGAGATGCGTGGGATCAATGCATCTTTATGAGGAAAGTTCAGTGTCTCCATGCAGAAGGTGTAGGCTTCCTAGGACAGTACATGCAGAGGATGCAGCACTGCCTTTGGAAGCACCTCTAGTAGCCATCTGATGAGTGGCCAGTGGAGGAATCCCTGGACTATAAAGTAAACACAGCATTTTCCCTGGAAAAAAAACCAAACATGTTTCATGCAAGAAACCTGCAAGGACTGACTATACTCACCAGAACAGATACAATAAGCTGTCGTTCTTCTGGTGAGTATAGTGTCCCTTAAACCTGCAATATAAACATTGTAGTTTCTCTAAAAGTTATACATTGCAGGGTTAAGGGGACAGGGACATTACATAAATGAGATGAAGTGATCTGGGTGCCTATAATGTCCCATTAAGTATTGTATCCACTTAGTGCGCTGCTGAATCTGTTGTCAGTACGCCTCTTTCGTAACTTTCTATCCATAATAAAGAACAGATGCCCAACAAATCTATCTGACATCTTTGAAATTGTTTCAAAGCACTAAAGCATGTTTACATTTTCCTAAGGGCAATAGTATTAGAACAAACAAACACAAATATTTCTTGTCTACTGCGGAGCTAGTTTAATAATGATACACTACACTTTGTTAACCTATATCATATAGGGATTAGTGAGTAAAATCTCTATAAGTTTTGCTGGTAAATAAATATTGACAATTCGGTGATTTGTTGTCTACATCTAGCTATACAAGACATTAGGAGGAACTAATTCTGTATTATTATTTTAGTTTCTTTGCCAGAGCAGTAAGTATAAACTATGCTGTGGGCATTTGGAGTATATATTGTTAATACATTTTAAGGATAATAACGTCAGATTATCATGTAGATCCGCATAGTCGCATGATGCATTACAGCCATATTACTTAAAGACTTTATGATTAATTATACCACATGTTAGTGTCAGTTTCAATTAAAAAAAATACTTTTTGCTTTTATGCAGTGAAGCTGGGGTTTTCAAACAATCTCTGAAAAGACCAGTAAAAAATCTGACCAGAATATATACAGTATTTTTCGCTCCATAAGACGCACTTTTTTTCCCCTCAAAAGTGAGGGGAAATGTCTGTGCGTCTTATGGAGCGAATATGAAGCTTTACTTACCTGTCTTGTAGCGTTGGCCGGCAGCACAGGGCGCATCGCGGTACTGGAACTTCAATTTCATGTTCCGGTTTCCGGCGGGACTGAAAGGAAGTGCGCACTCAGCTCAGTGTGCACACTTCCTTTCAGTCCCGCCGGAAACCGGAACCTGAAATTTAAGTTCCAGTACCGCGGTGCGCCCTGTGCTGCCGAGAAACACTACAAGACAGGTAAGTAATTATGGGACAAGGAGAGGAGAATATGGGAGAGAAGAGAAGACTATGGGGAGGGGAGGGGGGATGAAGACTATGGGGAGGGGAGGGGAGGGGAGGGGAGGGGGGATTAAGACTATAGGGAGGGGGGATGGATGAAGACTATGGGGAGGGGGGTGGATGAAGACTATGGGGAGGGGGGTGGATGAAGACTATGGGGAGGGGGGTGGATGAAGACTATGGGGAGGGGGGTGGATGAAGACTATGGGGAGGGGGGTGGATGAAGACTATGGGGAGGGGGGTGGAGGAAGACTATGGGGAGGGGGGGTGAAGACTATGGGGAGGGGGGGTGAAGACTATGGGGAGGGGGGGTGAAGACTATGGGGAGGGGGGGTTGAAGACTATGGGGAGGGGGGGGGGGTTGAAGACTATGGGGAGGGGGGGTTGAAGACTATGGGGAGGGGGGGTTGAAGACTATGGGGAGGGGGGGACACTATGGGACAGGGGAGAAAAAAAATATTCTGAACAAACTGTCCCATAGTAAGAAACACTATGGGACAGTTTGTTTAGAATATATTGTTTTCTGGGTTTCTTCCTCTAAAAACTAGGTGCGTCTTATGGTGAGGTGCGTCTTATGGAGCGAAAAATACGCTACTCTTTTTCTATGTTACCATGTTACGTTGCTTATCCATGCACAGTTACTATCTACAATCAGATACTGATTGATATTATTCACCATTTAAGACAATAAAACTACATCTGCTGCATTTATTTTGAATTTGATTAAGGAGATCAAGAGAATAGCATGCTGATTCTTAAAAGGACTTAATACACAGCATAACCACTATAGCTTACTAATGGCTAGCCTCTGTTCATCACTCAGCCACTCAATGCTATCCAGGTTTGGGCAAAAATTGACACTAACAATTCAGAAATGTTATTTCTTTGTTATTAATGCAGCCAAGGAGGTAGCAGACTCCACATGCTGTGAAGAGTCCAGGTTTAGTTACACCTCTAGTAAATATTTAAAAGAAAAATGTAGGACATCACCCCAAGACGCTAGACAACATAATCACAATCACTACTAGTCTTTAATTGTAAAGCTGGAAGAAATTAATTTTAAATAATATTAAAAGTTCACAGTGTAAAAGACTTTACACTATTCAATAAATGAGTACCATAATGTAACATGTTTCTTTTAAGGCAGGTTATGGGCTTTATAACATTCCTTGATATGGGTTGAATCAAAGCTTTCTCTGTTTATTCACAGACAACTGATGTGATCAATTACCAGTCTGGCTGTTTCACTTTCCCACTCAGAATCACTTAAACTAATTAACTGAGAATCTAACACAGAAGTCAACTGTGAATTTGCTGATGTGTGAGAAAACAAATCATGTCAATGTGGTGTTCAATGTTAATGGGATAGGATTGACTACTATGTTCACATCAGCATTTTTCTATGGGTTGCTAGTGACCCAGTTAAAGTAGAGGGTCACATACTTGTACTTGCCTCAGGCCACTAACCATGACATTTATCATGCTTTAAATTTAATGAACAAAGATGGTCTAACACAAGTGAACACAGTTGTTAACAGCATGGTTTTATGTCAGGTATAAGATCCTCGGTTTGAATCTCCAGAATGCTTGTATTAATATAAGATATATATATATATATTAAAAACGGCCAACACATCTTTTTTTGTTTTTGTTTTTTGCTGATTGTATCTTGTCTGTGCCAACTGTACGCCTTATATTGGACTTTGCCAAAGATGCCATCCGAGCCTAGAGTTAAACGACATGAGTAACCACATAAAAAAAAATCAGAAGAGAAGAAACATAGGGTGGGGGGTAATAGCATGTTATAGAGGGTGTATTGATGTCTGCTAGGGATGGACCTAGGCCTATTTGTGGTCATTCCTGATGTGAAGGTATATTAGTTCTTTCCCAGGCTAATTTCTAGGCTGGGGGAGGGGTGGCCTTACATGAGAATTCCTTTGGGCGGTAGCGCTGCACGTCCTCTTCTCGTGGGACTTGTGATCACATGCGTTTACATATGTGCGTTATTGTTCACTATGTGTAATGGCACCCTTAGGGCAGTCGGTATTGTATCTAGTTTTGTCTTTGAGTCTTATACATTATATATTTATTTAATTATAAAATATTTTACTAGGAAAGCTACGTTGAGATTTCTCTAGTTTTCAAGTATATCCTGGGTATACATATAAGTCTCTGATTGACAGCAATCTCTGCCACCCCTTTGTATATTTACCCTCATTGCCGTTCAGTCGGCATGCCATTTGTTCATATTTGCTCGAGGTGTCAAGTCTAGTGATAACCTCGGACATAATGGGTGGCTGTGATTGTTTCCATCTTTATGCAATTGCAGTTTTAGCTGCTATTAAACAGTGTATGACTATATAGATTATATCCTGAGGGAGCGGCGTGGGAAATATGTGTAGAAGGAAACATTCTGAATGCATGGGGATGTTAACCTTTAGGGCATCCTGGAAGAACTGTTCAAGATCTTGCCAGAGTTTTGTAATGCCCGGGCATGCCCAGAAACTGTGTTGCAGGGTACCTGCTTGCCCCAAACACCTCCAGCACATCGTAGACGACCCAGGATATATGTGTGCGAGCTTTGCGGGCACCAACAACCATCGCATGAGTGAGTTTGCAAAATGCTTCCCAGTGAGCTAAGCTGCTAGAGGCCTTTTTAGTTTTCCTCTGTGCTTGGTGCCAGGTTGTCAGCAGAATTCGTTTACCCAGGTCTTTCTCCCATCTCTGCATATTCGAGAGTTTATCTTTGTCTCATTAGACATTAGACATTAGAGTGTTATTAGACATTAGAGTGTTATAGCAGAGTGACAGAGCTTTGGTATGCAGTAGTTTCCCCATGCATTTGTGGACAAAGGGTGGTAGTAGTTGGATATCTTTTGCTCTAAGTTTGTGTTCATGCATAATATTTCTGATGCGTAGGTAAGAGAATATTTCCGTGGGTGGTAAGGAGTAGGCCCTGAGTAGCTCTGGGAATGGCTTAATGCCTTTACTGTTGCATAGAGAGCGTACGTTTAGGGCACCTTGTTTTATCCATGGGTTTAAATACAGGTCTGTCGTGAGGGAGGCAGTGACCTGTAAGGGAGCTGCATACATTAAATCATTATCATCTATGAGCTTTGGGGTGATCTGTCTCCATATGTAGAGTAAAGTTTTAGTAGCAGGTAACATATTGATATTCCTCTCGGGTTATGTGTCACCGTGCCTTGGGTCATGCAGGCATTTTCTAACGCTAGCCATACAGGGGGAGAGGTACGCTCAAGTACTGATATGCCCTGTGCAAGCAGCGAGGCTTTGTAGTATAATTTTGCATTGGGTATGCCTGTAAATGGGAGCCATAATAGGTTTTGTGCTATTTGTGGGGGTTTTCTTTTCCAAATGTGTGCATTGATAAGTGCTTGAAACTTATTCAGTATAGAGTTTGGCAGGGCAATTAGCAGAGTTCGGAAAAGATACAATATATGTGGTTGGATCATCATTTTTATAGTGTATATACGGCCTAGCAACGATTTTCCCTTATCTTCCCATGCTTTGAGCTGCTGATCTAACTTATGTATAAGTGGTAAGTGATTTTCTTTCACTATCAAGTTTTGTGATGTAGGGAGTTTAATACCGAGATAGGATATTGACGTTTTGCGCCATTCAAATGGGTAGGGAGATTGTATAAGTTGTAAGGTGGGTGCGGGGAGGCGTAGCGCCAGTGCTTGGGACTTTTTAGAGTTATTCTTATAGTAGGACATCTGTCCATATCAGTCTAACAAGGTTTATATATATATATGGGAGCGATGAATCTGGGTTTGTTAAGAATGGCAGTACATCTTCCCCAAAGAGGGCTATCTTCATTTCACCAGTTGGGGTGCACAGGCTTTGTATCCTATCTTGAATTTTAATATGTTTCACCAGGGGTTCTATGAATAAGATGAAAATCAACGGGGAGAGAGGGCAACCCTGTCTTGTTCTATTTATAATATGGAATGGGCTGGACAGAAAACCTAAATTGTATATTTTGGCTGAGGGGCGGGAATACAGGGCTAGAATGCTATTTAAAAATGCGGGAAGGGAAACCCATATTTGACAGCACTTTGTGCATGTATGTCCAGTTCAAGCGATCAAACGCTTTCTCAGCGTCCAGGGCTAGTAATAAGCCCTGCTGTTCGTTAGTTTGGGCTCAGGTAATTAAATTTAGAAAATGACGAGAGTTGTCTCCAGGTTGTCTAGAGGAAACAAATCCTGCTTGCTCTGGTGAGACCAGATCCAGCAACATAGGTTTTAGGCACATAGCCAATAATTTGGCGTAGAGTTTCGTGTCCGCATTTAATAGTGAAATAGGTCTTAGATTGGCACATTCTGTGGGTGGTTTTCCAGGCTTTGGCAGGGTGATTATGTGGGCCAATAACATATCCTCCGGCATTGTCCCTGAGTCCTTAAAGTGATTAAAAAGCTTTGTGAGATGCGTTGTAAGTTGTTTTTCAAAAGTTATATAAAAATAATTGGAGAACCCATCCGGGGCTTTGTGTTTAGGGAGTTTACGGATCGCATTTCGTACCTCATCTTCCGAGAACTGTGCGAGTAAGGATTGGCACTGTTGGCTAGTCAGTTGTGGTAGGTCTACATTCCTCAGGAAAGTCGCGATTTTGTCCTTAGTAGGTTAATGTGTGCTTTGGTCAAGTCATAGGTTGTAAAGTGTATTGTAAAAGGAGGCTAGCTCTTCAACCATGTCCTGAGGATTGTACAGTTTGGTCTTGTTAGCCAACGTCATATAAGGTCATTGGGACTTCAATTTCCTTGCGAGCATTCTGCCTTCTTTATTGCCCTGCATATATTGAGATAGTTTGAGTTTTCTTAGCTGTCTTTCCATAATAGTTAGGGACAACGCCTGTATATCATGTTTAATCCTATTGAACTGTTTTGTCAGCTTTTTTGGATTTAATTTGTTTTTAGATTCTGTTTTGTCAAGATCGTTTAAGAGAGAAATATTCAACAGGATTATTTTATCCACTATGCACATATCTATGCGCGAGTAGGTGCAATGTACAGGGGAGAAAAATGTGTAGTCCTTTCCAGGCGGAAATAAGCTACGCCATGTATCATAGAGGTCATGTGTATGGAGGAGTGTGGAGAGTTTGTGACTGAGAAAGGTGGCCTAGTGAAGTGGGCATTTCCCCTTGGTTCATTTAATATCTAAGTCAGTGTCCAATTAAAATCCCCACCTATGATGGTGTGTCCTTCTTGCAGTTTGGAGATCTTATTCATTGCCCTGGCCAGAAAGGAAGTTTTGGAATTATTGTGAGTATAGACAGAGGCAACAGTGAGTTGAATCCCATTCAGTGTACTACACTGCAATCTGCCCAATTCATCCCTGTAAACAGTGTCCTGTTGAAATACCCAGTCCAAGTGAAACATTATGGTTATGCCTTTTCACTTATGCGGGAAAAAGGCATGGAAGATTTGGGGATATTGGGCTGGTTTGAAAGCGGTGGAATTCCGTTTACATAGATGGGTTTCCTGTAGACAGACTGCCTTTGAGTTGTGTATCTCTTGCATTGCTGAACGCCGTTTAAACGGGCTGTTCAGGCCATTAACATTCACCGAGAAGCATTTAAATTGGTGAGCCATACTGAAGGTGGGTTATTAGCGCTGTGTAAGCCAGTAAATAATGGATATGAGAGCTAGTGGTGGAACCTCCACTAGCGTCTGATGTTTTGGGCATTACTTGCGTTTTGGGGATGTTGAGTGACCAATTAATGATATGGGTATGTTAGGGTTAGCGCCTTTAAAGTAATATGCTATGTGTGACTGGTTTTCTGCATTTTAGTTAACGGGTGGGTTCTGCTCTCGTCTAGGATAGTGAGTTTGTCTGGGCAGTGGTGCGATTGCCGGCCTAAGCCCGGCAATGGGCAGCGGGCTTTATAATGTGTGCCTGGGTGTACTATTTGGAGGGTACAGGGGTGTCTCACTATTGCGTTGCTATGTGTTTCTTGCCCCTCCTTTTGTCTACAGGACCGACAGCATAAATAAAAAAATATATATAAAAATTAGAAATAATCATACAAATGAGATACAATATGATAAGACGTTAAAGGCTTTGATGGGGTGCCTATATAACTAGGCTGTCTCTTTAGTGGGCTTACGTTACTCGTGTATATTGACTTGGCGGGTGATTCATCAGAGATAGGGACTGAAGCCGAAAGGGTCAAGTCATAATGGATAGCAGGGTAGGTACTATAATTCCATAGCAGTCCGTGCAGTAACTTGTTGATGAGCAGGGCTGCACTCATATCCTCAGGGATTGCTCATTCTCGGGCGGACCAGTCTATGGAGGGTCTCGGGTTCTGTCCTGGGCCGGCCCTCTCGATCCCAGGGTCATGGCAGTCGCGGCCTCGGCTGTTCTTTGTGCTTGCTCGATGTTGGGGGTAATGTGTGCAATTGGTCTCTATCTCTGTGGGGTTTTTTTTGTCTATGTTTATTGTTTATGGAGCTGGAGCTCTGCATAAACATGTCTTGTCGGTTGCTCTGCTGGCCACGCCCCCCCAACATCAAATATTTAGGTATTAAACATAATTTAATATGAATAAAATATTTTTAAAATGGGACAAAATGAGAATTTTTTATTTTTTTTTAGTTCTATGTGAGATTTTAACTGTGAATGTCATAATACTGTTTGCTTTTACTGCAATAAAATACACATATTTGTATTCAGCGATGTCTCACTTGTAAAACAGTACCCCCTATGTACAGGTTTTATGGTAATTTGGGAAGTTACAGGGTCAAATATAGCATGTAAAATGTTTCAGTATTTTTACATTGAACTTCGCCAGATTTGTTACGTTGCCTTTGAGACCGTATGGTAGCCAAGGAATGAGAATTACCCCCATGATGGCATACCATTTGCAATAGTAGACAACCCAAGGTATAGCAAATGGGGTATGTCAAGTCTTTTTTAGTAGCCACTTAGTCACAAACACTGGCCAAAGTTAATGTTAAAGGGACACTATAGTCACCTGAACAACTTTAGCTTAATTAAGCAGTTTTGGTGTATAGAACATTCCCCTGCAGCCTCACTGCTCAATCCTCTGCCATTTAGGAGTTAAATCCCTTTGTTTATGAACCCTAGTCACACCTCCCTGCATGTGACTTGCACAGCATTCCATAAACACTTCCTGTAAAGAGAGCCCTATTTCGGCTTTCTTTATTGCAAGTTCTGTTTAATTAAGATTTTCTTATCCCCTGCTATGTTAATAGCTTGCTAGACCCTGCAAGAGCCTCCTGTATGTGATTAAAGTTCAATTTAGAGATTTAGATACAATTATTTAAGGTAAATTACATCTGCTTGAAAGTGAAACCAATTTTTTTTTCATGCAGGCGCTGTCAATCATAGTCAGGGGAGGTGTGGCTAGGGCTGCATAAACAGAAACAAAGTGATTTAACTCCTAAATGACAGTGAATTGAGCAGTGAAATTGCAGGGGAATGATCTATACACTAAAACTGCTTTATTTAGCTAAAGTAACTTAGGTGACTATAGTGTTCCTTTAATATTTGTTTGTGTGTGAAGAATGCAAAAAACTAATTTGAACGCCAATTTTGGCCAGTGTTTGTGACTAAGTGGCTACTAAAAAAAAAATGGACATACCCCATTTGCAATACTTTGGGTTGTCTACTATTGCAAATGGTATGCCATCATGGGCTACCATACGGTCTCAAAGGCAACATAACCAACCTGGCGAATTTCAATGTGAAAAAACTGAAACGCAAGCCTTATATTTGACTCTGTAACTTTTGTAAAACACCATAAAACCTGTACATGAGGGGTACTCTTATACTCGGGAGACTTCGCTGAACACAAATATTAGTGTTTCAAAACAGTAAAACGTTTCACAACAATTATATCGTCTATGTATGTGCCATTTGTGTGTGAAAAATGCAAAAAAAAAAAAGAACTTTCACTGATGATATCATCGTACCCCTCATGTACAGGTTTTATGGTGTCTTGGAAGGTTACAGGGTTAAATATAGTGCTTGCAAATTCAAATTCCCTGGACTCTTGGCCTGGGTTGTCAGGCAGGTCCCGCAAATTATAATGAAGAAAATGTCCTAATTATGTAAAATTATTACATAAATATATACGTAGAACTATTATATATATATATATATATATATATATATATATATATATATATACACACATGTGATATATATATATATATATATATATATATACACACATGTGATATATATATATATATATATAGAGAGAGAGAGAGAGCGAGAGAATAGGGTAAAGATAGCACTCCAAGGACTTCATGTAAAAAAATTACTTAACTTTTATTCAGCAACTGCCACAGATGATCAACGTTTCAGTTCTACAACAGAACTTTCGTCAGGATAAGGGTGCAAATAGGATCACCATAGTTTAAATAACAAAATAAATCAATAATAAACATTGTATGCAGCTGTATACAATGTTTCTTATTGATTTATTTTGTTATTTAACCCCTTAAGACCGGAGGGCGTACAATTACGTCCTTTTTTAAGCGGCTTTAAACGCCGCAGGGCGTAATTGTACGCCCTCTGTTTTTTTGTTACTTACCCGGTCGCCGGCGATCACACGCCGGCGATCGCGGTTGGGGGGACTCCCATGGAACCCCCCGCGGCACCTTCGTCCTCTTCAGCCCCCCCGGGCCATGTGAGAGTGAGGTCCTTGCGAGGACCTCACAATCACATGGCCGGGATAGCTGGCTGCTGCATTGCCAGCAGGGGGACTAACTGTAATGACAGTTAGTCCCCCTGCTGGCTGGAAATCAAACAAAAAACAGTTAAAATAAGTGTAAAAAATAATAATTATATACTTAGATCATATATATATATATATTATATATATATGATCTAAGTATATATATATACACATATACATACACACACATACACTGTCTAGGTGTATTTTAATATTAATATATATAATTATATATATATATATTAATATCAAATTACACGTAGACTGATACGGATTAAATATATATATATATATAATTATTGTTATATATATATATTTATATATAATATAAAAAAAATATGTAAATACGTAAAAAAATAAATTATTAAAAAATATATAGATGTGTTTTATTTCGTTCTAACTGTATTGTGATATTAATATATATTAATAATATATAATATATATAATTTTTGAAAAGTATTTTTATTTATATATAGGTATATATATATATATATATATATATAGTGATATAGGTATATATATATATATATATATATATAGTGATATATATATATATATATATATATAGTGATATATACGTATATACTTATGTATATAGATATATATATTATTTCGTTCTACATGTATTTTGATATCAATATATATATATATTAGTTTTTAAATACAGTTAGAACGAATTTAAAAATATATATATATATACCGTATATACTCGAGTATAAGAAGAGTTTTTCAGCACATTTTTTGTGCTGAAAAACACTCACTCGTCTTATACTCGAATCAGTTGTCTGTATTATGGCAATTTTCATTGCCATAATACAGACAAGGACCGGGGGCTGTCAGGAAGCTGTAACTTACCTTCACCGCAGCTCCTGTCAGCTCCCTTCTCTCTCCTCCGTCCGTGCAGCTCCCAGGTCAGCTTCCTCTGCAACTCTCGCGAGAGCCGCGGGGTCAGAGCATTGCCACGGGTTACCGTGGCAACGCTCCGCGGCCGCGAGAGTTGCAGAGGAAGCTGACCTGGGAGCTGCACGGACGGAGGAGAGAGAAGGGAGCTGACAGGAGCTGCGGTGAAGGTAAGTTACAGCTTCCTGACAGCCCCCCTCCTACAGCCCATCCACTGGACCACCAGGGAGTGAGAGCCCCCCTCCCTGGCCAGCTAACAAGCAGGGAGGGGGGACGAAAAAATAAATTAAAAAAAATAATAATAAAATAAAAAAATAATAATAATAAAAAAAATAATAACAACATTAAAAAATAATAACATTAAAAAAATATATATTACAATAATAATAATTAAATAATAATAATTAATAAAATGCCCACCCCCACCAATGCTCTGCACTCACACACACTGCACTCTCACACACACACACACTGCACTCACACACACTGCATTCATACACACACTCATACACACACTGCACTGCATTCATTATATACACGCACTGCATTCATACACACACTGCATACACACTGCATTCATACATACACACTGCACTCATACACACACTGCACTGCATTCATTATATACACACTGCACTCACACACTGCATTCATTATATACACACTGCACTCATACACACACACTGCACTCATACACACACACTGCACTCATATACACACACTGCATTCACACTGCACTGCATTCATTATATACACACTGCACTCACACACTGCATTCATTATATACACACTGCACTCATACACACACTGCACTGCATTCATTATACACACTGCACTCATACACACACTGCACTCATACACACACTGCACTCATACACACACTGCACTCATATACACACACTGCACTCATATACACACACTGCACTCCATTCATTATATACACACTGCATTCATACACACACTGCATACACACACAGCATTCATACACACACACACTGCATTCATTATATACACACACTGTAAATAAATATTCAGTTAATATAGCTTTTTTAGGATCTAATTTTATTTAGAAATTTACCAGTAGCTGCTGCATTTTCCACCCTAGTCTTATACTCGAGTCAATAAGTTTTCCCAGTTTTTTGGGGTAAAATTAGGGGCATCGGCTTATATTCGGGTCGGCTTATACTCGAGTATATACGGTGTGTATATATATATATTAATTTTATTTTTAATGCATTTACATAATTATTTATTTTATATCATATTATATATAAATATATGTATAAAATGATAATTATATACAGTCAGGTCCATAAATATTGGGACATCGACACAATTCTAATCTTTTTGGCTCTATACACCAACACAATGGGTTTGAAATGAAACAAACAAGATGTGCTTTAACCCCTTCCGGACCGAAGACGGAGATTTTCCGTCAAGCTTGTCCGTGCGTTAAGGACCGCTGACGGAAAACTCCGTCATTTACTAACGTTAACGCCAGATCGCCGCAATTGCGGCGATCGTGGGGTTAACGCTGTTGCTGGGTGCCTCGATGTCAGAGGCAGACCAGCAACCGCCAATAGAACTGTCCCAGCACATGTGATCGCTGTGACAGCCAGTCACAGCAATCACAGTGCTGCTGGGATTCCTGATCCTCCTCCCTCCACCTCTGTGTGGTTTGAGAAGTGGAGCAAGACGGATCAGTGCTGAAACATTGTGTGCTATTTTAGTTAAAAGTGTATCTGTGTTTTAAGTCATTTTAATACTTTTAAAACAGTTTTAACCCTTTCCCTGCCATTTTGATCACTGCCCGAAGTGATCAGTTTACTGATCACAGTATTTAACTGTGATCTAATTTTTTTTTCGTACCCTCAAGGGTTAATTTTGATTATTTTTTTTTAAACCCTTAAGGGTTAATTTTATTTAATTTGTTATTTCATTAATTTAACGTTAATTCCTTAGTTAGCTGGAGTGGGTGGACTTTAGTGGGAATTTGGAGTGTTAGGCTAGTTAGAGACGAAAAGTTTAGAAAAGTTCTGAAACTTTCTGAAAAGTTTTTAAAAGTTAAAAAAACTATAAAAAAATTAAAGAAAAAGATTTAAAAAAAGGATAACAAAAAGAAAAAAGTTAAAAAAAAAGTTTGTTAAAGTTACACCTTCATAATGTCTAGAAGGTACACTGCTGAGGAGGCTTATGATATACTAGCAGCCGACTATGACGCCACAGACACTGTCTCTGAGCGTGGTGATGAGACTGTGCCAGATACCGCAGGGCCCTCTGTTGTAAGCGCTGAGTCCACTGACCTGGATCATGATGCTGGTAACTGGGAACCCCTAAATGATTTCACGCCTGACATCCCAGTGTTTACTGGCAGTCCTGGAATTCAGTTGGACGTCACTAACTACAGTGCACTGGTTTTCATGCAGCTATTCTTGGGTGATGATATTTTAGGGGATATAGTCACCCAGACCAACTTTTATGCTGTGCAGTACCTGACACTTAATGATCAGAGTCTCATCGCCAGGCAAGGGAGTTGGTACCCCACCAGTGTGCCAGAATTAAACAATTTTTGGGCACTAACAATGCTAATGGGCATTATTAAAAAACCCGGCATCAGGATGTACTGGTCCAAAAAAACTGTATGCAGCACCCCTATTTACTCCCAGACCATGGACAGGTCCAGATATGAAGCAATGCTTCGCTTTTTACACTTCAGCGACAATTCGAAGTGCCCCCCAAGAGATAATCCTCAATACGATAATCTCTATAAGATTCGCCCCCTTATTTCCCACTTCAACAGACCGTTTTGCTCAATGTACACCCCACAAAAAAATATTTGTGTAGACGAGTCTGTCATGAAATACAAGGGCAGACTGGGGTTTAAACAATATATCCCGGCCAAAAGATCCCGGTATGGGATAAAGTTGTATAAATTTTGTGAAAGTGCCAGTGGGTAAACACCTTCCGTGTTTACGAAGGTAAAGACAGCCACTTGGATCCCCCAGGTTGCCCTGATATCATTGGGACGAGTGGAAAAATCGTATGGGATTTACTTAACCCATTGCTAAATAAGGGGTATCATTTATTTATAGACAATTACTATAATAGCATTCCTCTTCTTAGGATGCTTTATTGCTTTGAAACTGGCCTGCGGCACTATCCGAAAGACACGTGTCGTTTCCCAAAAGCCCTGGCACAAAAAAAGCTCAAGAGTGGGGAAACGGCTGCTCTCTGCCAGGACGAACTGCTGGCTCTCAAATTCAAAGATAAGAAGGAGGTGTTCATGCTAACATCTATGCATACGGAGCACACTCGAAGAGTCGCATTTTGTGGCAGACAAGAAATTAGACGGGTACCAGTCTGCATTAGGCATTATAACAAGCACATGGGGGGAGTTGACCTGTCCAACCAACTGCTATTTAATACTGAGGAAGACCAGGGCATGGTACAAAAAGCTTGGCATTTACCTTATGCAAATGGGAACTCACAATGCATTTATTCTGTACAAAAAGGCAAATGCCTGAAAAAGGTACACATGGGGGTATTGTTGTACTAAGACGACATAGCTGTGCAACATAATTAGTGTTATACTGCCGTAGAACACATAACGATTGCAAAATATACAGTAACATCTCCAAGTGTGTGTCAAAAAGGCAGAAAAAATGCTAATTGCTACTAGACTTGGTACAAACTAGCAAAAAAAAAATGATCCTACGCTAGGGTTTAAAATATGCCCTTTGAAATACCCTGGAGTGTCTACTTTTACAAATGGTAGGCCTTTGTGGGGTGGTTTGAAGTATCAGCCTGCTAAGAGGCTCTAAAATTGCACATGGACCCAGCGTCAAAATTCAAAGTTTGAAAAAAACTGATATGGCTTAGTCTCCAATGTGCCCCTTCAACATCCAAATATCCCTGAAAAAGGTTCACATGGGGGTATTGTTGTACTAAGATGACATTGCTGAGCAACATAATAGGTGTTATACTGCCGGAGCACACATAAGGATTGCAAAATATACAGTAACATCTCCAAGTGTGTGTCAAAAAGGCAGAAAAAACGCTAATTGCTACTAGACTTGGTACAAACTAGCAAAACAATTATCCTACTAAAATATGCCATTTGAAATACCCTGTAGTGTCTACTTTTACAAATAGTAGGCCTTTGTGGGGGTTTTTCGAACCGTCAAACTGCTATAGTGGCCCAAATTGAAACATAGGCCTATCAAGTCCGTCTCTCAAAATTCTACTGTAAATACCGAAATGGACAGGTCTCCTATATGGCGCTGTAGCTTCACGAAATAGTGCCAGAGACATACAATGGGGGTGTTATTTTACTCAGTAGACTTAGCTGTGCGTAATATTGGGGCTTTGATCATGGTGGCACATGTCAAATATACACAATGCCTAGCAAAAATGTAATGCGGATGTAAAAAATGCCCAAAATTATTTTTTACCACAAACTTTGACATACATTGGTGAAAAAATGGGGGCATGTAAAGGCACAATATGCACCATATGAGATACCCTGGAGTGTCTACTTTTACAAATGGTAGGCCTTTGTGGGTGTTTTTCCAACAGTCAAACTGCTATAGTGGCCTAAATTGAAACATAGGCCCATCAAATCCGTCTCTCAAAATTCTACTCTAAATACCAAAATGGACAGGTCTCCTATATGGCGCTGTAGCTTCACGAAATAGTGCCGAAGACATACAATGGGGGTGTAATTTTACCCAGAAGACGTAGCTGAGCATAATTTTGGGGCTTTGACTATAGTGGCACATGTCAAATATACAAAATGCCCAGCAAAAAAGTTATGCGGATGTAAAAAATGCCCCAAATAATTTTTTACCACAAACTTTGACATACATTGGTGAAAAAAATGGGGGCATGTTAAGGCACAATATGCACCATACGAGATACCCTGGAGTGTCTACTTTTACAAATTTTAGGCCTTTGTGGGTGTATTTCCAACAGTAAAACTGCTATAGTGGCCCAAATTGAAACATAGGCCCATCAAATCAGTCTCTCAAAATTCTACTGTAAATACCGAAATGGACAGGTCTCCTGTATGGCGCTGTAGCTTCACGAAATAGTGCCAAAGAAATACAATGGGGGTGTCATTTTACTCAGAAGACTTAGCTGAGCATAATATTGGGGCTTTGATCATGGTGGCACATGTCAAATATACAAAATGCCCAGCAAAAAAGTAATGCGGATGTTAAAAATGCCCCAAATAAGTTTTTTACCACAAACTTTGACATACATTGGTGAAAAAATGGGGGCATGTTAAGGCACAATATGCACCATATGAGATACCCTGGAATGTCTACTTTTACAAATGGTAGGCCTTTGTGGGGGGTTTTCCAACAGTCAAACTGCTATAGTGGCCCAAATTGAAACATAGGCCCATCAAATCCGTCTCTCAGAATTCTACTGTAAATACCGAAATGGACAGGTCTCCTATATGGCGCTATAGCTTCACGAAATAGTGCCAAAGACATACAATAGGGGTATCGTTGTACTCCGCAAATGTAGCTGAACACAGAATTAGGTTTTGTACAGGAATAGCACACATTAACTTTACGAAATACACATGAGAAGTTCTTTGTTATAATTTTGTGTGTCAAAAAAAAATAATAATAATTTTTGTCCAATATTTAGCAGGGATAAGCGGTGAAATGGCTACGTTAAAAGTGTCAAAATAATGTTAGTTAAATAGCTTGTGATGTCTGCTTTATATAAATATATACTTTTGTGTGGCAATTTTGTTTTCTTTTATGGCTATTAAGCTTACAAGACAAATCGCTCCACATTAAAAGTTTATTTTACTCCTTGTGTTTTGTGAGCTGTAACTACCAAAAAAAATGAAAATCCTAGACACATTATATATTCTGTAAATCAGAACAACTAAATTAACTTATTTTTAATTACTTTCCTTAACCTGCACTAATTATGCACACAATTTTTATTGCAAAAACTGAAGAAAAAAAACAATATTTTTACGTTTTGGGGCATTTTTTTAATTTTTTTTATAATAAATACCGTATATACTCGAGTATAAGCCGAGTTTTTCAGCACATTTTTTGTGCTGAAAAACCCCAACTCGGCTTATACTCGAGTCAGTGTCTGTATTATGGCAATTTGCATTGCCATAATACAGACAGGGGGCTGGCAGAGAGCTCTTACCTCTCCTGCAGCTCCTGTCAGCTCCCTCCTCCTCTGCGCCGGTCCGTTCAGCACCTCTGTCAGCGGGGTCATAGTGCGGCTCTCGCGAGACTTACACTGTGAGCTGACAGAGGTGCTGACCGGACCGGACCGGAGGAGGAGGGAACTGACAGGAGCTGCAGGAGAGGTAAGTAAGAGCTCTGCCAGCCCCCTCCTACACAATGCCAATCCACTGGACCACCAGGGAGTGAGAGCCCCCCTCACTGCCCTGTATCAAGCATGGAGGGTGGACGAAAATAAATAAATAATAAAATAATATTAAAAATTATAATAAATCAATAAATAATATAACAAAAAAAATTTAAAATAATAATTACAAAAAAAATTATAAAAATGCCCACCCCCCACCAAGGCTCTGCAACACATACACACACACATTGCACTCATACACACACACACTGCACTCATGCACACACACTGCATTCATTATATACACACACTGTAAATAAATATTCAATTAATATAATTTTTTTAGGATCTAATTTTATTTAGAAATTTACCAGTAGCCGCTGCATTTCCCACCCTAGTCTTATACTCGAGTCAATAAGTTTTCCCAATTTTTTGGGGTAAAATTAGGGGCCTCAGCTTATATTCGGGTCGGCTTATACTCGAGTATATACGGTAAGCATTTATATATGTATGTGTTACATCAATTTAAAGCCCTTTTTGTCCTTTAAAAAACGGTATATAATATGTGTCGGTGCAATAAAATAGTAAAATGCAAATTGCAGTTGAACGCAAACAGCCAAAAATGTGAACATTTCTTGGGTCCTTAAGTGCAAGACAAGCTTTTGAAGCTGTGTCCTTAAGGGGTTAACTGCAGACTTTCAGCTTTAATTTGAGGGTGAACGGTGTAGGAATTACAACAGTTTGCCGCCCACCGGCGTTTAGAGCCGGGTCCCCAAGGACTGCATAGAACACCCACCGTCCTTAAGGGGTTAAAGACTCTAATGGAGTCCAATAGAGGCTGGATGGAGCCTTATTGGGCTGTTGGGCTTGAAAGTGGTGTTTATGATTGATAACCCCCCTTCCCCTGGCACATTTACAATCTGCTGCCCACCCATCCAATGTATACAAAGCCCCAGCACCCCCTATACTAAACATTAACAAATGTAATTGTCTTGAGTTTAGAAAAACGGCACCTCAGGGGATATCATAAACGTATAAAAATATATTTGGGGCCAATGCAAACCATTGTCTGAAAATCTATTCACAAACAGGACTATACATAGGACATGCAGTCACGCATTTAGACTGGAAAAAAGGAGATTTAGTCTAATGCATACAAAAGGTTTTTTTTTTTACAGTAAGAACAATAAGGATATGGATTTCCCTGTCTGAAGATGTGTTTTTTGTTTTTTATCAAAGTCTATACAAATATTAACAGCAATGGAATAAATATTTTTTAAAATACATAATATTCAGGGATATAATTTTTAGTTTGTGGGTTAATAGGTCTTGATCCACGGAGATATCTGACTGTCATTCTGAGGTCAAGAAAGATTTTCCTAGTTTGTTGCAAAGTTGGAAGCTCTCAAAACTGGGCTTTTGCCTAATTTTGGAGGCAAACACAGATGTGAAGCTGAACTTGATGGATGCTTGTCTCTTTTCTGCTATGTAACTACGTAACATCGATATGTTAAAATTGCCCTTTATATTAAGCAATCATTAAGGCACCTTTGTGTATATGTTCTATTTTTAACACTTCCAACAGTATTTATATATATTTATATATATACATATCAGTTATTTATTATTTCTTTTCTTAAGGGGGAATTACTTAATCCATGTCGATGTGATGGATCAGTGAGGTACACACACCAGCTCTGCCTATTAAAGTGGATTAGTGAAAGGGGATCCTGGACCTGTGAACTATGCTGTTATAGATACCATGTCATAGCTATCAAAATGAAAAAACCATGCCAGGTAAGAAAAGCCTTAGAAATATAAAATATTAAAATGTACATACATTTTAGCAGTATAATTTATAATTAAATTTAAAGACAGTTTTAAATCAACATTACAAATATTACATTTTTCTGTAGTGTGCATTATCATAAGTGTTTATGGACATACTGAAACCCGACAGCAAGGTGCTAACCCTTGCCAAACTACCAAAGAAGGCCCTTGTTGTGCCCATAGTAGGGTGGCAGCAAAGTTGCTTACAACTAATAAGTTAAAAAATAAACTGAACGGTTGAATTCAACACCCAATGGCAATGACTATTTTGAGTATATTATAGACTCACACTAAAGATGAACATGTGCTGCCAGCTACCATTTGATTAGTCAAACATGAACATTGTATGATAGTTCACTAGGTATTTCCCCCATATTATTTCTATATCTAAAACAATGTGCACACAGAACATGACCCTTCTCTGTTTGCCTTAGCCTTCTTTATATTCATTTGGCAATAGATCTGTATTGTGTAAAGCTTGCTGTTTTACAAAAAGGTTTCAAAATGCCGGTCAGATATTATTTATAATGAAAACATTTTAGATGTTATAAACCAAACAAACAAAAACAGGAGTCTTAACCCCTTCAGGACGGAGTCAATAGTGCACGTTCTGATCAAAACAAAACGTAAACAAAAACTGGAATTTGCGCTATATGTCTGTTCCCCGTAGTTCCCCTCTTTCATATTATATGCACCCACACTTATTATATATCATTTTGTTCAGGAGAAACAGGGCTTTAATTTATCATTAACTATTCATATATGGAACATAATTCATTATGCATAAAATTAAAAAAAAATGTGAGAAAATAAGATTTTTTTTTTTACATTTGTATTTCCGTCTGACATTTTAGCTGTGAATGTCATAATACTGTTAGGTTTTACTGCACAAAAATGCACATATTTGTAATCAGCGATGTCTCACGAGTACAACAGTACCCCCCATTAACAGGTTTTATGGTGTTTTGGAAAGTTACAGGGTCAAATATAGAACGTTCCATTTTCAAATAGAAATTTGCCAGATTGGTAATGTTACCTTTGAGACGGTGTGGTAGCCCAGGAATGAGAATTACCCCCATAATGGCATACCATTTGAAAAAGTAGACAACCAAAGGTATTGAAAGTGGGGTATGTTTAGTCTTTTTTAGTAGCCACTTAGTCACAAACACTGGCCAAAGTTAGCGTTCGTATTTGTTTTTGTGTTAAAAAAACGAATATTTGGCCAGTGTTTGTGACTAAGTGGCTACTAAGAAAGACTGGACATGGAACCTGTACATGGGAGGTACTGTTATTCTCGGGAGACTTCACTAAACACAAATTTTAGTGTTTTAAAACAGTAAAACATATTACAACAATAATATAGTCCATAAAAGTGCCGTTCGTTTGTAAAAAAATGCAAAAAACGTCACTTTTACTTAAAATATCATCATTGTAATACAATTTACCAGTATGAAACACTAATATTTGAGTTCAGCGAAGTCTCCCGAGTAAAACAGTACCCCCCATGTACAGGTTTTATGGTGTCTTGGAGAGTTACAGGGTCAAATATAGTGCTTGCGAATTAAATTCTCTGCACTTTCTCCCTGTGTTATCAGGTATGTCAATCAAATTTGAATTAATCAAATCACCTAATTATGTTAAAAGATTACTTAAATATACAGGTAGAATTTTAATATATATGCATTTATAGGTATTTAAATTCTACGTGTATACTAATGTAATCTTTTATGTAATTATATGTATTTATCTATATATATATATATTTGCGGTTATTTGCATTTTATATATAGATAGATATATATAGAATGTCATTCTAAGTGTAGTTTGTTACCAATATATATATATTAATAACAAAATACAGTTAGAATGAAATTACATATGTATATATAATTTATATTAAATTTTGTTTTAATATTTTATTTATTAATTTTATTATTTTATTTATTTATTATTGTAATTATACGTATTTATATATATAATATATGTGTATATATCTATTATATATATATAATATATGTATATTATATATATGTAACGTCATTCTACGTGTATTTTAATACTAATATATGTACTTATATTAGTATTAAAATACACTATGTATGACGTTAAATATATATAATATGTATATATATAATATATATATATACATATATTATATATATATATATATATATATATATATATATATATATATATATATATATATATATACAAATATATTTATTTTAATTTTAAACATGTCTAATATTTTTTTTTTTTTACAGTACCTACCAGCAGGGGGACTGTCTGATATTTTAGACAGTCCCCCTGCTGGCAGATCCACAGCCAGCTATAGGGGGCCATGTGATCGCTCTTTGAGAGCGATCACATCCCCGGGGGCCTGATTTGCCGTGGGGGGGCTGCCTGGGCTGTCAGGCAGTCTCCCGAAGCGGAGCGCCGGGAAGGTAAGTATCCCGGGTGCTCCAGGGCTGCAAGCTGTTACGACGTTCTATACCGTCGCAACGGCATTAAAGCCCACTTAAAGCGCGACGGCATAGAACGTCGTAACGGCGTTAAGGGGTTAATCAGTGACTAATACACCCAAAGAAGAGTACAGGAATAGCGTGTATAGTGCACTTATAGATGCATAGTATCCAATAAAACATCTTTTATTTCTTAAATAATAAAATATTCTGCACAGACAGCCATTATTATTATTATTTAAGAAATAAAAGTTTAGTTTTATTTGATACCATATATCTATAAGTGCACTATACACGCTATTCCTTTACTATTCTTTGGGTGTATTATTCACTGATGAAGACTCTTTTGTTTGTTTGGTTCATGGCAGTTTATTAGTAGGGGTTATCCCCCATATATGAGCATTCTAATCATAAGTAATCTGGCTAATTTTTTGTTTCTTTCTTGTTTTGCTTTTTATATGTTATAATCATGCAATATAATATACGCCTAGGAAAGTTATTTTCAATCGTTAGCTATGCCAGTTATATTGATAGCAGAATTATATCATCTTCTGTTTGTTGTCTGTTCACTATTGTGCAACTGCCATAAGGACTATAATCACTTTGCATCATTACAAAGTGTTTGGTGTTTAGAGCACCCTAAACCAATTGTATTTCTTAAAGTGTAATAGCAGAATAAGTTTGTAAAAAATGCTGCCACTATAGGACATCCCACTATGGCTGTCAATCAGGCATCCCTGAAAATGTAAAGGGGCACTATAGTCACCAGAACAACTACAGCTTAGTGCATTTGTTCTGGTGAGTATAATCATTCCTTCAGGCTTTTTGCTGTTAACACTGTATTTTCAGAGAAAATGCAGTGTTTACATTACAGCCTAGCAATAACTCCACTGGCCACTCCTCAGATGGCTGCTAGAGGGGCTTACTGGAGCAGTGCTGCACAGTGAGCAGCACTGCCATTCAGTGTCTCCACCCTCTTTATGCAGACACTGAAATTTCCTCATATAGATGCATTGATTGAATTCATCTCACTGAGGAGATGCTGATTGGCCAAGGCTGTGTTTGACTTGTGCTGGCTCTGTCCCTGATCATCCTCCTTGACAGTCTCAGCCAATCCTATGGGAACGCATTGTAATTGGTTCAGACCACCAATTCTGATGATGACAGCAGGCAGTTTCAGAGGCAGACAGGGGCGCAGCTGCAGACTTGAATACAAGTAAGATTTTACTATATTTAGGGAAGCTAGGGGGGCTAGATGGTGGTTTTAACACTATAGGGTCAGGAGTACATGTTTATGTTCCTGACCCTATAGTGTCCCTTTAAATTCTAAAAAATTGTATACAGTATATACAATATAAGTTAATAAGATCAAAATGAACATACATGTATATTCTATATAGGTGTATAAAATCACAATACAATATAAAATTAATATGCACCTATGTGCAAAAGATGAAAAATAGTCCAAAGATGGTCATTAAAAAATATAGTAAATATGCTGGACTTGATAATAATGATGTTGAAGGTGCAGAACTGTGATATTCTTTTGAATAAAATATTCTTATTAGTGCAGTAAGCACATGAATAAATGAATATCATTGAATGCTATAAATGTATTTAATACTTTAAAATTAAATAAACATAATGCCACAAAAAAGGGATAACTAAATGTCCACAACGATAGTCCACTAATTCAAGACGCGTTTCTCCCGATGGCTTCTTCAGTTGGATGAATGTTGAGTCCGTCTTGGCACTTTTTTTATATCCATACATGATGCGTTCCACCACTTCTTCCTGTTTTTGGCTATTCACAATGGGAAGAATTACATAACATCTCACCCATGCTTGTAATTATGAATTATTAGTTCCATATGTGTTTCCTTTGGCGTTCCACCTGGGGAAGTCTGATACATATAGGACTGTACTTATTAATAATAAGTGGAAAGCTCTTTTCGTCCCAACTTTATACAATTGCTTAAAGGACCATTATAGACACCCAGACCACTTCAGCTTAATGAAGTGGTCTGGGTGCCAGGTCCATCTAGGATTAACCCTTTCTGCTGTAAACATAGCAGTTTCAGATAAACTGCTATGTTTACAAATGGGTTAATCCAGCCTCTAGTGGCTGTCTCATTGACAGCCGCTAAAGGCGCTTCCGCGCTTCTCACTGTGATTTTCACAGTTAGAAGACGCCAGTGTCCATAGGAAAGCATTGAGAGTGTTTTCCTGTGGACTGGCTGAATATGTGTGCGGCTCGTGCCGCGCATGCCATTCAGCCGATGACTGGGAGAGGAGGAGGAGAGTCCCCAGCGCCGAGGGAGCACGGCGCTGGAAAAAAGGTAAGGGATTAACTCCTTCCTCACCCTAGAGCCTGGCCGGAGGGGGGCCCACAGGGTGAGAGGGACCCAAGGACCCTATAGAACCAGGAAAACGAGTATGTTTTCCTGGCACTATAGTGGCCCTTTAATTTCTCTTTATGAGTAAAAACGTGAAAACAAACTCATGTATAAAATTCTGAAAAGCACCCAGGTATTGCTTAAAATATACAGTGATATACTTATACACTTTTAATCAGCATCATATATATGTTATTATTCTGCATTCTTTAACCCCTTAATGACAGAGGACGGACCAGGTCCATCAATCTGGGGAAGTACTTAACGCTGGATGACGGACCCGGTCTGTCATGCACTAAAATTAACCCCAATCAGTGGCAGGCCAGCAACAGCAAATCGCGATGTCCCTGCCCACGTGATCGCTGTGACAGCCAGTGACAGCGGTCACAATGCTGCTGGGATATCAGATCCACCTCCCTCCACATCTTGTGGGTCTTTGAAGTGGAGAGAGACAGATCGTTGTTATTTTGTGTCCCTGAAGACAATCATTTCTTTCAGATAAGGTTCTGAGTCCTATATACCCTTCTTTTAAAAAAAAAATGAACCCTTTCCCTGCTGATTGATCTCTGCCAGCAGTGATCAAAATACAGATCATAGTACTTTACTGTGATCTAGTTTTTTTTTTTGTTTTGTTTTTTACCCTCAGGGGTTAAATTTGATTTTTTTAGTAACCCTAAGGGGTTAAATTGTAGTATTTTATTTTATTAATGTGTGATTTTAGTTAGTTGGGATGGGTGGAATTTAGTGTGAATTGGGGAATTTAGTTATAAGCTAGTTAGGGGTGAAAAAAAAAAGTTTAGTTATTTAGATTTTAGTTATTTAAAGTTTATTACCGTAGTACACAATGCTTAGTAAGTATAGCACAGAGGAAGCTTATGCCCTGTTGGCGGCCGACTCAGAGGCGACCAACACTGCCTCAGAGAGTGATGTGGGGAGTGACGCAGGGGACGGGGACTTTGTGCCAGATACTGCAGGACCATCAAGAAAAATAGCTGATTCCCCTGATGCTGATCGTGGCGCAGATGACTGGGTACCCCCTAATTTTTCACTAGACATCCCAGAGTTCACTGCCGATCCTGGCATACAGGCTGACCTGTCTGGCTATAATGCACTGGATTGTATGCAGCTGTTTTTGGGGGATGATATTTTTGGGGAGATCATCACCCAGACTAGGGATGCACCGAAATGAAAATTCTGGGCAGAAAACTGAATATTCAGGTTGCCCTTGGCCGAAAACTGAAAACGAACATTACTTTTTTCCTCAAATGATTTTAAAAACATTTTTTTCCTAAAATTTTAGTAGTAGTAGACTTTGTAATGAATTTAATTTATCTAATCTGAAAAACTTCCCTTCTCCCTTCTCTTGTAGTGCCCCCCCCGCTTAATGTTCCTCTCCCCTCTCTCTTTTTTAATGTTTTTTCTCCCCCCTCCCAGTCCCATGTTGTTCTCCCCTCCTCCCCTGTCCCATAGTGTTCTTCTCTCCATCCCCTGTCCCATTGTGTTCTTTTCCCCCTCCCCTGTCCCATAGTGTTCTTTTCCCCCTCCCCTGTCCCATAGTGTTCTTTCCCCTCTCCCCTGTCCCATAGTGTTCTTTCCCCTCTCCCCTGTCCCATAGTGTTCTTTCCCACCTCCCCTGTCCCATAGTGTTCTTTCCCACCTCCCCTGTCCCACAGTGTTCTTTCCCACCTCCCCTGTCCCATAGTGTTCTTTTCCACCTCCCCTGTCCCACAGTGTTCTTTCCCACCTCCCCTGTCCCATAGTGTTCTTTCCCCCCTCCCCATCCCATAGTGTTCTCCCCCCTCCCCTGTCCCATAGTGTTCATTCACCGCCCTGTCCCAAGTGAAGTATTGTTGACTTTTCATGTTATCATTACTATCTTTCATTGTGATATATACTCATCTGAATTGTTAATGCAAGCATGTCTGTTAAACTATGCATTACAAAAATATTTTTTTTTGGCAAATTTGACCCGTTTTCAGCCGAAACCGGATGGGCCCATTTTCAGCCGGAAATTTCGGCAGCCGAAATTTCAGAGCATCCCTAACCCAGACTGATCTCTACGATGAGCAGTATCTGGCACACAATCAAGAGTCTCTTATCGCCCAGAAAGAGAGTTGTAACCCAGCCAGTATGCCAGAATTTAAACAATTCTGGGCACTGACAGTGCTTATGGGGATAATTAAAAAAGCCCACCATTAGATTGTATTGGTCTAAAAACCCCATTTGCAAAACCCCCATTTTTCCCCAGACAATGAGTAGGGATAAAATATGAAGACATACTGCGATTTACACTTAATGACAATACGAAGTGCCCCCCAGAAGGTCATCTGCAGTATGATCTATATAAAATACGCCCTCTAATTGCCCACTTTAACAAAAAAATTGCCAAGAATGGGGTACATTTACGTTTAGTCATATAATGTAACTAAACCCACATTATTTTTCGCCTAGGTGAGGTGTTTTTAAAGAAAATTATTACAATCTCTAAGATTTGAAATCATTGTTTAGTGAATAAGCGAGTGCGCTGGATTCTGTATTTTGTATATTTTGGCCCCAGCAGCACCCTATAATGTATGCATGTTCAGGTGAGTGCAGCCCTCCTGGTTTATTTTATATACATAAGTATATACGTATATCACTATATATATACCTATATAGAAATAAAAATAATACAAAAAATTATATATACATATATATATTTAATAAATCCAATATCCCCCGCACTCACGCTTAGTAGATTTCCAATGTGCCGGGTGCCATAGCCTGGACTCCAATAGCACAGTATGCCAAAAAAACAGCTGCTCACCGGTCTTTAGAAGTTCCAATATTTTATTAAGTATAAGTTAAAATGAGAGACCAACGTTTCAGTCCCCGCTCGGGACTTTCCTCAGGGTAACAAAACAACATAACATTGTAAATGCTTTCCTATGAGACTGGCTGAATGCGCGCGCGGCTCTTGCCGCGCATGCACATTTAGCTGAGGAGGAGGAGAGCTGGAGAAAGAGGTAAGTTTAACCCCTTCCTCCCCCTAGAGCCCGGCTAATGGCTAATTTGACATGGTGGGCTGCCCGAATTCTGATCATATGGCTTTAGCAAATATGAGAATTCCCATTGTGATTGGAATTCGGTAATCTGGACAAAATACGATATTTACTAAATAACCCCACTAGTTATGGATCTATCCGACAATATGTAATATTTTTGTTTTAAATACACCTAACCTAGTCAAGAATAATGTGGGTTTATCTGCAGTACAATGTTAAAGGACCACTCTAGGCACCCAGACCACTTCAGCTTAATGAAGTGGTCAGGGTGCCAGGTCCTTCTAGAGTTAACCCATTTTTTTATAAACATAGCAGTTTCAGAGAAACTGCTATGTTTGTGAATGGGTTAAGCCTTCCCCTATTTCCTCTAGTGGCTGTCTCATTGACAGCCGCTAGAGGCGCTTGCGTGATTCTCACTGTGAAAATCACAGTGAGAGCACGCAAGCGTCCATGTGACCGGCTGAATGCGCGCGCAGCTCGTGCCGCGCGTGCGCATTCAGCTGACGGGGAGGAGAAGAGGAGGATCGGAGGAGGAGAGCTCTCCGCCCACCGCTGGAAAAAGGTAAGTTTTAAACACTTTCCCCTTTCCAGAGCCCGGCGGGAGGGGGTCCCTGAGGGTGGGGGCACCCTCAGGGCACTCTAGTGCCAGGAAAACGAGTATGTTTTCCTGGCACTAGAGTGGTCCTTTAAATATGGCCCTGGAATGAGACAACTGTGACAGATAGGGGTGCAAAACTGGGGTGTTGGCCTCGAAAATATTTATATATGAAACCCCAAGCTGCACTTATCAATCATACATTAAAATGGTACTGTTGGGACCAAATTATAAAACATATAGGATCAAGCACACTAACTCTCAACTATATTTATATATAAAACAAAGAAGGCCTTACTTACCTAGGGGTTATTTTTGAACCCCTAAGGGGTAAGTGTAACACCATCTAAAGCACTACGCACTTTCTACTATTTGGTATTTTTTTTACCATTTTAGTTAGTTTTGTAAAATTAGAATCATAATCAATGATTTGAAGATTACTTATTAATAATAATGCATTGTCTCCCAGATCATCAGACATACTTCTTGGGATCCCTGTATGACAGAATATCCAATAATTGTTACCCAGAAAAGATACTAATAATGTCGATTGAGAAAAGAATGAAAGAATGTTAACTATACCTTTGGTAATTAGCATATGTTTCATGCATATTGCTCTGTAGTACTCCCATATTATTTTTGTGTGGTGGGGGACCCTAAGGAGCATAGGAGTTTTATTTGCCAGTTTTCTGCATATTTGGCGTTGGTTTTAGAATATTGCACATGTAACAATCAGCCAGGCATCTTAAAAGGTGAGGGTTTGACAGCCATCTCAAGTAGCAGCATTTTTCCAGGCCTCTTTTTTGCAGTGCAAACTCTAAACTATTATTGCATTTACGTCAGGGTGGTGCTCCTTAGCTACCAATTAGACTTGTGCACGCACTGCATTGTGGAAAAATTCAGTTCGGCTGAACCATCTCTTCCAAAAATTCATGTAATTCAGGACTTCCAACACTTCATTTGATGGTGCTCGTCCAAATATTGTTCATAAAAAAATATTCAGGAAATAATTTGGACAGACAAAAAAGGCTGAGAAAATGGGTCAAGCTGTGTAGTGCAAAATATATACATGATGTCAATTATGTGATTATATATTTTATAGTACACGGATAGGTGCATTATTCTGATATTTGGCTCACAGATCAAGTGAGAAAGAGTAACCAATAGAGGGAAAAAGAGGATGATATTCATTAAACATAATATGGATATATATAATATAAATAAAGTTGTTGTTTTTTTGTTTGATTTTCCTTCTTATTTCCCTATTTTGGTCACTTCTCACTTGATCTCACTAAAATCAACATTTAGTGGCTGTCCCCCATGAATCTTTTTCCCCATCAATCATTTTTTTATTAAATTTTTTGGGGCAGAAGGGCGAAACTCCGATTTCCATGGCAAAGAAACATGCTCATCCCTCACGCTAGTCATCTTCTTGGTTATATGACCGTATGGGAAATAATTATAATTTACTGTTGTATTGAATGTAGCCTGTCCAGATGCAACCAAATGCTGAAATCTGGAACTCAATTTTGGAAATATGCAATGAAATAAATAGTATGTGCTTATTAGAGTTACTGATTTTAATGCTACTGAAGGAGTTGTGCATCTTTGGTTGAAATAATCCAATTAGAACCATATTTGCCTTTGATAATGTGAGAATTTAACTGGAATTGCACATTTGAACCAAGTTGAGTCCTGTGTGAATAACCCTGAATGGGTTCTTACACATTAAACACTGAACTAAAAACTTTACTAAAAATATCTATATATTGGTTAAAATACGTATTTTTTCCTAGCTGGGAAAGTAGCCAACCTAGTAAATATTAGTCAAATAGGTCTGGTATGCCTAGTGCAACACACAGGGATGAGGGAGTCTGACTTGAAGTGAAGAGCTCAAAAACTGGATATAGGCAGAAATTTCACCAAAAACTGTCTGAAATGTGTAATATTGTGATTAACACTGTAAATCCCGTGTCATGGATCCAGGAGCTAGTTCACTTAAAAAAGGCTTTGTTAAAATTCAGGATGAAAAAACATAAAATTTGTATATATGGTGTGTATACCTTTAAATCTGTTACGAACAGGATAAAAATTAGGTATACGCCAAATACTTCTAGCAAACAGAAAATTAAAATCACCTTCAAGTATAGGAGACTGTTTCCTATGATGTGAGAAATCAGTGTAACACTGATGCGAGATGGCACAACAATATATATAGGGTGTCTGTATCTTTAAATTTATGATCCTTGAATAAATAGAGTATATATCAAATGATGTACTTTGGAGTACAGATATATATATATTATAAGGTAAAAATATAAATGACTGTATTTCATAAAATTGATACAATTCAATAAAGTCCAATGAATTCCAGATAAAGTTTAAAAATACTTCAAAATTTATTAGAAAAAAGGCGCCTATATCAGGGCATTCAAAGTGGTGAAATAAAAATATATAAAAACTGCATAAAAATGATTAAATATAAGTCAGGGACGTATTGCAAGATTGTTACCAGCACATCTGTGTAGGTTGTTCCGTTTTCATAGTGAGGACCGATTAGGATGGATATGGATAGTATGTTGCTCTCTCTGCCGGCTGTTTGTGAGGTTGGCGTGCGTCCCAGACCTCACTCTGGATGATGCACGCTGTTGGCCGGCGGGTCCCCCAGATCTCGGAACACTCTACGTTGGATGGAAGAATACTGCAGCTGGATTTTTTGATCTGCGTCCGTACCCTGCTTGTTTCCTTGTGGTCTAGTAAATATTAGACCAAATGTAAAATGAAATGGGAAATAAATTCCCTCAAAATTTAGAATTAGTTTGATTTCTGAAATCAATAGAATAGTTTAATTTGTAAAAAAAAAAAAAAATTTGCAGTGTTTTATTCACAAAATTTGTAATACTAAAATAGTTATTTTTCTTGGTTGATATGCATCAGAAACTAAATCAATATAGCAAAAATATAGTAAATTACAAAGCTAAAATGTATACAGCAGTTCAGCCTTCACTGTTCTTATTTGGTAGAATATTGCACTTGTTTGTTTCCTTAGATAAATAAACTGATTGGTGGGTATTAAAACAAATTAAAACAAATAAGTGCCTATTGAGGGAGGCAGAGTGAGTGTAAATGGGAGCAAGGGGTGAGCAAGACTTCCTCTTGCAGGTACACTCCTGCAAGGGAGAAAATGTATACATCTATCAAGAGCATACTATGTTTTGACGACAGGTGTAATGTTTGCACAGAATCAACATTCCAGGCTGCATAAATCACTTGTGCCAGAGGAATAACTAACCTCCTACATAAACATTAAGATATCTCAAGCTGAAATGCTGCACACACAGACTCCTACCACCATGACTACTTAAAAAAAGCAGCAATGATCATATCATTGGAGTAACACTTTAATAATCAAACCCTGTAAATATGTGTTCACTTTGATACACAGTGAAACCATTTTGTTTACACTTATGTGTTATCCTGTGATGTCATGATCTAATTTAAAACGTGCTTATCTACCAAAAAACTATGTAGAACATTGCACAATAGAAAAGTAATATCTATGTGGTTCAACTGTTTAAAACTACATTTACATTTGTAGGATGCATTGGGTAAAAACATCAAAGCACCCAATGTTTAGGTATAGCTAAATGTAACTTTAATGATTTCATTATTTTATGTTATCATTTGTGTAAGATTTTATCAGCAATATGTAGTGACTAATTGATAAATGTATATTTATGTTTCAGTGGCAGCGTATAACCGTAACTCTGGTTGAAAAAGTCCAAATGATTGCAGTAATCCTTGGATCTCTCTTCTTAGTATCTAGTGTTACATGGCTTCTCTGGTCAGCATTTAGCCCTTACGCCGTATGGCAAAGAAAGGATATCCTATTTCAGATCTGCTATGGAATGTATGGCTTCATGGATTTAGTTTGCATAGGTGAGTTTGTATGTACTACAACAGCCATTACAAATTATCGAGGCTTAAAAAAGTTGCAATAATGGATGTTCTGTATAATTTACTTTACTTGCTCCTGGCAGATGCAATAATCTGGAGCCATGTTATCATTATACTCTCATGTATGCATAAGAACACAAAATAGGGTGCGTGGCCTACAGAGCTAAGCGAACGGACGTGTCTCCCTTGAGCTTCGTTAGGGCCTGGGAGAATACCGAAGAAAAAAGCCACAAAACCGACATTCACAGCGAACAACTCAACACCCCCCCCCCCCCCCCCCCACACAAACACACACAGAACAATGGGGCGCAAACACAAGAAGATTCACCATCCAAAGGCTCCCCGGCAACGAGATATCCGGCTATCCTTTGAGAGGCCGGCGGCACAGCACCAGCCCAAAATGGCACCGGAGGAGCAGGGGACGCCGGAGCCATCAGAGGCCTCCCAGGAGGAGGATGATCCGCCGAGCTCTCCCCGATCAGGAGTGGAGTCTGGCATGTCGGAGTCCGACGACGACGAGACACCCTCCACAAAGGGAGATATTAGGAGGCTACTGACCGACCTCCGGAAGGTCTGGAAGGAAGACCTCCAGGCAGCCCAGGCAGAAATAGGGGAGATCCGCCACAGAGTACAAGAGATAGAAGAAAGGGAGGCCTCCAGTAAGAAACACACACAAATCACAGACAACAGACTGGACGGCCTCTCCTCCCAAGTGCAACAACTGACCCAAGCAGTGACTACCCTAGAAACACGCCACAGACAAAAAAATCTGCGCCTCAGAGGAGTCTCAGAAAAAATACCCGAAGAGTCGATACTTACCGTTGTAAGGGACCTGATACTATGGGCATAAAGGGCACCCCTGCCCAACACACGATCACCTCGGCATTCAGGGTGAGGAAGTCTGCCACGGCCCCAAGTGCCGCGCCTAGAGACGTCATAGCCGTAACTAGAGATATATCGGTGAAAACAGCGATTATGAAATGCTCCCGAGAGCAGGGACCGGCACAACATAAGGGTCAGGTGGTCTCAATATTCGCGGATATACCATTCTCTGTCCTAACAGAAAGGAGGAAGCTGGCCCCAACCGCCAGAAGACTCAGAGACAACTCTATAAGGTGACGCTGGGGACTAGGGGGCGCACTAGTGGTGACATGCCAATGACACTGACATCAGCAGAGGACCCAGAGCCACTACTGCAAAGGCTCGGGCTCACGGCTCACACACAAGCCACCGCTGCAGAGACACCCTTAGAGACACTTAAGAAAGACCGGTTCCCACAATCCCCAGCACAGGAACCGCGAGGGAGCATGGTAGAGAGACCTCCTCCTTCAGCCCTCAGCGAGTCAGCATTAGTGACAGACAGCCTGACAGGAGTGCCGCCGGAGCAGTGTTGAGAGTGAACTCTAGCCCCATACACACACTGCCCCCACACACACACCATACACATTCACACACTGCGCTCCATACACACACTGCCCCCACACACACACCATACACATTCACACACTGCCCCCCCATACACACATTGCCCCATACACACACTATACACATTTACACATTGCCCCCCACAAACATACACAGCCCCTCATACACACATTGCTGCACACACACATACACAGCCCCCCCATACACACATTTCCCCACACACCCTACACATTCACACCGTACACCCCCCACACACACACACACATACACTGAACCTTTCACACACACTGCACCCCTCACACACACTGAACCTTTCACACACACTGCACCCCTCACACATTGCACCACTGCTCCTATGCCCTACTACAGCCCCATATCCCAGCAGACCCCATGTAAGTTGTCAAACTGTTCTTAAACGGTTTGACTACTTACTCTGGGAGGAGGTCCTGGCACTCCTTGCACCATAACCACTACACAGAGCAATAGTGGTTATTGTGCATGGATTTTTTTCTTTAAATAATCTACAAGTGCCCCTCCCGGGATTAGGCTCTGGATCCACCACTGGTATATGACATGTATATTAATGTGTGTATTAGTTATATATATATAATTATGCCTGTTATATTTACACATTTATTAATGTACATTTATATATGCATAATACACAGAGAAATGTCATTAATATGTACCATATGTAATGAGCAGATATTGGCCCAGTCTTGTTGCTAGGTGCATACTCCAGAACAATAACATATTTAAAGTGAAGAGCACACCCACAGGACTTCAAAATAAACAAGAGAATGTCAATTTTTTTTTACAGTTGTGCCCTACATACATTCACCATTTCAGTCCCTTTACCAAGCTTTCCTTAATATGTCAAGGTAGTTGGACTGAAACATTGATTACATGCAAAGGCACGTCTGCTTAACCCCTTAAGACCGCAGGACGTACTATGCCGTCCTTATTTTGGTGGCTCTAAAAGCCGCAGGACGGCATAGTACGTCCTGCGATCTTATGTACTTACCCGGTCGCCGGCGATCGCGGTATGGGGGACTTACCTGGGAGCCCAGGGAGTCCCCCTGCGTCCTCTTCAGCCGCCCAGGGCCATGTGATCGCGAGGTCCTTGCGAGGACCCCGCGATCACATGGACGGCATAGCCGTCCAAGGCATTGCCAGCAGGGGGAGTGCCTGTAATGACAGGTATTCCCCCTGCTGTCTGAAAAAAAAATAAAAAATGTTAAAACAGTGTAAAAATAAATTATATATACTTAGATCATATATATATTTATTATATATATGATCTAAGTATATATATATACACACATATACACACATACACATAAATATGCATACACTGTCTACGTGTATTTTAATATTAATATATACATAATTATATATATATATTAATATCAAAATACACGTACAATGATATTGATTAAATATATATATAATTTTCATTATATATATATTTATATATAATAAAAAATAAATAAATATATAAATACGTTAAAAAAATAAATAAAACAATAATAAAAAAATAATTAAAAAAATAGATAAAAAATATATAAACATGCGTAATTTCGTTCTAACTGTATTTTAAAATTAATATATATATATTGATATCAAAATACATGTAGAACGAAATAATATATATATCTATATACATAAGTATATACGTATATATCACTATGTATATACCTATATATAAATAAAAATAATTAAAAAAAATTATATACATATATATACACACATATATATATATACACACATATATATATAATAATTCTACGCATATATTTATGTAATAATTTTACATAATTAGGTCATTTTATTAATTACAATTTGCAGGACCTGCCTGCCAACCCAGGCCAAAAGTTCAGGGAATTACATTGTCTAGCACTATATTTAACTCTGTAACTTTCCAAGACACCATGAAACCTGTACATGGGGGGTACTGTTTTACTCGGAAGACTTCGCTGAACACAAATATTAGTGTTTCAAAACAGTAAAATATATTACAACGACGATATCGTCAGTGACAGTGACATTTTTTGCATTTTTCACACACAAATGGCACTTACACTGACGATATAATTGTTGTGATACGTTTTACTGTTTTGAAACACTAATATTTGTGTTCAGCGAAGTCTCCTGAGTATAACAGTACCCCTCATGTACAGGTTTTATGGTGTTTTCAAAAGTTACAGAGTCAAATATAAGGTTTGCGTTTCAGTTTTTTCACATTAAAATTCACCAGGTCGCCTTTGAGACCGTATGGTAGCCCAGGAATGAAAATTATCCCCATGATGGCATACCATTTGCAATAGTAGACAACCCAGGGTATTGCAAATAGGGTATGTTCAGTTTTTTTAGTAGCCACTTAGTCACAAACACTGGCCAAAATTTGCGTTCAAATTAGTTTTTTGCATTTTCAAATATTAACACTAACTTTGGCCAGTGTTTGTGACCAAGTGGCTACTAAAAAAGACTGGACATACTCAATTTGCAATACCTTAGGTTGTCTTCTTTTGCAAATGGTATGCCATCATGGGGGTAATTCTTATTTCTGGGCTACCATATGGTCTCAAAGGCAACGTAACCAATCTGGCGAATTTCAATGTAAAAAAACTGAAATATGTAACACGCTATATTTGACCCTGTAACTTCCCAAAACACCATAAAACCTGTACATAGGGGGTACTGTTTTACACGCGAGACATCGCTGAATACAAATATGTGTATTGTATTGCAGTAAAAGCAAACCGTATTATGACATTCACAGTTAGAATGTCACGTAGAACTAAAAAAATTTTAAAAAATTCTTATTTTCTCCCATTTTTTAAATATTTTTTTCATATTAAATTATGTTCCATACCTAAATATTTGATGTTAAACGAAAGCCCCGTTTCCCCTGAATAAAATGATATATAATAATGGGGGGTGCATTTAATATGAAAGAGGTGAATTATGGTTGGACAGACATATAGCGCAAATGCCAGGTTTTGTTTACGTTTTTTTGGATCACAACTTGTACATTTGGCTGCGGTCTTAAGGGGTTAAAATAAATCAGCACTTTTGTTTATTTTGAAGCCTATGAGTGCTTTTTTTACATTGGAGTAATCATTTTTAATTTTAAGTTCTCTTTTCTAACTCTGTATCTGCACACTATGCTGGCGTGACGCATTATGGGGCTGGTAAATATTTTTTTTCCAGGGCTGCTTTTAATTCCCAGTCCGGCCTTGATGACGTACCATATGCATTCATTGTAAGACAGGTTATGAGAAATGGTTAAGGTACAGAAAGCATGAGTGACAAATATGCTTCTAAAAAAATATGTAAACATTCAATGGAGTGATGAAGGCTGCTGACAAACATTCCTCTATTTGACCGTAGAAAATAAATTAAACTAGGGGTCCTTGCTTCTTCTCCTTTACATTTGGGAAGCACAGGGATCTCATGAAGTAAAACATACTTTTCATGGTCCGTGGTAACTAGCAAGAGCCCAATGAATAGCTATTTACTCTGTGAACATCAAGGTGTATGGCAGATCAAATTTCAGATAGAGATAGAAAAGTGATACTTTGTCACTTGACTACAAACTTCCAAACCATGACTTTATAAATGGGCCCATTAGAGACACAATTAAACAAGAAGCAATGTATAACCAGATTATTAGCCATCTTGGCCAAAGACCTTGAAATGCCAGCTAAGTGGGACATGTAAGATAACATTATCTTGATTTATAGATGCGTGAGAAGACCTTTAGTGTCCCAAAGTCAAGAATCACCCCTACCCCCCAGGAAGTTAATACTGGTGCTTGCAAACACAAAGCTCTTCTACGTGATACCAGACCAATGTCTGTATGATTTTGGAGTTCATATAATTACCCTTCCTGGAATAAAATGTAATTCTGGTTTAGATAACATGGCACACCAATTGCTCCTACACAAGCTATACATGCATCACAGCACTTGGCAATCAGTTTGCCTTAGCTAATAAACTATTTATTTACTATTCTATTTAGTTACACAAAGCAGAGCTGAAGAGGATGCACGATAAACTGCTCTCTCTCTGTTATCCTATTTCTCAGCATCTGCCACATTGTGACTCAAAGCAGATTCATGTGTTTACACAGTACATTTAGGGTAACTGTTAACCTTGTACAGGTGATTTAAAATACAAAAAGTATAGTGCCATTTTAACATTGACTGCCATTGTCAATCTGCGTTTATCTCTGTAGATCCATAGCAGAGACCCGACTGTGGTGACAAGTGATATAGAGATAGTCGATCTAGATCTATTATAACTGCATGAGAAGGCAGCCATACCATAGTGTTTTTTTTTGTTTTTTATCAGTAGCAGTCACTACAAATGTAATCATTGGGTGTAACTCCACAATGGTCATTCCATCTTTGAGAATCGCTAACTAAAAGTTTTAATTTTAGCTCAGTTTGCCATTGTTTAGTTGTAAAGAAAAATGAATCTTTTGTAAATAGTGCTTGAAACGTATTTATGTAAGCATCATATTTGGTAACATAGCCCCACATTATTAATGCTGTAACATATTTAATAGTTTATTGACTTTGTTTACAACATTATTAAAAAACGACATGTTATCTTAAATGTCTGTGGGCAAGATTAACTAGTCTGCAGTGTGTGACATTCATTGGCATTTCATTATAGTTTGGATTATGTCTAGCAATTACATAGCACTCTGACCATTTATGCATACCAATCATGATACCGGAGAAACTGACGGAAGCCAAGCACAGAGAGATGGACACAGGTTTCTTCAGGAAGGAAGAGATTCTTTATTGGATCACCGATCGGGACTCAGAGGGACTAGCGTCACCAAAATACAGCAAAGTCTGAGCCCCGGACAATAGTGCAGGCTCCTTATATAGGCATATAACTCCTCCCATATTAAGCTCCACCCGCACATTCTCTTAACCAATCAATACAAATAAGAATTAACTTCCTGTTTGACCGCATGGCTTGTCCAGCACAATGGAGGAGGGGGAATACTATATCCTGTATTCTTGCACATGCTCCGTACACTACTGATCGTATCTTGCCTCGTGCATCCAACTGATCGATACGTCAGCATATGCACGTACACATGCCACGTGGTAATCTCGGCCTACTAAATTTATTTTTACCGAGATTCCACCACATTCCCCCCTTTGATGCCTCTTGATATTTTACAATTACTTGAGGCATCACATAACCTTAGTTTTGCTTACACCGCAAGTTACCTTGAACCAGACCAGACTTATCTTATGATGTGAATCTTCAACATTCATCTTCCTGCATTGGTTCTCCTTGATCTAGAGCCTTATACTTATATATCGCCATTATCTGTGCGGCAGCCTTCCTCTCTGCTATACTTCCTATCAGGCTTTGCACAGACCTAACTACTAAGGGTATAAGACACGGTAGGAGTAGACACAACAGTAAAATCAGTAGGACTCCACCTACCACTGCCTTAAGCCCTCCAAACCACTCATACCAGCTACCAAACCAACTACTTGGATTGTACCCTTTCCATACCTGAGTAGGCACATGCGCTAGTTTAACCATATGGCTAGTAAGCTCAGCTATTGCTTGCCCTTCGTCGTCTATTTGAAGACAGCAATTGCTTAGGTTAAACTTCCCACATACACCTCCCTCTACTGCCAAAAGGTAATCCAAGGCTAATCTATTCTGGTATACTGCTGTCCTCATCCTGGTATTATGTTTCACTAGAAGATTGAGCGCTTGTGATGTCTCATTTGTGATAATCTCAACCACCGCCTGTAATCTTATAATACGGTTGAGCATATAAATAGGGGTTCTATAACCAAAGGTACCATCCTCAGCCCACGTGGCTGGCCCATAATAATCTATGATACGCTGGGGAGGCCATTCATTATCTTCCCAGGTACCTATCTCTATGGGTCCCCTTTTCTTCCTATGATTCACATCATACACTTTAACACCTAAAGTCTCACCTGTTTCAATAGGTAACAAGAAGAAGGATGGTTTGAGCATACCCAACACACATGCCCCTTCCCAGTCCTGTGGCAGCTCCGAATAGGCCTTCTTACCACAGATCCAGTACAAATTTGCTGGGGCTCTCCAGGTAGATGTGATGGATAAATCAAACCACACATCCTTTAAACTGGCATATCTAGCAAACGGGTTAGATGGTTCTGAGACATTTGAAGCCGACCACCAAGTTGTATTTTTAGTATCATCATCATAAGCTTTTTGCCCTAGACAAGTTAATTCTCCTACAGAAGTATTATACATTATTCCTTTCCTTGCTATGCAAACATAACCTATGATGGAGGTCTTTAATCTCCACTCAGATTTACCTCTAACACTCAAATGATAATCGGCTGGTGCAGATATTAGTTGGTCAACTGCCTCAGAACCGGACATTACCTCCTTTGCTTCCCAAGGCCATTGGTCTCCCATGTTAGTACCTCCACACACATAGCAGTTGGTAACATTAAGACTACCGGCAATACTTTCAGCTAGGTCAATGAACAGGTTCTTAGCGCTATGGGGGATCTTATTATCTATACTCATCTCTTCATAAAAGGAGTGGTATACTTGATGAGTCTGGGAGGATACCGTATCAGTCTCTATCCCTATAAACAATAATGTCCCAGGATCTAAACCCGTCCCGTATATCTGAAACCCAAATAAATTGCCATACTTATCTAGGAACTTGTCGGGATTATTAATAAGTATATGGACTGGGTTGCATTCCATAGACTTACAATATGGGCTAGTCGGCAACTTAGTCACTATCATGTCTTTATCTACTGTCTGTCCCCAAGTCGCCCACCCCACACAAGACCAATATGGGCAAAAGTTATAGTCTTTATTTGGGCATCTAGGACTCACATATTTATTTTTGCTACTGGGACAAAGGTATTTATCGTTAGACCCATACGTCCTCTCCCATCTAAGATCCCCACATACATTCCACGGCTTTCTACCACTCGATATCGCTTTACACGCATCAAATAGCAGAACACCCGAAGAATGTACGGATTCTAACACCGTCTTGTTAATTAGGGTCCCCTGAGGATCTCCATTCCTGAGAGTCAACCAAATTGTACGAGGCTGATACTCCGGACTGAAGCACTTAGGTTCTCCTACTCCTAAATGGCATACACTATAGTCTATATTTAAGTATCTACATCTTGATACATCTCCTTTACATTCGTATTGTGAATGCCAAATTAGGGTTTGGGAAATATGGTTACCTGTTCTCGTAGTCTTAATGCATACCTCACAGCTAGGAGTGTCGGTACCTCTACCTTCCTGAATATAAAAACACATGTAAATAAACACAATCAAAAGCACATCTTTCGCCGTCATCCTCAGTCTTCGTCCGTGCGATGGAACCTCAGCTTCCAGGATGTGAGGGCTGCAGGGAATGGAGTTCTGCTCGTCTTCACAGGTGTCCCTTCGGGACTTTCCTGGCTTATACACTATGTGATGGTAAGAGGACAGGCTTTATTATGGCCTTCTCACTTACACCTGTAACAATAAAATTTGTAATCCACAATAATTCCTCGTTACTCCGACTGAGTAGTGCGTTTCAACCGGATCTTGCAGGGATTCTCTGGATCTGCTGTAACTTGCCAAGAATCGACTGCTGCTGGCTTAACCCTGGAGTGATGTATCCACGGAGTCACTTCGGCTACTTTTATCGCTGTAGGGGTAGACAAAAGAACAACATAAGGACCTCTCCACTTGGGCCCTAACGGTACATTATTCCACTCTTTAATCCACACTTGATCTCCTGGATGATAGCTATGAACAGGGGGATAAATATTCACAGGTAATCTATCTTGTACCCATTTCTGTACCTCCTCCATAGTCTTACCCAACTCTACAACCTGCTGCCGGGTAATTCCTTCTCCCAACTGACTCAAATCCCCCCTTAAGTTACCAAGTACGGGAGGTGGTCGTCCATACATAATTTCAAAAGGAGAGAGGCCCATCCTTCTGGTAGGGGTACTGCGGATTCGCAATAGAGCTATAGGTAAGAGAACGTTCCACTTAAGTTGGGTTTCCTGACACATTTTAGCCAACTGGTTCTTAATAGTTCTATTCATTCTCTCTACCTTACCAGAACTCTGGGGTCTATATGCAGTATGAAGCCTCCACTTTATACCAAGCATATGAGTCAGTTGTTGTAGGCACTGGTGAACAAAAGCTGGACCATTGTCCGATCCTATAGAACAGGGTAGTCCATATCGGGGTATTATTTCTCGTAACAGGAATCTCACAACTTCTCCTGCTTTCTCTGTACGAGTAGGACATGCTTCTACCCAACCTGAATAGGTGCACACAATTACTAACAGGTAACGATGTCCACCCGATTTAGGCATCACTGTAAAGTCTATTTGTAGATCGGACATGGGGAGTCCCCCCATAAACTGGACTCCTGGTGGCTTTACTGGTCCTTGTCTTGCATTATTCTTAGCACACGTTACACATCTGCGTACAATGGCCTGAGTCAAATTGGACAATCTTGGTATGTAGAAATGTTTCCGGAGAGATTCTTCAGTACTGTCTCTCCCAGAATGTGTCCCGTTATGATAATTTTGGACAATTTCTACCGCTAGCGATGCTGGTATAACTATTCTCCCATCTTCTAGCTGATACCACTTGTTCTCCAAATACTTTCCCGGTTCAGTCTTTAACCACTCCTCTTCTTGAGTTGTATAAACTGGAGTCCATTGAGACAGTGGAGTTGGTATAAGAGCAGCTATATGCCCCACATACTCCTGTCTTCCTGATTCAGCAGCACGCTTAGCTGCACTATCTGCCATCCGATTTCCCTTGGTTACATCACCATCTCCTCTCAGATGCGCTCGGCAATGTATGATACCGACTTCTTTCGGCTCCCACACTGCTTCCAATAGTTGTAGGATTTCAGCTGCGTATTTGATTTCTTTGCCTTCTGAATTCAGTAGTCCTCTTTCTTTATACAAAGCTCCGTGGGCATGAGTGGTTAAAAACGCATACTTAGAGTCCGTATAGATATTTACTCTTAAACCTTCAGCCAATTGTAACGCTCGTGTTAGTGCTATTAATTCTGCCTTTTGTGCTGATGTTCCTTTCGCCAGTGGCCGGGCTTCTATCACCTTGTCTATTGTTGTTACTGCATATCCTGCATAGCGGATCCCTTCTTTCACATAACTACTGCCGTCGGTATAATATTGAACATCGGGGTTCTGGATGGGAAAATCACGAAGATCTGGTCTACTTGAGAATACTTCATCCATTACTTCCAAACAATCATGTTGACTTTCAGTAGGTTGTGGCAAAAGGGTAGCTGGATTTAAGGTGTTTACAGTCTCTAAATGCACTCTTGGGTTTTCACACAACATTGCTTGATACTTGGTCATACGGCTGTTACTAAACCAATGATTTCCTTTGTAATCCAACAACGTCTGTACTGCATGTGGAACTCGTACATAAAGTTCTTGACCCAGAGTGAGTTTATCGGCTTCAGCTACTAGCAAGGCGGCTGCAGCTACGGCTCTTAGACAAGGTGGAAGTCCGCTGGCCACTGCATCCAGTTGCTTAGACATGTAGGCAACAGGTCTTTGCCATGATCCCAAGTACTGTGTCAATACTCCCACAGCCATTCTTCTTTGCTCGTGTACATATAAGTAGAATGGTCGTGTGTGATCAGGTAGACCTAATGCTGGGGCACTCATCAAAGCCTTCTTCACATCTTCAAATGCCGTTTGCTGTTCTTGGGTCCATAAGAAGGGGTCGTGCTCTGTACCTTTGATGGCTGCGTACAGAGGTTTTGCTAGTATCGCATAGCTGGGAATCCATATCCTACAGAAGCCTGCTGCCCCCAAGAATTCTCGCACTTGTCTTCTATTCTTGGGTATTGGTATTTGGCAGACAGCTTCTTTTCTCTCTGGCCCCATAATCCTTTGACCTTCAGAGATATGGAATCCCAGATACTTGACAGTTGGCAAACACAACTGAGCCTTCTTTCTAGACACCTTGTATCCTGCCTTCCAGAGAATGTGTAGTAGATCGTGCGTTGCTTGCTGACATTTTTCTTTTGTAACTGCTGCTATCAACAAGTCATCTACATACTGTAACAATACACACTCTCCTGGGATGGACTCGAAATCCAGTAGATCTTGACTTAGAGCTGAACCAAATAGGGTAGGTGAATTTTTAAACCCTTGGGGTAGTCTTGTCCAAGTCATTTGGCGTTTTGAGCCCGTTACAGCGTTCTCCCATTGGAAAGCGAAAATACATTGACTTTCTGTGGCAATTCGAAGGCAAAAGAAGGCATCTTTGAGATCTAAGACTGTGAAGTAAGTAGCCCCGCCCGGAATTAAAGCAAGCAGGTTATATGGATTGGGTACAACTAGATGTATACTAACAACCGCATCATTGACTGCTCTTAAGTCCTGCACAGGTCGATACTCATCTGTACCGGGCTTTTGAACAGGCAACAATGGGGTGTTCCAGGGGGAAGTACAGAATTTTAGGATACCATACCGTATGAATTTATCCAGATAGGATTGGATGTTCTTCTTAGCCTTCTGTGGGATGTGGTATTGTCTTAGGCTTACTGGATAAACCCCAAGTTTCAGTTCAATTTTTATAGGTGGAATATTGCGGGCCAGTCCTGGTGGGTTGTTCTCTGCCCAAACTCCTGGTATGTTAAACAATGTCTCATCACTCCTAGGGTTTTGGCTAGTCAACACTGTATAAAGTCGCCACTCTTCTTCCTTTGGTACGGATAAAGTCATAATACCTGAAGGTCCATTAAACTTTAAAGATGTTGTTCCATTTGGTAGGAACGTAATCTGCGCTTGTAATTTTGATAGCATATCACGTCCCAGCAATTGGACTGGACATTCAGGCATATAAAGGAATTGGTGTTTTACTACGTGGCCTCCCAATGTACAGAGTCGACTTTTAAGAACCGGTTTTTCAGCACTTCTTCCAGTTGCTCCTATCACAGTAATAGTCCTTCCAGATGGAGGAGCAACTAGATTAGTCACCACTGAATGTTCGGCACCAGTGTCGATCATGAACGCACTCCTTTTCCCCCCTATTGATACATCGACCATAGGCTCCGCTCGACCAAGGGGGATGGAGCCCGGTCGGTATCAATAGTCCTCCATGACCGTGTCAGCCAATCCTACGAAGTCCCTACCTTCTCTATCGCGGGACCTTTGCGCTGCTGGAATATATCTATCTTCCCTAACACTTCCTCTGTTCCCATTACTCCCTCTATAACCATTACTCCCTCCGGGGCCTCCTCTACCTCTCGCTCTGCCTCTAAAGTTTCCGTAACCTGACCTAGGTCTGTCTCTCTCAGACTGTTCTCTTCGCGGACACTCATTTCTCCAATGCCCTTCTTCCCTACAGTAAGCGCACTGATTCCTACTTAGAGGTTCCTCATTCCACTTACTATCGCCTCTATCCGGGCCCCGTCTATCTACGCCTGCGATCGCTACCGCTAGCATATCAGCCTTTTTACGCATCTTGCGCTCTTCCTCTTTCTTACTTTCTGTATCCCTGTTCATATAAACCTTATTAGCTACCTCCATTAGTTGGGTGATGGACATACCTGCAAACCCTTCTAACTTTTGTAACTTGCGCTTAATATCTCCGTATGCTTGGCTGACAAAGGCGGAGTTAACCATTCGGGAATTATCTGCGTCTTCCGGATTAAAGGGGGTGTACAAGCGGTACGCCTCCAATAATCGGTCATAAAAGACACTGGGCGCTTCATCGCTTTTCTGGATCACCTCAACTGTCTTCGACATGTTAATGGCTTTCTTTCCTCCTGCTTTCATGCCAGCAATTATAGCGTCTCTATAGGCTCTGAGTTGAACCATATCAGCACCATTTACGTTCCAATCGGGATCAGTATTGGGATAATGTGTTGCGGCCCATGCTGCTGGATTAGCTTGGTTCAAAGCACGGGCTCTATCTTCTAATGCTTTAATGGCTGCTTGATTTATTCTTGTCCTTTCCTCATTGTTAAATAAAGTCATTAGTAACTGCTGGCAATCAGCCCATGTCGGATTATGCGTCTGTACTATTGAGGTGAACAGATCAGTCATGGCTTGTGGTTTCTCAGTATACGAGGAATTATGGGTCTTCCAGTTTAAAAGGTCGGTAGTGGTAAATGGGACATATACGAAGACTGGGTCAGCGTGTGCCATTTGACCTGCGGCATCGATATAAGCTGACCCGGGATTTAGGCGAAGAGGCATCTGATAATGCTTTAATTGTTGGGCACCAGTCAACTGTCGGGTTTGGATGGGGCTACGTAGGGAAGCGTCAGTCATGGTTTCCGGTCGGGGAGAGATAGGGTATGGGGATGTGGGAGGTTGGTTTTGGGAAAAGGTCGTAAATAGAACACTTCGAGCCGAGCTAGATGAAGCTTGACCGGAAGTCTGAAGTGGCGCCAAATCAGGATATTCGTTTCTAATGGGGGTGGGTTCTGGTTCCGGAAGGGGAGATTTAGTACGAGGGGGGGTGGATCCTGTACTGGAGGAGGAAGCGGAAGTGGATGAGGGTAATGAGGGGAGGGGTGCAGGACTTCCTGCGTTTGCGTCACTTCCTCTTAACGGAAAGTAAGGGGGCGGCAAAGGGATCTCGGACTCAGGGGGCGTGTCCAAAATGGGCCTAACACCGATCCTAGTGGACGAACAAGTCCTAGCTACCATGAGGCGACACTGCTCCTCGTGGCATGTCTGGAGCCATTTTGGCGAGTCATTTACGGCCTGTCTCCAACAGTCAATATAAGGAAACTGGCCGTAAAGTTCAGGCCTACCTGATACAGCCACGTGTAAGCGCTGTACCAGAGTTAAATCCAAACTGCCACGTGGCGGCCATGCCGCAACCAAAGTAGGCCACTCCCTAGTGCACAAAGTAACTAAACGCACAGGAGACATCTTAACCCCAAAATCACAAGTTTTGAATCCCTTTTTAAAATTCTTCACCATACAACCTAAGGGATCCGGAATCGTTGACTGCGACGCACCCATACTTAACAATGGAACGTCGTCGACAACGAATACTATGCACGCGTACTATTCAACAGTCACACCCGTTTCCTCTGGCAACAGCACCACGTGGTACGGTTACCAAGTGAAACGTACACAATAACACAATAAACACTCAGGGAATTCCCGTACACACACAGCTGCTACACCAGTCACTATATAATCAATATTATGCCCTTTGGCGTAACTATACAGTCACCCACGCTATAATTCTCTATATACGAATTACCCGTCTATAACACACCCCAGTAACATCGTCTTTTACAAATAGCGGTTACAGTACGGTTAGCATAGGTCAAAGCACAAGTTAAGGTCACAATACAATTATTAGTGGTTATGGTGTTAAACATGCAATGGACGACAATGATTAGTACTTATTATACAATGTCAGTAAATATACAGGGTTATGGTACCGTGCACTATAATACAGCAACACACTATTAACACTCTCGCTAGACGGCTGAGCTCGCGCTATCTAACAAGATATACACTTTACTAAAACAATCGTTAACACATTTACAATTCCCAACTAAACTATTGGCCAGTACCTTGAATGGACTACCTAAAAACAATCTACATACGTTTTGGTTAGCCACACTGCCCAATCACCACATATATAGCGAGCTAGAGAACCGAATTTACACAGACGCCTCTTAGTCGCACTATACAACGAGCTAGAGGACCGAATTTACACAGACGCCTCTTAGTCGCACTATACAACGAGCTAGAGGACCGAATTTACACAGACGCCTCTTAGTCGTACTATCAAAAGTCTAGTGGGTTCCAAATTTACACGCCTTCCCACTTAGCCCAGATAGGATGAGAACTAGCGAACCGGATTTACACAGACGCCGCTTAGTCTCCCGGTCCCTCCGACCTAGCGAACAAAATATACACCCTAGAACGCTAGTCTAGACAAGACACCGGTGTCCGGCTAGGGCTTATTTTACACCAGAGCGCCCCGCCTGACTAACCAAATCAAACGGTCTGACTAAAGAGCGTTCGATCGAGCGGTGCGCCTTCGCTCCTTCCCTCCGACAGAGGGGGCAGATACACAGATTCAAAACCCCTTTGGGCCTACCGCACAATCGGTATACCCCTAGTGGGTCCTGCCGTCTAAAACAGCAGTTGTCTTACCTCCTCGTTCCTGAACCTGAGTTCACACTCATCGACGGGGACACCCCAGCACTTCTCACGTAGAGGCCGATGATCTCCTGGACAACAGACCAGTGGCGCCGAGACGAAGGGAGGTCCACGCAGAAGTTCAGGGGTGCAGCCGTAGAGAACGTGGGCAAAGATAGACCGTCTCACGCCTCTGCCTCTCAGCTACCGTTGAACGATGAGCTTCCCGGCCAATGCACCAAATGATACCGGAGAAACTGACGGAAGCCAAGCACAGAGAGATGGACACAGGTTTCTTCAGGAAGGAAGAGATTCTTTATTGGATCACCGATCGGGACTCAGAGGGACTAGCGTCACCAAAATACAGCAAAGTCTGAGCCCCGGACAATAGTGCAGGCTCCTTATATAGGCATATAACTCCTCCCATATTAAGCTCCACCCGCACATTCTCTTAACCAATCAATACAAATAAGAATTAACTTCCTGTTTGACCGCATGGCTTGTCCAGCACAATGGAGGAGGGGGAATACTATATCCTGTATTCTTGCACATGCTCCGTACACTACTGATCGTATCTTGCCTCGTGCATCCAACTGATCGATACGTCAGCATATGCACGTACACATGCCACGTGGTAATCTCGGCCTACTAAATTTATTTTTACCGAGATTCCACCACAATCATGATGAGTATAAATTCCTACAGGCAATAAAAGAAGCTTGCAATTAATTAGTAAGCAGTGCCCCCAAAAAAGCCAACGGCATTGTTTTTATAAGCACAAACATTATTCAAAAGCTGTCGTAGCGTAAAAGGGAAAGATTGGTTAAAAGCAGACTATTTTTAATGCATTATATTCGTCATGAATTAAAGATAATGCTAAATAAAACATACTTACCTTTCAAAGGTCCCGAAGCTGAATAGTGTAAAGACATTGATTGTAGCTCCAGGTATCCCTCCTTTCTAGGATCCTTTCATTCTTGTCTGTGAGGTATGATTTTAGCCAATACACCTTGGTTCAATATGGGATTATAGGATAAGCACTGATCATCTACGGGGTCCTGTGGGATCCATAAGAGCACAGGAGGTTGGGCATCTCCTTAGCCCCGCTGTTACCCTGGGTCAGTGGGTGAAGGCTGTTGTATTGCAGTAAGGTCTGAAAACCCTATCAGTGTGTTATAACTGTTTCACTCATCACTTGCCATACTGTGTCACAATTTACCCATCGCTTACTTTCGTGTATCTCCTCATATGCCATAATTTAACATGATACCACATTTTTACCATGCCACCCCTTGCTTGATGTTTCACCTCCAATGCCATGTTTCATCATACTGTCCAGCTTTCCATCATTCATCTTCCTTGCCACATCTTACAATTTCACAGTTGACATGTAAGCTCCCTTGCCATATTTCAATCTTGTGTCATTTAAGGACTTACTTGCTGTATTTCAATATTGTGCCATAGTTCACTCTTAATGTGTCATAATAGACTTTTAGTTTTGTCTTCATAATTCACCTGGGTTAAATCTACTCTTGTTTTTTGCCTTTTTATTTGTTAAACTAAGGGTGATTTTATTAATTTAGTCTGAACAATAGAATGAACAACATTTTTTCTTATGATTATGTTCACAGAACTGCCTGAAAAAATAAATATATTGAATTCTGAATTTTCACTCGTGTGACATGTTTTTTCATGGAGAAGTATTTTAAATTGGCTGAGCTGTGAAGCTATGGAATTGTATTTTGACAACAGCTAACTTCTGTGCATTTTCTAATATAAAGGTTTTTTATATTTGGTATTTTGGGCATTAAATAGCCTACATAACAATACTAAAAACACTCTGCGTGAAATAGCATTTTGTGTGCTTTTGCTAATGGTATATCATGTCAGGGAAATTTGAATTTAGGAGCAAATAATCAGCCTCAAAACAGACAAGTCTTAGCAATTTAGGGCACGCTTAAAATGATTCTATGGCTCTGGGAAAGCCTGGCTAAGTTATCCATGGGGGATTTTGTTGAAAAGGGTTATACGCAATACAAAATCAAATTGTCATTCTAAGAATAATTCACACTTTTCTTCTATACGGATATTGGAGGGAGTGATTACAGAGCAAATTTCACACTAAAGTTTTTCATATATTTCAGACCTGTAATTTAAATCTATCAAACTAAAGATTAGAGTCCCATTGTACAGTGCTTTGCAATTTGTTGGCGCTTTGTAAATAATAATAAATGGTTGTAGACTTACCAACTTTCAGTTGTCCGTTTCACCTCCTGGCTTTGATCAATCAATCACAATCACAGTTTCCCACAGGATTTTGTGCATGCGCAGCAAATGTACCAATCTGCATCTCCTTATAGAGATGCATTAAAAAAAATTATTCTCTACGAGGAACATTCAGCACCTCCATGCAGAGCTTAGAGATACTGAGCCTAGGTGCTGCACATGGTGCAGCAGTGACTCAGGACTCTCTAGTGACTCAGTGACTGTCTGAGTGACTGTCACTAGAGGTGTTACTAAGCAGCAATGTAAATTTGCAGAAAAGGCAGTGTTTACACTAAAATGCCTGCAGGGACAGGCTATAGACACCAGAACAACTACATCAAGCTGTAGTGGTTCTGGTGACTATATTGTCCCTTTAAGAATTGCATTTTCCAGTTGAAAATGACTGTCTCCTAACTTGTTTAGCTGGCTTCTAGATTCCAAACAAATTTGTCAAGCCCTGTTGTATATAATTTTTAAAGGGGAAATAGGGCATCATTTTTTAATACCTGATATGTATACATAATACAATAAAGAAATTAACTGGGTTTTTTAAACTGGAAAAAAAATATTTCACAAAACCCTCACATTTTCTCAGTTTTAAATTTAATAATTTCTACACAACAAATGCAACTAAAGAAAACTAATTGATAATAGAGTCACTAATTAGTCCCATTTGTTAAAATGGTAAATATGTCTAAGATTTCATTTCATTTTTAGAAGTTATAAAACAAATATTGCAAGCAGAGCATTATGGTTTTAAAGCTAAACATTTGCAAAATGTGGCATACTAAGATTACATCTTTTATAGTAGTCACAGGATCCAAAACTGCAATACTATTATTATTATTATTATTTTATTATTATTTATATAGCGCCATCACATTCCGTAGCGCTGTACTAAAGTACATATTGTTAGAAAAAACATCCCCTAGGTTATTTAACAAAGAGCATTTGACACTTTTCATTAAACTTTCTATCACAAACCTATGTCAAAATAATTAATTTTTGTGGTTTTTTTCACACGTTTAATTTTGGCGAATTTCACAGACCGTTGGCGACATTCACAGACCATTGGAGGAATTCACAGCATGCCCCACCACTGTAAACACCCCATATTTGTAATCTGCTACTGTTCTCAAGTACATGTATATGATTCTTGTAATCTAACCCCAAAACTGGGGTTGTCTAAACTGTGCTTTCATGGGAACCTAAGTCTAATAAAGAAACTGCAACTGCAAGCCAAAAATTTAAGAGATCTATAGCCTCCAGTAGACAGGATAATTAACTACGTTAATCATGGAGAAAGTGCCCTGTCAAATTAATCACTTGGTCTGACCAGACGGCTAAACCTAAGTAGCCCTTAGCAGATATATAGTCAATCATTTGTATATTGCTGAAAGGAATATCCATCTTTAAAAGTTAACAGCCTGATTGTAGATACTGCAAGATGCGGCTACAAGTAGGAGCCCCGATGCGCATTTCGCCAGTAAGCGGCTCTTCAAGGGGTAAGTGATACCCTCGTGCACCAGGTTTAAATAAGGCGCCAACGAACCTGACTGGTCTATGGGTGGAGTTAGTGATGTAGGTTTACCTCCTACGGTATCTCAAAAGACCTATAACATCTTCTTGTGTAATAATTCGAAATACAATGAAAGAGTATATATTATCGATACCTATACTAATAGGTAGAGAACACTGATCATGAGTAAGTGGAGGATAATGATGGGCAAAACCTGTTTATCTCCTTAATGTTAGAGCCCTAAAAATAATCCATCTTTACTCATGAAAATAAAAAAAATACCTAGTAGTCACAGTTGTACTGTCATGTAGTAAGACTGTAACTCAACTAGGACAACTTCAGGTTCCTGGTATGATGATAATAAAAGTCGGGATGTGATATTATGAACTCAGTGAGGCATATAGCTACGGGTATATAGATGTAGCGCTCGTCAGGGCTAAAACATAAATTGCCTAGGTTAACACTGGGATACTAATGAGTTCAATCACTATCTTGAGAATACCCAGAAGGTGACCATGGGTATATGGGTATAGAAATAATGCTTTCTTTGTTGTAATACAGCCAAATCTGGTGGCCAAAATATAGATAGACAAATCATAAAAAGAGTGCCAAAGAAGACGGGTTAACATTATTTATGAATGAGGGAGTATAGTTGTATTCTTCATTTAGACCTGTAGGTGTCAGTGTCCTAAATTTATAAATCCACTGTGACTCTTTTTGTAAAAGAAGTCTATTAAGGTTGCCTTTTTTGGGGTTTGGGAGAAGCTTTTCTATTGCTTGGAATTTTAGACTTTCCGCTTGACAATTTTGAAAATTCTGAACATGTCTAGCAACAGGGGTAGGTGTGATGATATTTTTGACAGAACCAATATGCTGTAGGATTCTATGCCTAAACTGTTGGAAGGTCTTTCCAATATATTGCTTGCCGCAGTCACAGGTTATGAGATAAATGATGTGTGTGGTGCTGCAGTTAATCAGGGCGTTAGTGTGAATGCTGACTTTAGAGTGAGTTGATTGAACAGTTTTAGATGGGAGGATGAACTTACAGGCTTTGCAGTGTCCACATCTAAAGGTCCCTTTAGTCTTTGCTAGCCAATTAGAGGTTGCTAGTGGAGATGCCAAATAGCTGTGTACAAGCATGTCCTGTAAGTTCCTTGCTCTTCGAGCTGTTAATTCTGGATGATCAGGTAATACAATTTGTAGTA